>NC_136312.1:9488286-10038940 GCF_964198595.1 Lampetra fluviatilis | reverse complement strand
TCAGTCAACCCACGGCACCTGCTGGGTCTATCCGTGACCTCCTGTCAGTGAGCCTTCGACACTTTATTTGGCCTGAAAGCGAACCTGATCAACGAGCGGCATCGTTGATCTCGTCTGCCTGTGTGCACGTCTGTCTGTCCACCCGTCCCCCTGCACGCTCACCCCTCACGCTCTCTCCCGCTCTCTCTCTCCCGCTCTCTCTCTGTCTCGCGGCTGGCGGCCCCGCAGATGGCCGCGCCGACGAGCGGCCGCGGCTCCTCGTTGCCACACGGACACGCAGGGCAGCCAACAGGGCCTGGCTCGCGCCCCCATCCCCGACGCGTTCGCGTCCACGCTGTCGTCCGCGCCCCACACGCCGTCGTCCGCGCCCCACACGCCGTCGGGGCCCCAGGCATCGCCGGGGCCGCAGGCGTCGCCGCCCCTCTCCTCGCTGCCGTACCTCCGGCAGCAAATGGTGAGTCCTGCCCTCTGGCTGACGGTGGCGGTCAGCCCGGGTAGCCGATGTAAAATTCCTTCGAGGGCCACCGAACGACGTCCTTCTTGGTTTTGGCCAGGCTCAGAGAGGCTGCCCCCTTGACCGTTGCCGGTCTGCGTACGGCGCGAAAGTGAAGTACAAGTGCAGTTCAACTCACGGTGGGGGGGCGATGCGATGGTCGGTCGGCCGGCGCTTCCCAACCTGTGGTCTGAGGACCCCTGATGCTCCGTGAGGCCGCTGCTGCTACGGGGGGGGGGGGGGGATCTGCGGAAAATAACAAGGAAATGTACAATTTCAAAACGTGGTGGCCCGCAAAATGTTTGGAGGTTCAAAAGGTTGGGAACTGCTGTGCTCGGCTATGCGAGTAGTGGGCGGGGCTACCTGGGCAGTGGGCGGGGCTACCAGAGTAGTGGGCGGGGCTACCTGGACAGTGGGCGGGGCTACCAGAGTAGTGGGCGGGGCTATACGAGCAGTGGGTGGGGCGACCTGCAGGGTAAGTGGGCCCTATGAGCAGTGGCGGTATTATTTTAGACTTTAACCGTCTTAACGGTTTCACACGACAACTAGTTCAGATAGTAAGCCAAAGAGTTTGTTTTACCGAAGTGTTGCATTTATATTTTTGGAATGACTTTGCTCGTCGAGATGCTAGTTATATCGTTAAACAACTGTGGAATTGTATCGATGATCGAGGTGTTTTGTGTTAGATCGCGTAACTATATCCTTTACCAACTGGTAATGGACCTGACTGGCTCACAAGTGACGACATCACATCTATTGCTCTGGCTGTCCCCCTGATGATGCCGGTTGTAATTACTGGCGAAACGTCGAACTCCAATTGTAAATGGTGTTGTGGGTTTACTCTCCAACACACCGGTGTGCTGTACTAGTAACGAATTTGCCCATTCTGTTTTCATGACAAACCTTACTAATTGGCTGTGTCGGGTGGTGGCAGGTTTAACGACACATTTATATTTATTCACGCGATCCAAACCAAAAACCTCTGTTATTGATAATATTGGTCAGAAAGCCTACATGTCAAAGTAATTGTGGAATTAACACTACATTTTAAGACTTGTTTATCCTCCGCCGTTGAATGTGCTGTTGTTGTTTTTGTTGCTGCGGGGTTGTGGTTTGTGTACCGCGCGTGCCCGGCTTGCGTAACCTGCACGTCACGAGACCGCTTGGCCGCTTGATCGCTTGATCGCTTGACTCACCGCGGTCAATCCCACCCACAGTGCTTCTTGCTAATCCCACCTGCGACGACTCCCCCGTGAGAGCGCTTTAACCCCGCAACTAATGACAATCTACAACAACCAAACCAAACAAACCAAATGTACGATCTCGGCCAACCGCCTGGCCGCTGCCGACTAACACCGAGGAATGAAGACCCACCCAAAGGAGAAGAAGGAGAATGGACGATCGCGCACAGAAGACGGAAGAGGGGTGATACCGTCACGGTCGACGGCTCTGGATGAGTGGCGTCCGCCACCTTGCGGGTGCCCCCTTCCTTTCCCTGAGAATCTCGCGTCCTTCCCCTCTTCCCCACCCCACACCCGACGCTTGGTTTGCGATTCCTCTCCGCCCGCCTCTTTGTCGTGACGGTGGCTCAAAAATTCGGGGGCAGCTTTTCACGTCCCGGTTTTGATTTGTCCAATGTGCAATTTTTGGGTTATTTTTTATCTTCCTGCCAAATTCTACTGCTTTTGGCTAAGCCCAGCCAAAAAATTGCTCTCCGACGCATTTTCGGGTCGCGCCGCGTGTTTTTCGGCACGATGTCCGACGTTTCGCCCCACGTACGATGGGAGCTTAGGAAACCCCGGGGGCGGTGGTTTCGCAGCGTAGTTTCCATTAGACGGCAAAACGAAAATTACGAATGCACACTCGCAAAATGCGGACGCTTGGTCCGGGCACGGAATATATAAACGGGGTGATTAAAGTGCCGGCAAATCTTTAATTCCTTTGGACACTTTGTCGAAAATGCGCCAACGCCTCCATCGCCAACTCTGGCTTTAGCAACGTCATTTACGATCAGTTAACGTCCGCCAAACAACAACTAACCGTACCCACAGCCATGGCGTTACCTTTAACAGTCACGTCATGCAAGGTGGTTAGCTCAGCGTTAACGCTTGCGGGCGATGCGATTGTAGCTGTCCGAGTCTCTTGAGTTCACCAGTGGCGCTCCCGTCTGCCTGGTGTGCCTCTGTTGTGTTTGTTTGTCCTTCCCTCTCCCGTCCCTCTTGTGTCTCCCTCCATTCCCTGTCTCCCGCCTGCGTTTCCCTTCCCCGCTCTCTCTCCCCTCTCTCCGTCTCTGTTTTCATCACCTCGCCTTTCTGCTCCCGCACCTCCTCTACTTCCACGCTTTCCAGCTCACTCACCGCCCTTCACTCTGCATTCTCTCTCCGATTCGATCCCTCCTCGCCTCTTGTCTCGTCCCTCCTCCTCCCCTCCTCCCCTCCTCCCCTCATTCCCCATTCCCCATTCTCGCTCCTCAGCCTCAGCGCCGACACAGCCTCTCCGTGTGCCTCCTCCGCCCCGGCGCGGCCAGCCGACCGTCGAGCCCTCGCTCTCCCTCCCCGCCCCCCTGCCCATCCCCCCTGCTCCCCCTCCACCAGCTGCCGCACTTCCCATCCCCTCCATCGCCGCAACCTCCTCATCATCATCATTACCATCATCACCTTCACCCTGGCAGCGCCGTTGCCGCAGCGGCGGCGGCCCCCCCTCCACGCCCGGACCCCCGGCGGGCGCCGCCTCTCGCTCACAGAGGACCTGGCTCGAGCTCTCGACCTCCTGCTGCCCATGCGCAGCGGCGGCGCCAGCGGCGCCACTAGCGGAGGCCCCTCGGGGCCGGGCTCGCGGTGCGACTCGCCGGTGCCGCGCGGTCGGCGGTACAGCCTCCCCGCGCTCGCTCTCTCCGCCGTACGTCCGCCGTTAGAGACCCGAGACCGAGGCGAGCGGGGGCGGTGCTGGCCCGGAGCACGAGGGATGACGCCGTTTAAACGCCTGACCCTGTGGTTTCCCTTGAAGCCTGTTGTGTGGACGCTGATCGAGGGTAGGGACATGCCTGGCTGGCCACCTGCGCTCAGAGGCAGCGGTCACAGACGTTCCGTTGCGCCGTCGCAGACAGCGCGGCGACCACGCCGTGCGGAGGGCGACACCCGCGGAACGAGCGCCCGTGCATTTCCACGCCACCACTGGAAATTAGACTAATTGATTAGCAATTCTTCAAATGAAATTAATTAAAATAGTCATGGTACATGTGCACAATTGTGCTTTTAAGAGTCAATTAAATGCGCGTGACGCAAAATTAAATGCTCATATTTCTCTAGACTAATTGAGCAAACAACACGGATTGTGTGACGCATGTCATACAGACAATCGCAGAAAAGTCTCTTCTCTTAACTAATTGGTGACACTGAATTGGACGATTCACTCATCAGGGAGGTAAATCACTACATGCCTACCAGTTATTTAATTCATTATTTCGTGATTGTATAATGCAGCAGAGGAACGTGGAATTTACACCACTAACTCAGGGCAGTACAAAGCAGACAAGCACCGCTCCACGCTCATTAGACGTTGTGCAATTTGCCATGTTTATGTGTACATATGTATATACAATGCTATATATGCATATGGATGTGTATGCATATTTTTCTATGCATACACACACAAATGGTCCAATGTAAAACATTTAAACGACGCAACTTTGATTCAACGCTCAATGTCACACCCACACATTTCTCTCAATAACCAACGACAGGACCATCGGGGCAAATGATGATGCGCTAATCATGTCTTAACCGCAGTGCATTTGCTATTGGCGCCATTCCTACATCTGAGCGATGTGTTTCGCAGATGGGTAGGAGTCTGCAGTATGGGTGGCGAGATGTTATCTCCCTCGCCTAGTATGCAGGAGGTCACGGGTTCGTTCCCGGACCCTGATGACGTTCTCTCTCCCCATGGTGGTCGCGTGGATTTTTCTCCGGGTTCCTCCAGTTCTTCCCCCACCCTCACCTCCCCAAATTTAGAAAGACACCTTTAGATTATATTCGGCTATCGCTGTAAATTCCCACACGTGACGATAAAGCCACCTCGATGAGCTAACACGTGCCAGTTTGACTGAGCGAGGGCTAGCAGCTCTTTGGGCACTGCTACCGTTTCGAAGTAAAGAGCCGGTACATCGTCCGGGACTAAACGAGCCTTCGCGAACGTCTTGGGAAGGCTTCACCGCTGCCGGTTTTGAGCTGGCGAGCCGCGTGGCAGTGAAGCGCGCAACAAAACCCACCGGGGCCACCGACGTTAAGTGCCCTCCCCCGCTTTGATCTCCCGCGCGACACGCATGGCGCACGCGGTGCCCCGCACGCGCAGCATGGCTCACGGCCCCTGCCTCCCGGAGGCTCCGGCCTCGCGGCGCCGCCGAACTGCGGAGCTCGGTTTCCCTGCACGGCGCGGGCGGGAGCGCACGACGCACGCGACCTCGCCTCCCGCTCGTGTTTTGTTTGCTGTGAACGTCCGTGGACCTTCATGCTTCTCATCCACCAATGTTCTGCGTCTTCTCCCATCTCCTGTTGTGTGCGTGCGTGCGTGCGTGCGTTCGGTCGCCGTTTGTGCCGCCCCTTGAGCGTTGTCCCGTTCTCTCTTGTGGACGCAGACCAGACACCTGCCGGTCGCCGCACATTGCGCGGGCGACGGTGCTGCTCTCTCGTTCAGCTCCATTCCCGAACGGCCGAGCGCCGGGCCGCCCCGCTCTCCATTCCATCTGCACTCCCCCTCCAGCCCCCCCCCCGGCTTTTTCTACCACCGCCACGCCGGCGCGGGTGGCTCTCTCACCGAGGCCCTGCCGCGCCACGTCCACCACTGGGCCGGGCCGAGCAACCTCGCTCGGTTCTCGTACCCGCCGCCGCAGTCGGGGCAGGGCGAGTCATCGGCCGACGGTTTGTCCTTCGCGCCGGCTCTGAGCCGAGCGGGCTCCGGCGGGCAAATGGAACGCAGCTCCAGCGGGGAATCCCACCTGGCCGTCGCCGAGTGCCGCACGTCGAGCGAAGATTCGCACTCTGCGGAAACGTACGCCGGCGCTTCTCCCGGGGAGTCCGCCGCCGGTCAGGCGCTCCTGGCGTTTCGGCACGGCGTGGCGCCACACGCCCACGTGATGTCGCATCGCCACCACCACCAGCAGCAGCAGCAGCAGCAACCGTCGCGTCCCGCAACGCCTCCGCCGCCCCTTGGCTGGTACGGCGGCTACAGCCCGCGGGCCGCGTCACCGCAGCCGCCTCTCCTTGCCTTCCCCGGCTCTCCCCAGCGGCCAACCGGACCCGGCGGCGTCCAGCAGCAGCCGCCGCCGCCGGACTTCCGCACCTCGCCGGAACAATTTTACAGCCACCAGCAGCTCCTGCAGTTGAGGCAGCAGGACGGCGGGCACGGCGCCCCGTGCCCGTCTCCCGACTGGCAGCGGCCAGACTACGGCTTCCGGTCCGACCTGGCGGGCGCCCCGCAGCAGGAGGCTTTCTACGGACAGCACGGAGCTGCGGCGATGCCCTCCGCGATGCCGACGGCGTCCCTTGACTTTCGCTTCCCCGCCCTCACGCCGGGCTTTGACGCGCGGCCGCCGGCGCGGCCAGGGCCCCCAGTGGGCCGCGCGCCTCCAGCCGTGCCCCAGTCGGCACCTCCCCTCCAAGGCGGCGGCAGCGCTCAGTCGGCCTTCCCCTTCTTCTCCTCCTCGACTCCGTCGCGCAAGTCCAGCGACGTCGGCTCGCTCGGCTCGTTGGAAAATGCGGCGTGCGGCTCGCTCGAGGGCTGGCCGTCGCCCGTCGTCGCGCCCCTCGGGCTGGAATACGAAGTGGCGTTTGGCTTCGCCGATGCCAGACCTCCTCTCCGTCTGCAGCAGCAGCTGCTGACTTCGCCAGCATTCCCCTCCGCGGTCCTCCAGGTGTTCTCGCGAAACAAGAAAGCGCGCACGGTGCAACGGACCGATAAATAAATTCAAAACACACGCAGCGCGTGCGTGCATGCTTGCGTGTGTCCTTGGTTATACTTGCGTGACCGAGTCCACGTACTCCGCGAACCACGTGCGCAAAAGCAGCTGTGACGGCTCTGGCCCTGCCCCCAGCATTGCGTTCTGCACGGGAGCCTTCGCGTTGATCTGAAGCGTGGAATCAACCAACGTGTCGGAGACGTTTCCCTGTTTTTCGACGATGATTATTATTATTGCTACAGACCATCGCGGGTCATTCCCTAAAGCCTCGGTACTAAGTGTGGGATGTATTTCTTTCACGTAAAAGGTGGCATTTTATTTGTTTAGTTTTAGGCCTTGGCAGCACCCACAGAGATCACCGATTCAAATATTCTCTGGGATAGCCGACCCAGGCTGCAGGATATGCCCATCAGTGACATCTGTGGGGGTTGCTGCTGGGCCGTAAAACAACAAAAAGCATTGCACGGGGCTCGTTGTTAGACAAACGCTACACGTTCGAAATTAAAAGACGAGCAGGGAGTGGGGCGGGAAGCTCCAGATCTACGGCAACCCATCGAATGTCCGTCAAATGTAAATCGCGCTGAACAGGTTCCGCTGTGCCAGGCCTCCCATGAGCCACGTGGCCCGTGAGGACGCAAGGTGACTGCCGCCCAGCCACCTTACCGGCAAAGAGTCGATATTGACCGCCCGCGTGCGTACCGTACGCACGCGGGTTGTCGAAGCCTGCAGCAAATAGAGGACCCACGATCGTCACAGGCAGGAAAATAATAGGGTTTGGCGGGGGGGGGGTTTCCATGTCTCTAGTGCCACATCAAGGGCCACGACCTTTGCCCTCGCTGCACATCGCCTCCAATTTCAGGCATCCGTTGAGCCACCCCAGAACGCATGGCGCCCTTCGGTTCACGTTTATTCATCGGTCTGTTGCACGGTGTCTCCATCAACTCTGTAGCACGGGGCGGGGGGGGGGGCTGGGCAAGGGGGGGGGGCTCTAGATGGGGACCTAGCCCCCAAACCCCCCCCCCCCCTCCGCTATCACGTGACACGAGTGCGTTGCGGACGGTCCGCCCCCGTTCGCCATAACTTACGGCTTTTCCCCTCTCTCCCACGGTAGTCGGAACAGTCCTTGCCGAGCCCATCGCAAGAGGAGCTTCCGGCCGTCTTTGGCACGACCCCTCCCCAGGTCACGCAGCAGGTGAGGCCACCGCTCCGCTGGTGCAGCGGCACGAGACTTCGCAGCACGGCGGCAGACCGCGCCGGGCTGTGCCTGGACCAGGGGGCCTCGATTTGTGGGAAAAAATGCTCTGGAGTTTCGATTTAAAGCTTTCGTGACTGCAGGGATTCATATTCTTGGTTATTTTGGTAAAGTCATGTAGAAGGGAAGTAATAAAATAATGAAAATAAAACATTTTTTTATAATATTATATTTTATTATGTTTTATTTTCATTACTTTATTATTTCCCTTCTACGTGACTTTACCGAAAGAACCAAGAATATAATGCTCTGGAGGTTCGGTTTTTGTTGCCTTGAGGCTGGCAGGCCTGCTACGGTCGTAGTCGGGTCATAAATATCAGAGGACAACGTGGATCATGGGTCACAAAGTAAAGTATCAGAGCCGTAGTGAATCGTCAGTGACTACGCACGTGTATATAAGGAACGAAACAGATAGACTTCTCCACAATCTCCACAAATCTGGCTGTCACCTGATGAAGCTGGTTGTAATTACTGGCGACACGTCGTACTCAGATTGTAAATGTTGTGGCTTGGCTCTCCAACACACCGGTTAGTGCTGTACTCGTGACGAATTGGCCACGTTCTGTTTACGTGACAACCCTTACTAGTTGGCCGTGTCGGGTGGTGGCGGGTTTTAACGACGCATTTATACATTTACGCGCTCTAACCCAAGAAGCCTCTATTATGTGCGCGTGTGTTATGAGCCTTCTTGGTTCTTTCGGTAAAGTCACGTAGAAGGGACAGCCCTGTTCTTCACCTGAGGACGGTTGCTTGCGTTGTGGCCGAAACGTCGTGAGAATTGTATTTTATTATGTTTTATTTTTATTATTCAATTTTTTCCCTTCTACGTGACTTTACCAAAAGAATCAAGAAGGTGAATCCCTGCAGTCACGAAAGCTTTAAATCGAAATGTGTTATGAGCTCCGCACATCGTAATGATAGGCAGGCTTGTGACGGAACTGCGGTTGAAGAACCGTGCAGGAATCTTTATTCGGACCGGAGGTACAGCGAAGCAAATCAGCGATTCGGTAAATATGTGAGGTGCAGTTATGAAGTCACGGAATCTTACGATCCTAGTCAACACCGAGCGTAGCTCACAGACTGCGGCCGGCGTTCCTATTTTCTCGGATCACTGGATCTGCGAGCAGCAGCCTTACGCCCCGGTGGATGCCCCAGAAGCCTTTGCGACGGAGCGGAGTCCAGGGGCCCAGGAGCTCATCACGTCCCCTCCGCTCGCCGGCACGCTGGCCGATGGCCTCACGTCGCCACCAAGTTGGTCGCCGGCAAAACAAGAGGTAGGTACGGCGTCCATGCACGCGTGTTACGTAGCCAACCGCGCTTATCGGCGCTGCGGTGGGAACGACAACAAACGAAACGTAAAAAGTTGTATATCTAGGTGATGTAAAAGTGCACAGCTCCAGTGGCTACCTAATATCGGTGTCTTATATCGAGATGAGGTGGGAATATATTAATGTATAGGTAAACATAGATCATGTGAGGATATTTTAAGTACATTTTTTTTATTATTATTATTAGGAGTGTATACATGTTGTTTGTCTCTTAACTGTGATTAATAAAATATGTTATTCACCCAGGCAACTGGAAAGATTTTGCCCAATCCTCACCAGCCGGCTCAAAAACTTAATAAACTAAAAGAATCCACATTGGTGATATCGATTCTTAAGATTTCACAAACATTGCTCAACATAATAATGATAAATGTCGTGTCCTAGAAACCACAATAAGAGTACGATCGACCTGCACTGCTCCACTTTGGATTCCAACCAAAGCGACACACTCTCATCAATTGCAATTTCGACGGTGCTGTTTGTTGCTGACCGCTGAATGTTTTGGCCCTGCTTGGTCCGATGCTCAGCAAATGCGTTACAAAAACTACCGTCAATAATAAGAATTTATTTTTATTTTTAAGGTACCTTCCACTAATGTCTCAGGGCGCCTTGTAAGATTAAGGAAAGGCCAAGAGAGACGGAGAAGCTAAATAGGATAAAGTGACTTAAGAAGATGTGGCTTAAGACGAGACTTATCGGATGACCGAATTTCCAACGGTAGGGAATTCCGCAGCCACATCCGTCAAAAGACGAACGCAGAATCGGAACCGTTATTTAGCTCGGAGAAATCCGATGAGCTACGAAGCTCTATCTAACATTCATTCATCGCGCGCACAGTCAGCGAAGGAGCGTTGCGCCAAACGTGCGTGACCTGTCGCGACAGCGTTCGCGTAGCCTGCTCTTGGCTGCCGTACACACGGCGTCTCAATCACAGCGGGTGGGGGGGGGGGCGACCTCTGGGGGGCGGCGCCATCCCCTAGAGGGTGGCGGTTCACTTCGGAACGTCGGCCGCCAACTGAAGTGAGCGCAATCTACAGGTGTCCAGCGAGGGCGTTGTCGGGTACCGTAGTGCCGCGCTCTCCGCCACGCGCGATTAAGCGAGCTCCGCTTTGCCCCGTCGTGCCTTTTCAGACCCGGGCGCGGAGCTTCAGCGAAACGATCCCCGTTCTGCAGCACATGCAGCTCTTCCCCTCGTTCGACAGGTGAGGCCTGCGGCGGCGCGGGCCCCATCCCGGGGGGGGGGGGGTGGGGGGGGCGCGGACATTCGCTCCCCGGTTGGGTTCCGTGCCGCGACCGTTGCACACAGTGCACGCTGAACCTCTTCCCGCACCGCACGTAGCGATGGACATAATTAAGTTCGCTCCACATCTGTTTTAGCAACGCAGTAGTGTACTATCAGAATGCGGAGTATGGGTACGTAGAGTGGGCAGCGGTCGCGCAGTGGTTAGCACAACCGCGCTACGAACCCGGGCACCCGAGTTCGATTCCCGCTCACGACCAATACCGGTGAAGATTATCTGAACCGATTTTGAGCCTCCCCCAGGTCGACTCAGCCTCAAATGAGTACCTGGTGCGGTGTGCAAACATCCCCTTAAGGGAGATAAAGGCGGCCGAGCATTGGTGTTGGCCACCCACCCCCTTCGTGTGCCGTGCCGGCCTTCGTCGGTGCTCGCTAACAGCGCTTGCCCCAACAGTCTGTTAAAGGCTATACGGGGGACCTTTGTCTTTGTTGCCGGGGGGGGCAGCACGCACTCGGACGCGGCATCGGGCGTGGAGATGAGCGACGGCTACGAGTGGCCTCCGGGCGGCGACGAGGACAGGAGGGCGACCCGCAGGCCGCGCCGGCGCCCCACGCGAACCCGCTCGCGCCACGACAAGACCACGCGGCCCAAGCTCCAGATCCTCTCTGTGAGTCCACCGTCGATGGGGGTTGGGGGTTGGGGGTGGGGGGAGGCAGTCCCCGTGGGCCGGCCATTCCACGGCACCGCCGGCCGCGGGTTTGAGCCCCTAGTCGCAAAGCGGCGGCGGAGCGAGTGGGTCGATGTCTGCCGCGCATTAACGCTCGGGGGTTGTTGACTCGGCTCGTCGTCCCTTTCCGGGTCGATTAAAACGAGCACCACTCGGTGGGGAGGTCACCGGCGATTCAAACGGACTTCCATTCACGTGAAGGCGTGCGTGAATTCTCTTTTGAAATTAATTCATGAAATTTTTTTGTTGTAAGATCACAGGTGTGACCTTTGAACGTTCATCAATTGCGTTTCCTTTCCATTCACCAGCGTTGTCTGGAAATGAAGGAGAACAAAGTTAGATGTCAACGACGGCAACGGATAAAACATCAACTTAAACAAATCGAAACGTTTTAACGCCAGCGTTTAAAATAAACAAACGTTACAACCCCGCGCGTCGAGAACCTTTGGGCCGCGCCCGTACATCTGCACGCGTGGCATCACGGCGACTCGGGGGGGAGAGGTTGCGTCCATCGTGTAAAAGTTCCCCCACCCCTCGCGAGCGGCTCCAGACAGCGGCTGAGCGGTCGCGGGACCATTGCAGGTCTCCAACAGCGGCGACAAGGAGGTGGAGTGCCAAATGGAGACGCACAACCACAAGAAGGTGACCTTCAAGTTTGACCTGGACGGAGACGTACCCGAGGACATCGCGCACCACATGGTACGTGCGCGCAGTTTGCCGCTGCGATCGTCGTAGTCGCCGTCGCCGCTGCCTTGCGCGATCCATCAATCGATTGAGCCGCGGCTGGGTTAGAGTTGCCTCCCCACGTCGTCGCACGGGTCGCAGTTTACAGGTCACGGGGTCACAGGCCACAGGTTACAGGTCATTGGTCACATGTTACAGGTCACAGATCACTGGTTACAGGTCCTGGGTCACAGGTCACAGGTTATAGAGGTCACGGGTCACAGGTTACGTGATGGGCGGGGGGGTTGTTTGACCATATGTCACCACCGCTGGTGAGTGCACGTTGGATTACTCTCCATCTCACTGCTTTTTCCCTCCGCATTTAGAATCGGCATCACGCGTTTATAGTATGTATGTATAGCTATCAACATTAAAAACAATGTTTATAGTTTAGTTTGGATCTCGGGAGGCGACGAGCTTCACACCGACCATTACATTTCAACTCTCGACCTTGTGGGACCCCCCCACACCCGCCCAACCCCCCCCCCCCCCCCACCCCAGGTGGAAAACGACTTCATCCTGAAGAACGAGCTCGAGGCTTTCGTGGAGCAGATCCGGGACATCATCGAGCGCGCCGCCGTGATGCTCGGAGACTCGGGGATCGGCCAGGGATCCGCCGCGGCGAGGGGCGGAGTGGAGGCGGGCGGGTGCAAGGTCGGCGCACCGCACGTCAGTGCACCGCGCACAGACGGCGTCTCTGCTCGGACTCGCGGTGTCTCTGCTCGGACTCGCAGTGTCTCGGCCACGCACGCCACGTGAACGCGTCGTACTGAAACGGATGGCCACGGTCTCCTTTTATCGACCCTCTGACCCAATCAAATTTTTTCTACCCATCACTGTTTTTGCTTTTCCACTGCCTTCTGTCATTACCTCTGTGTCCCCTTTCCCTTCTATGTTGTCGAGATCATAACTGGGACGTTTCTATGCACACGGACACCGTGTACCCTGGTTCTGAGTTATCCAGTAGCCGCTGTTGTTGTTGTTGTGGTTGTTTAAAAAAACTAAACAAAATGTAAAGAAAGATCGGTCACACAAGAGAGGGCTTTGCGCTTCTGTGCCTGAACCCGGCTGTCTTTTCTTTCGTACAGGATTCCGAACAGGACAGAGCTCCAGCGCCAGGTAAAGAATGTCACCGATCAGACCCTGCACGCAGTTCGCCACTTTACGCCTTCGCGGCCGGTAAAGTGAGAGTAGCGCCGGCTCGCGTGGGAGCTCGACGGCGTCTGTCGGATTCTCGCCGCAGGTGCCAATGCGGACACGACGGTGGTGCACGCCGGGGGCCGCCGCTTCTTTGTGAGCCCCGTGGTGGAACCGGCGGCGACGACGCCAACGGCCGAGGAGCAGACGGATGCCCCAGCGTCCGGAACGGCCGCCCGGCCCGGTGAGACGAGGACGCACACGGCGGCATTCCCGGCGGCGTGAGCCAGGTTTGCCGGCTCAGTCGGCTCGCAATTCAGGAGACCTGCCTTCCATTTACACAGCCCAGGCCAGAGCAATAGGCCCCTGCCGATTGCTCGTAGGCCGCGCCTACTCCTGCCAGCTCCGCCCACTACCCAGGCAGCCCCGCCCACTACCCAGGGAGCTAAGCACTGCGCCACCGCTCCATTCCCTGACTGAGTGAGAAACATCCCCAGCTGCGGCTTGACCTGCGCACGGCTTCCTGTGCGTCCACACAGGAGGAGCGTGGGAGCAGCAGGGCGCAGCGACGCCCCCACGTCGCGCCCTCACCACGGACCCGTCCCCTCTCGCGGCCGCGGCGCCGACGGCGGCCGAGGCGACGTCGCCGCCCGCGGCGCCGTCGTCGGCGGGGCCGACCCCGGCCGCGGCCTCCGCCAGCACCGCCACGACGCCCGGCGGCGGCGCCTTCTCTCCCGCGTCGGGCGACGCCGACGGGGAGGGCCAGGCGCGGGGGGCCGGGAGCCTCGCCAACGACGACATCCGCTCGCTGGACGAGAAGCTGCGCTGCCTCTTCCAGGAGCAGCACGTGTGCGGCGGCGAGCAATCGGACGGCGCCGCCTCTCCCAGCCGCGTCGCGTCGCCCGCCCGGGCTTCGTCCATCGTCTCCCCGTCGTCCCCGGCACCCGGCCCCGCGGGGCCGCCCGGCGGCGTGGGCTCGCCGGTGAGCCAATGCCGCGCGGAGGGAGTCGTCACGCCGCTGGCGCTCGCGGTCCTCAGCAGCCCCAAGCAGCGCCGGCCGGGGGTGTCGCGCATGCCGGTGAGCGTCGGAGGGAGCGGACGGTCGTCGCTTTGTGTTTTTAATGAGGTGGAAGCGCAGCCGATTTGTCGCTCGCTCGTGCCACTGCCGGAGAAAAGGCAACTCAGCCCCGTTGTTTCAACTGCCGCTAACCATGACACCACGGCAGGTCTTCATTTTGCGGTGTAGTGGTCCAGCGGTAGCGTGATTTGCGCTCGATTCACGGTTCGAATCCACCAGCGGCCCCGGTTAATACCACGCGGTGTAATAGCCACAATGAGATTACGTGGCATCTGCTTCACAGCTGACGTTAAAGGTACCGTGGCGCCATCCGCAAGAGTAGGTCACCGTGCGCCAGAAATAATTTAGCAAATTCGCCAAACTTGAAAATGCGTTCAGTTGGAATGATGTCACGATCATCATGCCTGACTCTGAAAACTGGGAAGGAAACTCTCCTGAAAACAGTCACGAGGCATAATGCGGCTTTCCTGGGTATATATAAAAAATAATCATCTCATTGAATAGTTTCCCGGTCGCCGGTTAAGAGCGAAGGATCGTCACCATGCACCGATTCGTCACTCGAAATGTATTTGTACGCTTACGACAACGCGTATCAAATTGTGCGTGAGAAACGATCGCATGCGATTCACGTTCCGCTACGGGCTCGCGTGATCCTCGCACGACGCAGGGGGGGTGGCCCTGGACTTGACCTGTGGGTGTAACGATCGTGTGTGGTGCAGAGTCAAGACTCGGAGCGAGGGAGTGACCGGTGCAACACTCCACCCGCGTCGCTCCCATTGAGCATGGGTAAGGAAGGTGGACACCACCACCGCCACCACTGCCACCGCCACGACCACCGCCGTCACCACCATCGCCACTGCAACCACGACCTCCACCACAGTCGCCACCACCGCCACCACCACCACTACCGCCGCCACCTCCACCAGCACCACCGCCACCATCGCCACCGCCACCGCCACCACCCCCGCCACCGCTGCCACCACCATCACTCCCGCCATCGCTACCACCGCCGCCACACCCCCACCACCACTGCCGCCGCACACTGACACACGCCCCGCGCTGAAGGTGGATCATTCCATAGAATAATAATAATACCATTCAAACTTGTAACCCACCACCGCTGCACCGTATTCGCTCGCTCTCAAAGCGAGAGGACGACTCGGAAGCACGAGGGAGGAAATCGGAGCACGCTGGAGAAATGTGGACTCCGCCTGTTACAGACGTAACAGGCGGAGTCCACATTTATTTTGCCGTACCGCCTTCTCCTGGCGAGCCAGGGTCACGGGCTCCTCCTCGACGCCCGCGGGAAGGGAACCTGGCAACGTCTCTCTGTGTGTGCGGTGATCCACCAGCCCTCCCTGCCGCCTCCACAGCAGCGATGGACTTACTGGTGGCCACGTGCGGCCGCTTAGCCGCCATGGCCCGGCACAATATGGATTTGACCCAAACTCGGTTCGCGTGAACGTGCGGTGCTTTGTCGATCCGCCGCTTGATAATGACGGCCGTACTTTGCCACGCCGCTCAGTGCAGGGTGGTAGAGTCAGGAAGAATATACAAAAAAAATAAATGACTTTACCAGGTAAGGCCCATTGAGCTGTATTGCTTTTTCAGAAGCCACCTGGCCACAAATAATAACTCAACAAAGTAGTTTATTGTGCGGAAATTTATAGCAGCCAAATACTCTAAAACGTGTGACATTGATTCTAAATGTGAAGGGTAAAACCGGAGGACCCGGAGAAAAATTCACGCGACCACGGGGAGAACTTGCAAACTCCAAAATATACAGCAGCAGGCGTCAGGGTCTGGATCAAACCCACGGTCTCCTGCATACCAGGCGAGGTAGTTAACATCTCGCTACCTGCGGCGCTTCAAACACGGGAGCATAGCGAGATGCAAATCTGCACTGTTCCCCTCAGCTGCCCGCCAAGTAGCTCGGAAGCCCCATGACCGCCTGTTTGCGTGTGGTGGTCACCAATCCGAGCACTTTCATGGCTCAACTCTGCTTAGCTGCTAGGGGCGGAGGGGGGGGGGCATAGTGGTGTAAAATTCGGAGGGGAAAAAGCAACAAGTGCCGTGGAACTGCCCTAACTCCCGACCGACGTTTGTCTGCTTTTCTCGTGAATTTTAGTGGCGCAGCCGTCGCCCGGCAAGGACCCCGGCGAGACGAAGGAGCAGGGCTTCAAGAAAGGGAGATTCCAGGTACGAGCCGGGAACAACACCAAAAAACCCCGCACGCTTACAAAGACAAAGATTCCCCCTGCAGCCTCAGCAGGCCGTTGGGGCAAGTGCTGTTAGCGAGCAGCAGCACCTGTGAAGCCCAACACGGCGCACGAGGGGGTGGCGTGGCCAGCACCACGCCCGGTGGTGTGTTTACACACCGCAACCAGGTGCCAATTTGAGGCCGGGTCGACCTAGGGGAGTTCCAGGACCAGTTCAGATAATCGTCGATGGTTTTGGGAATCGTCGATGGAATCGTCGATGGTGTTCAGTGGAAAGCGAACTCGTTCATAGTTCATAGCGCAGCGCACTAACCACTGCACCACCCCTCCCAACACATGCACATACAAAGACAAAGATCCCCCGTATAGCCTTTACAAGACTATTGCCGAAAGTGCTGAAGGCCACGAGGGGGTGGGTGACCAGTACCACGCCCGGCAGCCTTTGTCTCCCTATTGGCGATGTTTACACACCGCACCAGGTACTCATTTGAGGCCGAGTTGACCTAGGGGATGCTCGTGACCGGTTCTGATAATCGCTAACCGCAACACCACCGCTTCCCGAGCACATACACAAACGCGCACACAACAACAGCCATCAAAACACAGGCTAGGTGCACTTTGAGTGTCAAAGGCTCGCTGGCAGGGGGTAATGGGACAGAACCAGGTGTCATGGGTTCTGGGTCTGTGTCAACCCATAACACGCACACACACACGCACGCACGTGCTCTTGACGCAGCATCGCGACCTGTGTTCACAAGGCACGTGACCTCGCGTCACTCGCCCGTCCCTCGCAACGGCGCGACGCTGACAAGACGAGCGCGCAGGTTGCGCTGTGGCGCCGTCGCACCACCACCCGCCCCCCGCACGTGCACATGCCCATTGTGCAATCGGTCTCCCGCAGGTCTGCCTGACGTCTGCGAAGGATTTAATCGGGGCCCGTTCGGACAGCGTCGGAGAGTCGACTCCCGCGAGCCCCCTCGGCGTCGACACGGGCGACAAACGCAGCTTCGCCGCCGCCGCCACCTCCGCTCAATCCGCCGCAATGCATTCTGGGAGCTCGGATATACGGGCTGAGGCGGTGCCGGGGTCGCCGGCGAAGCGCTCGGTGATCGGGCGCTTCCAGGTCACGACGTCAGCGAGCGAGGCCGCCGCCGCCGCCACGCTGGGCCGATTCCTCGTCACCAAGGCGACCGACCGGGGCTTGCTCGCCTCCTCCGGCGGGGCGCCCCACGAGGCCTCGCCGCCGCAGGCCACGTCCCGAGACTCGGGGGTCGAGAGTTGGCCTCCCGCCACGCCGGCCCCGGCGCTCGCCTCCTCCGGCCTCGCCTCCGCGCGCGGTGAAACCGACGGCGGCGGGAGAGCGGCGGCGCTCGAAGCGTACGGCGGCCCCCAAACCGAGCGGACGCCGGCGGCGGCCGTGCCGGCGCCGGCGGAGGCCGCGTCGTCGCGGGTCTCCTCCGGAGCGGAAGAGGCGGACGTCGGGCGGGCAGCGAAGCCGACGGCGACGAGCGGAGGCGGCGTGCGCGGGTGGGCGGGCGCAGACGCCGAGTTGCCGGCGGAGGCGCCGTCCCCCTGGGCCGTGTGCCTGCGGTCGGCGCTGCCCGTGTGCCCAGTCGTCGTCGGCGGCGGCGGCGGCGGCGCGTCGTCGTCGCACGTGGCCGCCGTGGCCGCGTACGGGAGCAGCGATAACGACTCGGAGGAGGCGGAGGACGACGAGCTCAAGATGGAGCTGAGCAGGCTGCGTGAAAAGTGAGCACGGCATCTGGGACCCTGGGCAGACTGCGTTCACGTTGCACATTTCTGGGGTGATGTCACGTGGATACGAATCGCCAATTACTTAGAGCTCTGTAATCACCCATGCCTCCCCGTGTCTCCAACTCCTTCACGTCTCCCCGATGTCTCCCCTTCTCTCTCCCTTCTACTGCTCCACGCCTCCCCTCGTCTCCTCTTTCTCTCATGCTGCATACGCTCTCCCCACTCTCTCCCTCCCTCCCCCGCACCCCTCCCTCCTGCCCCCCCTCCACTCCCTCCCCCCTCCCGTTGCCATCGCCCCAGACACCTGAAGGAGCTGGCGGAGCTGCAGGCCGCGCAGCGCCGCGAGATGGAGGAACTCTACCGCCGGCTGAACCGAGCGCCGCCGCAGCTACTGCTGCAGCTCCACCCGCCGGCCGGGCGGCGCCGCAGGACCAGCAAGGGCCGCATTGCCCGTGCCTCCCGCGTGAGCACGGCACACGCCCTGCCAGGTACGAAGGCGCCGCGGCGACGCGCCTCGCGTGGTCCGCCGGTAGTTTCACGGCAGGGGGCACGGCAGATATACTCGCTCCGCTGCGCCGTACAGGTTGTCCGCCTTGACCAGGTAAGGCCCGCTGAGCTGTTTAGAGCTCTTTTTCAGAAGCGACGTGGCTTTCACGAATGATAGCTCGACGAAGCGGCTTGTTTTCAATCGAGATTTAAAATTGCACAGCTCCCAATGGCTTCCTAACATCCAGACGGCCGCAGAAGCGCATCTGAAAGCGCCGCGCGATGCGGTGACGGTCTTCGTTCGCCGGTCCACTCTTTCTCGAGTGACGTCACAGCATCTTTGACGTTCCGCCGCGAGCGAAGGGGACGGCGCGGAGTACCCCAACGCCTGTGTTGGCACCGAAAGTATTAACCGGGGCGGCATGCCGGATCGAACCGCGAAGCCCCTTCGCCGAACGTCGACCCCACCCACCCACCCCGAAGACCTGGCCAGCCCGGACGACTGGAGCCACTCGTGTGACCCCCCCACCCCCCCGCCTTCCCGCAGGCATCTTCCAGCCGCCGTCCTCCTCCTCCCAGCCCGCAGACGGCATGCGGCCCTCTGGTGGTCATGGCCAGGCGGGGCCACCGCCACTGGGTCAGCCCGGCGGCGGCGGCGCCATCACCGCCGCCAGCTCGGAGCCGCCGCGGCGAGCCGTGCGGCACTCCGTGTCGGTGGACACCCTCCACTTGGCGGGCTCTGGCGAGGGACTTCCCCACCAGCCCATAGCAGGTACTGGCGCTGTTCGGCCGACGCAAGCGAGCGACGTGGGGGGGGGGGGGGGGTGTGGGGGTTTAGTTCGGTGGCCGTGTCTTCGACTACTGGGGGGGGGGGCAATCTCAAGACGCTGCGTTGGAACCGCGGGTTCACTTTACGCTGTTGGTTTGTTTGAATTGTTGGAATTTGTCTTGATTTGTCAGCCCGGTTGCTCGGCTACATTTACGTCGAAACTCGTAGAGACTCGTAGAGACTTGTAGAGATGCAGATAGACTATTTAAAGATACATAGAGACTCATAGAGATGCATAGAGACTCGTTGAGATGCATAGAGACTCACAGATATAAATAGAGACTCATAGAGATGCATAGACTCGTAGGAACACAGACGTTCGTGTTTTGCCGCTGCTATAAATGTCCACGTGGTTTGAGTTACCACTTGTCGCCAGGTCGCTTCTGAAAAACAGCCGTAGAGTGCAGTGGGCCTTACCTGGTAAAATAGTTTCACTGGTCAGCACGCATTCGATAGAGATGACGGAGGCGTCGTGATTCTTGCTCTGTCTGCAATAGTCCTGCGCACGCTGCCCCGTCTGTACACTAACCTACGTCTGGCAAGTGCGCTCTGTCTGTCGGTCCGTCCTGTCTGCCTCTCCACCCACTGTGTACACTATTCCGTTTGTGAGCCGCGTTAAGCCGGCGTCCTCTACCTTGCGCGTGCGTGTGTGTGCGTGCGTGTGTGTGCGTGCGTGTGTGCGTGTGTGCGCGTTGCGGGAGCGGTTCGATTCCCGTTCACGTCCAACGCCGGTGACGATTATCTGTACCGGTCCTGGGCCTCTCCTAGGTCGACTCAGCATCGAATGAGTACATTGGTGCTGTGTGTAAACATCGCCACTGGGGAGGCAAAGGTAGCCGGGCGTGGTGCTGTCCACCCACCCCCTTCACATGCCACAGTGCCGGCTTTCATAGTGTGCTCGCGAACAGCACATGCCCTAACAGTCTGCTAAGGCTACACGGGGGATCTGTGTCTTTGTGTGCGCGTTCTCACCCTCTCTCCCGACAACGCTTGCGCGACACGGAGGCTGGACCGTGTTCCATCGCGTCGGCGATCACGTCACGTACAAAACCAGCGGGCGCCCTCGCCCGCGGTTCCTCAGCGGACCCATCTCGCTCACCCTGTGTCCGTGCCCCACCTGCCCCGCCTGCCCCCTACGCTCCACCCCGCCCTGCTCAACTTTCACGCCGCCCCGCCTGCCCCGCCGCCCCGCTTGACCCCCCGAACTTTGAGTTCTGAGCTTTGAACTTTTACCCCTGGCAGCCACCCAACAAGATGGTGGCGTCGCGGGACCTGGACAAACCTGCGGAAAAAGAACGTTCAATCCCTCGTTTAGGAGAAATCTTTGCCGATTGCATCGAACTTTAAGCAACCATGAGCCCTGTTTACGAATTCGGGCAGTGTAACCGACTTCACTCCATTCTTCGCGCGAAAATGCGTACAAAAAAAACTAAATTTGATCATTATGTTTCACTCGCTGTGCGGTAATTGCTGGCGTCAGTGAACTGTGGGTTTCCTCGCCCGATCGGGCAGACCTCTGGATCGGACGTAAGCCTTCCTCAGGTTTCCACAGACCCCCCCCGCCCCCCCCTGCTGATCGCACCGTCGCGGCTTCCCCTCGCTCGCATGCGGCACGGAAGTTTCCGGTGCATTCCGGGGTGACTTGGGCGTTAGGCCTCGGTGAATAACCGGCACCGAGCAGAGGGATCTCGGTGAATCGGGAAGCCAGCCAGCGCCGTGCCGGTATCAAAACCAAGAGAGCGTGGCCCAAGAAGCGCGCCGGCCTTTCAAAGCCGGGTCCACCGGTCACGCAACCAGATCGCTCGCAAAATCGCGTAACCTAATCGCCCGCGCAACTACTTTGCCGACATCTATGCAAGTAGTTGCTCTTTGGTTCTTTCGGTAAAGTCACATAGGTATACCATAAAATAAATGTAATCACTACGTGACTTTACCGAAAGAACCAAAGAGTATGGATCCCTGCAGTCACGAAAACTTCAAACCTAGGGTGTGTCTGGCCACGCCCCTATACCACCTAGCCCCCCCCTTTTTTCTGGTTCCCCCCACCCACATCAGGATTGTGACAGCCAATCACGAGTTCGCAAATGTGCACGTGATGCTACGGGTCTGCTCAGCAGATGGCCTGAGAGTGCAGAATCTATATCTGCCATAGAGTCTGTTTCTATTCAACCGGTTGGGCAACCCGTTGCGGAGACGTCCACATATATATATAAGCGATCAAGTTGCATGCAACCAAAGCGGCACAAAGGATCACTCAGGTGTGGTGAGATCCCTTGTCGATTAACCGCGCTCGTTACGCTCACCCTTTGACGTGCGCCGTCTCGATCGTTAGCCGCTCCTCAGGTAAAATACGATTACGTCAGGAACCATTAAAAGCCAGACGACACACCACGTGTTCACCAGAGCTTTTGGGGCTTTCCGTAGCCTAATTTACACTATTTTTGCATGTCTGCTTGTGTTTGTATCGTTTGATGCAACGCCGTCCCCTCAACTTGACCCCCTGACCACTGGCGGAGCCAGTGCGGGGGGGGGGGGTGGCACGTGCCCCCCTAATGATCTGATCGAAATCCCTAATTTCAATCGGATCCCTATTTTCGATCAGATGGGGTTTATTAGTAATAAATCGGCATTTTGCGACCCCCACTGCCACTGTGTAGCATATTATTATGTGCTAGGGAATCTATGAGACGAGAGGACAATAGTCCTTAATTGGCAATAAGTAACGACAAAGCAGTTATAAGTGACTCACAGAATTGTGCGCAGTTGCGTATACAGTATACGACTTCCCTGAAGGCATTCACCTTCAGCAAGCGCGATGCCGATCACACACGGTTCGAATTCGCCCTCGATCGATGGCTGCGCCATCGCCACACACGCGTCGAATAAAAAGCAAGGGACAAGTCCTTATTTACTAACAACTCCTATTATTTTTCATTGCTGGAGGGGTTGCCCCTGACCCCCCGTCCGTGTTGTTAAAAAACCAGTCCGATTTAACATTCAAGGGTAGTTTTTCAACGCACGAGCGAGGTGATCTCGTTCCGTTTACTCGAGAGTATCACGTTGGAAAGAACGTTTTCTAAACTTCCGGCGATCGATACTGAGAAGTGACGGCTAACAGCTTGAGTGGTGACGACGGTTAAGGTGACCGGGCGGTGTTTGCCCACGCGAGCGACGGCTGGAATTTCTGCACCGCAGGGACCGGCATGGGAGGAGCGACGCACATCGCTCAGGTCGTCGGCTGCCTGCAGCCACGCTTCCCGGATTCACCTTTGGCGACGACGCCCGCCGCTGCGAGGAACTTAACCGAACGTCCACAGCAGCAGCCTCCCGCCAACGCCGCGCCTGCCGAGCCCGCCACTCAACCGAGCGCCGGGCCAGCTCAGCAGGCCGAATCCAGAGCCCCCGCTCACGTGCTGGGCAGAGCGAGCCAGCCCGCAACGCAGCAGAGCACCTCCGTTCATAACTCGCCAGGCCAGCGTGCCGTCGAGCTGGGCCAGAGCGTACAGCAGCAGCATCAGCAGCAGCAGCAGCTTCAGCAGCATCAGCAGCAGCATCAGCAACAGCCACAGCAGCTTCAGCAGCAGCAACAGCATCAGCAGCAGCAGCTTCAGCAGCAGCAGCTCCAGCAGCAGCAGCAGCTTCAGCATCAACATCAGCAGCAGCAGCAACATCATCAGCAGCAGCAACATCAGCAGCAGCAACAACAACATCAGCAGCAGCAGCTTCAACAACATCAGCAACAGCACCAACAGCAGCAGCAGCTTCAGCAGCAGCAAGGCATGGTACTAACGAATCAGCCGGCTCCACAATCCTACCCCACTACATCCACCAACAATAACAACAACAACACGGATCCTGCCACCAGCAGAACCATCTCGGCTCAGCTGCCGCAGCAGCCGGGCAACACCGGACAGTATCCCCAGGGCTTCCGGCCGCCTCCGGCCTCTGCGCAGGTGAGTCCGCCGGTGCGACCCACGCAGCTCAGCCTGAGCGCCGCACCCAGCCCGACCGTCTTCATCCCCAACTGGTCGAGCGACCCGACCATCCACCGGCCGCTCGCCGGCCAGATGACCCCCCCACCGGCGTGCCAGCCCGCCACTCAGGCGCCCGTGTCGCGGCAGCACAGCCTGCCTGCCGTAGGCCTCGGGGGCAACGGCGGCTCGCTGACGATGCCCAACGTCGCCAAGAAGACGACCTTCACAGACGACTTTCACCGTCTGCTTGACAACTGGGCGCGCGACGCAGTCGGGGTGTCCGGGATGCCGGGCAGCGGTAGCGGCGGCGGCGGCAGCGGCGGCGGGGCGAGTTTTGCCGGGGCCAGGCAGGTTTGGCAGAGGACTGAGCAGCAGGGAGGAGCTGCCGCTGGTGGTGTTGCTGGGGCCGGCGGGGCGAGAGCAGGCCGGCTCGTCAGCGCTCCGAGCGTGCAGCAGAGGCAGCCGATGCATCAGCAGCCGGACGTGAGTAGCCGACCGGGCGGCGTGTTTGTAAATCTATGAACGGAGTTTTGAATGAGGGCAAACGCTCACTTGCAACACTGCGATGTTACAACTCGCAAGCACTCACCAGAAGCCTTCCTTCTGGAAATTCACCTTTTCACGAATCGATCACTTTGGCCATGACGACAGGTTTCAGGAGCAGGCGTGACAGCACGCGAATGTCACCACGGTCTTCTAACGTTCCGCGCGTTCACCCTGTGCCTTTCCAGACGCCCCAGATGACGCGCAAGCTGTCCGTGCCGAGCCAGATGGGCGCCCCTGGCGCCGCCCAACCCGGCAGGCCTCTCACTCCACTGCAGGCTCCCATGTCCCCGGCCTACCCCATGCCGTACGGGGCAACCGTGCAACCGCACGCGGCTTACCACAGCACGTGGCACGGCCTGCCACCCTCAGTGGGGCTCCCACACTTCCAGCAGCCAGCGGCAACGATGGGCTATGGCATTCCCACGGCACCAGGCCTGCAGACGGCCATGACGCACGTGGCCACACAGCACAAGCCGGGCCTGGGCAGGGCTTCGCCTGGATTCTGAAGTCCTCCTTCCTTCCTGCGTGCGCACGTGCGTGTGTGTGTGCGTGCGCAGCGCTGTGTAAGTTCATAGTTTCAGCACGTGGCGGCGAAGGCAGGCGGTCGAGCAAAAGTTTTTATTATTTTCCTTGTGCACTTTAAACGTGGGCTGTGCAGTAATAGCGGGGCGGGGCAGGGTGGGAGGGGGGCCCAGGTTTGCGGGAGGCTGGAACGCCGATGACCGCGTAACAACGACCGCTCGACTGCGTCGTTCGAGCACCTTCCCGCGAATGTCGAGATTCCAATTGAAGCCAACGCCTCAACTCAGAATTAAACATGCCCGCCCGCCCCCCACCCTACCTTGCTTGAGTAAGTAGCCGAGACGATGTGGCTTCATTCACATGTCTGTTAAAAAATAAATAGCGGTTTACATAATCCTTTTCGGGGGGGGGGAGGGTGGGGAGAGCGAGCAGTTCACGAATGTCTATATCCCCCCCCCCCCCATCAAAAATTGGCTGAGAAGTAGTTTTTTGGGGCAACACATGAAATATGCCCCCTCAAGTGCGCTACCATTAATAAAAACATACATATAGGCCGTCTCCAACTTATATGTAACGCAAGCCCAAGACTGTGTGTGAGTAATGGGGGTTGGGTTTTTTTGGGGATGCATATCAATGCAGAAACACATCAAGTAAACACCGGGAACAAAGGCTGTGAATTTGGGTATTCTATTGCAAAAAGAAACATCACAAAAACAAAGACAAAAGTATACGTGATATTATATATATGGTAATGGGTACTAAAATCCTTAGCGAGAATATGCAATGAGATTGTGGTATTAAAACACGGCCAGGATAGAATGCGTGGGCTTGTTTGTTTGTAAGCTGTTTATACCAAACTGTGAAAGGCTGCTGGGAGCCGCAGTGCCCTGGATCGGTCTCGGTGGACAATCCCAGAATGCAGTGATTGGATGGCATTTGTGCCCACCAACAGGGCACCCAACTGGGCACCCACCACCGCTCTACCCCCACAAATGGCTGAATATATTCCAAAAGGCCTGTCATTAAAAGACGATGACATTGACGACTACACCTGCCTGGGCAAGACTGCGAGCCCATCACCTGCGCTCTAAATTTGCACGACAATGAGATTTAAATAAAGAAGATATATATGTGTGTGTGTAGAGGAGAGAGGATGCTGCTACTGTTTTTAAAATTAAGAGACATATTTCCTATATAATGCTGCGGCCACTTCTAGGGAGCCGCATGCTTTTTTTGTTTTGTCAGACAACCAGTAACCGGTCCGGTCGTACAAAGCACCCGAGAGCGCATTGAATTTCATCTTCTCGTGTCACTCAAAGCGCGGCAAGCAGGAAAGGCCGTGTGGAGTGTGGCACAGACGGTTAGCGCGTCGCCCTGTGAACCCGGTGCACCCGAGTTCGATTCCTGGTCCCAGCCGACTACACTTTACTGAGTGATATCAGAACCGGGCCTTCCCTCAATCCGCCTGCATCAAACCGTGCCGACCAAGTATGGTGAAATAAAAAAACACACATGGGGTGGGATGAGCTTTATCCAATATTGGATCGGGAATTGATGGAATTTAGTAACACTTATTATTTATGAGAAGTGAAAGGCCCTCTTCCAGGTAGTTTTATACGACCGGCCGTTGGTACGGTATGAGGGAATGGTAAATGTCCTGGCTCTAACCGCTGTCCACAGAGCTTTAGGCCATGCTACATCGAGTGCCTTCCACATTTGTAATGCCAAATGTACACGCAGACGTGTTGACGAGTTAATGTCGCTTTTGTGAGCGCGCGTGCGAGCTTCGCGGGGGCTTGTTAGGTGTTCGTTAGTTTTAGGGGCTGCGTTTTACGATTTCACGTGGTAACGTTTTCTGGGAAGTAATTATACGCCACGGTGTCAGCTCTCAGCCCATCATCTCTCTTAATAACGGGATCGGTTAAAATTGAGTACCGGACTGTGTTGTTGGATGTCTACAGGAGAGGTTGTCCTGATCCCCCCCGCCCCGCTCGACACTCGTTTAAATAAAGGGAACACGCAAATCGTTTTGGAAGGCCATCGCAGCTTTCGATTATTTTTCTCAACTTAGCCACCAAAGTTTAAAAGGGGAATTAACGATTCATAATTCACGTCGATCCCCAACTCTCCCCATCGTCGGTCGCCCCCTTTCTAATGATGGCTGTCCCGGGAAGTTTGCAATCGCAGTGCTAATTATGCACCACTCCCGTGCCAACGCCTTTACGAGCTGTTTCTCAACCTCTTCCGGTATCGTTGGATGTTCCTTCTTCTCACCATGATATCTCCCGAGTTGTTCGTCTGTGATCTGGGGGGCGGGGGGGGGGGGTCACGGATAAAAATTCGATTATTTTGCCTCGCTCGTAGAATTCGTCGAGACGGTCAAAGTCGACGGAACGTCCACGTGCCGTGTTTGCGCGACTCAAAAACGACCCCCATTCCCTGCACTCACAGATCCACGCGTGGTGCCGTTGCGTGATAATTCTTTTCACGATCGATCATTTGCCGTATCCATTGCTCGCCTATTAGACAATAGCAATTCAATAATTGGACATACGAACGTCATTGGCGGCACACCGGTGCGCGGTATAAAGACAAGCACATTTTTCTCAATGATTATTTCTTTTCCCGCGATTCACGAACCTCGGTCAGAAACATGTGCGTCAAAGTCCGTTCTCGTGTTGATGTGCGAAGCAGTCGCGAGACGAATGGTACTGAGCAGCCGAACGCAAAGCTTCGCAGTCTGTTGCCGTATAGCAGCACCCAGCCTGGTGACGATTGGCTGGCTCCGTGATCCAAAGGCAAGATTTTACTCCTCGTGCCCTAGACCTGGTCGGAGGATTCCTCGATTAATTTCCAGAATCATTTATTGGCGGACGGTGGCATCCACCCGTGTCACACTTTCGAATGGTAAACCAGCTGCTGAATCATAAGGCAACTTGTTATGGAGAGTATTGCAGCTCACTCATGGGTAACGGCGACATTGTCAGGCAGTTTTATGAGGACCGGTGTGTTATGCTGCACCGGTGTTCCCGCCAATATGTCCACATGATCGTACAAAACAAAGCAAAAACTCGCATCACGAACCCCTTAGCGAGCGCGCCGATTTCGAGAGCGATCTTCTTTTGCCCGCCGATCGTGGATCCAATTACTCCACCACCTCCACCCCCGCGTCCACCCCTAGACAAGTTTGTTGTGGCGGTTTCGGGGGGGACCTACAACCGAGGTTGGAGAGCTCAAAGGAATGGGCGAGTGTGAGCAACGTTGCCCCGACTGTTGGGTGGGTTCCGGTCCGCGCAAGGGCATCTTAAATGCCGCGAGAGGCGATGGGTTTGGGTTATTGGCTCCTCGGCCCTTGTAAGAGAGGAATCGCGCGCCGTCGAATCGGAACGGCCGATGGCGCAAAACGATGTCACCGTGCCTGTACTGCGGTCGCTTTTACCGTCAAAAGATCGGTTCGGCTGTTGTGTGGCAGTCAACCAACTCGACAGAGACACAGAGAGCGAGAGGTACCAAAACGTTGAAACGTTGGAGAGAAAAAATGAAATCACCAAAAAAATCTATATCCCGACGCAGGGGAATTATAAATGCTTGCGTCTGCACACCATGCCTCGGAGACGTCGAGTCTTCTAATGCTGTTATCGCTAACGACGAGTGCCTCTTGTTTCACGGTGCAGGTTGGACATTGTTCACGTGCTCGTTGTATGTGTACGCCTGTGGTATTGATAGCACGCGCGTGTTTGTGTGTGGAGGTGAGCGGTGGCGCAGTGGTTAGCGCACTGCGCCACCGAGGTTGTATTCACGGCCACCACGGCTGACATCAGAGTGGCTGGCGGGCGATATCCGGAAGTTGTCCCAGTGACTCGCTTTAGGTCGACTCAGCCAGAAAAAAATAATTAGAAACCCCAGTTAGCGGTGGTGCGTGTGCATCGGTGCTGGGAAGACAAAGGTGGCCGGGGCGTGGTACTGGCCACACCACCCCCTTTGCGTGCCGCACCGGCCTTAACAGGTGCTCGCTAACAGCACTTGCCCCCCCCCCCCAGAGTTTGTAAGGCTAAGGAGGTTTGTTGTCGTTGGCGTGTTACAAAACAGGGTGGATCGAACAAGCTTATTGTGTCTGAACTGCGACTTTCAAAAACAAATGTTAAAGTGAATGTACGACTATTAATGAGAAAACTCCCACACGTTTATTATTTCTTGTTATTGTTCCCCGTTACTTCTCCCTTGTCCTTCTTTTCTTAACACCGATATTATCAAGTAAGTATACGCTTTGTCGCGACCTGTTGTTAGTCGCGCAGTAATGCCGCGACAGGAGAAAGCCAATGTCGGTATGATGGTCGTGTATAAACTGCTACAATATACAAAGCGTGAAGCTTATGGAGTCCAAGTGTTTATGATGTTTCGTTTTTTTGTATCATGATCGAATGTGCATGTGTGTGTGTGTGCTGGTGTGTGTGTACGTGTGGTCCTGGGGGAGGGGAAATCCCTCGGCCAGGAAAACATCGTGGCACAAAGTGAGGGATGACCCTGCTAAGGCTGCGGTGCCTCAAATATTGGAAGAAGTCACCCCCTGTGAGTGGCTGGCTGAGGTGCCATCTGTTGAGGAAGTACTGAAGGCGATCCAGAGTCTGAGACCAGGAAAGGCACCGGGCAGAGATGATCTCCCAAGCGAAATGCTGAGGGAGGGTGGCGTTTGTGCACAGACTGCCCTACATGACATCATAACAACAGTCTGGACCACTGGACGGTTTCCTTAGGACTGGAAGGATGCCCTGGTGGTCACCCTCTTTAAGAAGGGGGACCGCACAGACTGTAACAACTACAGGGGCATCTCACTCCTCAGTGTGCCGGGAAAGGTCCTGGCAAGGATTATCCAACATCACCTTACTAGGCACGCTGAGGAGAGACTCGCGGAGCCCCAATGCGGTTGCAGGAAAGGGCGGTTCGGCACGGATGACATATTTTCTGTCCGACTGCTATAGCAGAGGTGTAGGGAATTCCAACAAGACCTATATCTCTGCTTTATTGACATGGTGAAGGCCTATGATACCATCAGTAGGCCTGGGCTCTGGGTTGTTCTTCGTGCTTTCGGAGTCCCTGACCCTCTGCTCACGATCATTAAGGACCTTCATGATGGTGAGCGGGCCCGGGTAAAACTACGTGGCCGGGAGTCAGAGCCATTCCTTGTACACCTTGGGGTGCGACAGGAATGTCCTCTGGCTCCCACATTATTTAACATCTATTTTGACCACGTAGTTCGTGAAGCCTTCAATAGCTGTACCGGAGGAATTTACATTTGGTACAGATACAATGGGAGGCTGATTAATGATCGGGTGCGGTCAAGGAATGGCTCCCTATTGCTCAACTACATTATGTATGCCAATGATCTGGTAATTGCTGCTCACTCAAAAGAGTTGGAGGCGCTGCTGCGCCGTACGACAACAATGGAGAGCAGAGGAGCTATGCTCGCAACAACAAGCGGAGCGCCGGATGGCTAAAGCACAGCAAGTTGGCACAGTAGGGGGCACAGGTGGTGCATCAGCCAGTCGTGTCAGTCGACCTGTGGCATCTGGATCTGCCCCGTGACCTCCTGCCAGAGGGCGTTCGACACTTCACGTGGCCTCAAGGTGCACATAGCCTGGCACAAGCGTCGTGGTGACGTCACCGCCACTTAGTGGCGAATGGCGGTTGTTGTTGTGTGTACGTGTGTGTGTGTTCGGGGAGCGGTAGCGTAGCGGTTAGCGCTACGGCAATCATCGGTGACAATGATCTGAACCGGTCCTGGGCCTCCCCTAGGTCGACCCGATCTCAAATGAGTACCTGGTGCCTTGTGTAGTAAACATCGCCGCTGGGGAGACAAAGGTGGCCGGGAGCAGTTGCTGGCCACCCAACCCCTCGTGTGCCGTTCCGGCCTTCATAGCTGCTACTCGCTAACAGCACTTGCCCCAACATTCTGTGAAGGCTACACTGGAGGATCTTTGTTCCGGTGAACATTTGTAAAACGACCCACGTTTTCTGGGAGGCTCAACGGTGACGCATCTGGCAGCCTCCCCTCCCCACTTTTTTTTGACACGGCCACACCCCACTTGCCGCAGGAGTGGCCCAGCCTGAGGCCCTCAGAGTGGCCCAGCATTGGGCCCTCAGAGTGGCCCAACCTGGGGCCCTCAAAAGTTTTTAACGAAGCTGCTGCAAAACTGTCCGCTAAGGGGCGCTGTTCTTTTTCGATTCAAAGCTTTCGTGGCTGCAGGGATTCATTTTCTTGGTTCTTTCGGTAAAGTCACGTAGAAGGGAAATAATAAAATAATAAAAATAAAACATAATAAAATACAATTCTCACGACGTTTCGGCTACAACGCAAGCAGCCGTCCTCAGGTGAAGAACAGGTCTGTCGGAAAGACAGCGTCTGAATGAACACCACCAAAACGTCGTGAGAATTGTATTTTATTATGTTTTATTTTTATTATTTTATTATTTCCCTTCTACGTGACTTTACCGAAAGAACCAAGAAGAGGGCGCTGTTCGATTGAAGTTCCCATAGAAATTGCCGCTTTTCCGCAATAACGGAACAATAAACCGGATTTCCCCGGTATTGCAGCGGTAAGATTACAGCGAAATCTGCCCCAAAAAAAAAACTGTTAAAGTAACGTGAGAACGGTAAAATGGTAATCTCTCTTCAATCGGGAGCGCTGCTTTGATGGGATTTGGCATTAAACTGCTGTTTTAATGATGAAACTTTTCTTACAGCAAAAAAGTGACTTATCTAAAAAAAACTATTAAATATTACCTAACCAACAAAATCGAGCTGTTTAACTCATTAAAACGCACGCACCCAGTGAAGTATAGTCAATAACCCCCGTGTCACTGCCTGAGAAGGCCCTCGATCCAGCAGTGGATTGGCATAGGGACTGCAAATTCTCCAAACCGCAACCAGTTGCACCGCAGTGAAACGTTCCCCAACTATGGAAGTCTGCAAAATAATTTAAAGTTACTGCTAACATGATTTTTTCGTCACTTAAAATGTGAATTCCCATCACGGATATCCCAGCGAGCAAACCGAAGACACCACCCCACCCACCCATTGTCCCCATCTCACCTCACTCCACTCCCCGTGCTCTCTGCTCACGCAGCCCGAGGAGGCACCCTCTCTGTTTTTTTTACGATCAGAGGAAACAAGAAGATGCTCGGTGTAGTCGGCACTTTGCTTCGTTCATCATTTAGTTTTTTGTTTTTTTTTCAATGCTTTGCTTTATATGCCACCCCCCCCCCCCCCTTTTCAAATGAAAGATTTCACAAAAGATTTCACGCTCTGCTCTCCTCCTTCTTACCCCTTCACTGTCTCTGTACCCCTCTCTCTACCCCCCCCCCTCTCTCTCTCTACCCCCTCTCTCCCTCCTCTATGTCTATGTTCTCCCTGCTGTCTATGTAATTTTTGTTTGACAAGTGCTGCATCCTGCACCCAGCCCTTCTCGCAGTCCTTCACACCTCCGTCAAGCTCCGCTCTAAATGGGGAAGGTCGCTCCTCCTCCTCCTCGGCTGCTCCCTCTGTCAGGAGCTCCCTCTCCACGACCGTCCGCACTGTTCAAGGCCCTTCCCGTGCCGTGGCCGAGACTGCAGCCCTCCCCCCCCTGCCCGTCGCTCTCTCCGTCTCTGTGAATCTCTCCGTGTCTCATCCCCTCTGTCGGTGCCGTCTCCTCCCCCTCCTCGCCTCTTCTCCCCGCGGCTGCCCTGGAGGCTCCATGCCCCGTGCCCCCAGGGCAACTGCGCCCCTCGCGTCTCGCCACGGAAGACGCAGCGGCCGCACTGAGTGAGAAGCTCCCTGAAGTCTAGATTTGAAGCTTTCGTGACTGCAAGGATTCATATTCTTAGGTTTTTCGGTAAAGTCACGTAGGTAAAAAAATTAAAATTAATAAACCTGAAGACGGAAGCTTGTGTTGCCTCCGAAACGTCGTGATTTTTATTTTATTTTACTTTTATTAATTTAAATTTTTTTACCTACGTGACTTTACCGAAAAAACCTAAGAATATGACTCCCTGAAGTCCACAACGCCCCGTGGCCGAGGGTTTCACTGCGAAGTGTCGCCCTCTAGCGGCACAGGAGGCGCGAGCGGCTAAGTTAAGAGCGAAGGGGTTGGATTCATAGTCTTGGTTCTTTCGGTAGAGACGTAGATAAAAACATTAAAAGAGAGATTAAAAATAAAGCAAAGGGTTGGATTCAGAGAAACCTCCCATAGACCGATAAGTTGAAATCTATGGGAGCCTTTAACATTAAAGTATATGGGAGTATTTAACATTAAAGTCTATGGGAGCCTTTAACATTGAAGTCTATAAGAGCCTTTAACATTGAAGTCAATGGGAGCCTTTAACATTAAAGTCTATGGGAGTCTTTAACATAGAAGTCTATGGGAGCCTTTAACATTGAAGTCTATGAGAGCCTTTAACATTAAAATATATGGGAGCCTTTAACATTAAAATCTATTGGAGCCTTCAACATTAAGTCTATGGGAGCCTTACACATTCCTGCGGAGGGAGCTGGTAGGAACGTTGGGTTGCTCGGTCAATGGCCAGGGTCAACGGCGGCGTGGTGTATTCCGCAAAAATGGCCGACTGTGAGGGCGGGCACAAGCCGGCGTGAGTAGGTTAAACGTTGAGTTTTATAAGGGCACCACGGGGTGACCAGCCCCTCCCCACCCAGCCCAACCCCTCCCACCCCCCACCCAGCCCCTCCCCACCCAGCCCCTCCCCACCCTCCCCTGCCCACCCAGCCCCTCCCTCCCCACCCAGCCCCTCCCTCCCCACCCAGCCCCTCCCTGCACGACGGACACAATAATCCCCTGTGGGCTGGTGTAACCAGGAGGTTCCTACCAGTATAACATTCAAGTCTATGGGAGCCTTTAACATTGACATAGAAGTCTAGGGTCCGATTTAACATTAAGTATATTGGAACACACACACACTGAATACACACACACACTGAATACACACACACACTGAAAACACACACACACTGAACACACACTGAATACACACACTGAACACACACGCTGAACACACACACACAGCCATTCCATACATTAAGCTCCTAGGAGATGCTCAGTGAGACGAGAGTGTCGTTTTGCAGAAGGGTCCACGCGTTGTGATGTGTTGGCCAGGTCTCCCCGTGTCCGTTTCCGTCACACCTCAGAAACGAAGCAGGGTTTATGAGCCTTGGAAGACCAGTATTTACATTCCCTATATATAAACCACATGCGCGTTTTATACACCCACACACACACTGCTTGATGTGTGTTTAGTTTATTGTCCTTCCACCGCACCTCCGTTTAGCGCGGTTGGCTACGTACGGCGTGAAAGAAGTTCAATACACGTACATGCGGTGTGGCAGACGTTCAACATACACGCGCCGAGCGGTGCGGGTCATTGGGTCATATTCAGCGCTCCCCAAAAATATCGCGTTTCTGTGCCTGTCACATTGCACCACGGTCGTCCCACTGCATACGCGTTGTGGGTTAGAAGGCAGTGCATCCAAATCCCATCGGCTTCCCCATAACTTCACCCTCACCACTACCCCCCCCCCCCCCCATAGTGACCAGGGGTAATGAAGAATGGTCAAATAGCCCTGCACGGCTTGCGGGGAAGCTCTCGTCCAAGCAGTGGAATAACGCGGCACGCGACGGTAAAGTGCAGGCGATAGTGACCACGTGTTTGCCCCATGGGAGTCTCAAACTAAATTAAAATTAATAAAAGTAAAATAAAAATCACGACGTTTCGGAGGCAACACAAGCTTCCGTCTTCAGGTGGAACCATCACAGCATGATAGCTGTATCAAGTGATACAGCTATCGTGCTGTGACGGTTCCACCTGAAGACGGACGCTTGTGTTGCCTCCGAAACGTCGTGATTTTTATTTTATTTTTATTGTACTTTTATTAATTTAAATTTTTTTACCTACGTGACTTTACCGAAAAAACCTAAGAATATGAATCCTTGCAGTCACGAAAGCTTCAAATCTAGAAGTCTCAAACAAAAGTTGGGAGGTGCGTCTTATAATCCGGTGTGTGTGTGTGGATGGAGCGGTTCGCTCCACCCACGGGGGGCCCGAGTTGGATTCCCTGCTCGCGGGTCAACACCAGCGAGACGATGATCTGAACCAGTCCTGGGCCTCACCTAGGTCGACTCAGCCTAAAAACGAGTACCTGCTCAGGTGTGTGAACGTCGCCACTGGGGAGACAAAGGGGGCCGCGCGTGGTGCTGGCCACTCACCCATCACCTCGTGTGCCGTGTCGGCCTTCATTGGTGCTCGCTAACAGCACTTGCCCCGACAGTGTTACAGGCTACACGGGGGACCTTTGTCTTTGTGTGTTTGGGAGACCAGATGAGTGTTAAACTTCACGGGGTGCGTCTTACTTTCCGGAGCGTCTCGAAATCCGCAGAGGACGGTCAAACTAATGCGGCGGGGGTGGAAAAAAAGAACCATGAGCACCCGGTCAAGAAACCACGCGCACCACGAGAGGGTGGGGAGGAGGAGGAGAGGGGGGGGTGGAGGTGACATTCAAAACTCATCACAGGAATTAATATTATTTGGGTCTTTCGGTAAAGTCACGTATAGATCGTTTATTTTAACCTACCTGCGTGACTTTACCGAAATTACCAAAGAATACGAATTCCTGCAGTCACGAAGTCAAGATTTCATCACAGGAAGATTCACGAACCCATCACCGCCCTTGGCCCGTGTCTGCCATTCTCTCAACGCCGTCGGGACGTCCCCGCTCTGCACTGCGAGCCAGAGGTCGCAACCGGGTACCCGATACCCGTACCCTACCCGATACCCGGCTATCCGGCCGGGTACGGGTACCCGTTTGCGACCCTGGTGCGGCCGGGTACGGGTAGGCCGTGAGTCACTGGTGAGTCACCGTTTGTCACTCATTTCCCAACGTCTCGTCTCTTCTCACAATTCAAGTTCCTAGAATCAACCCACTCGCGCCTGCAACATAGCTTCATCCCAGAGGTCGCAATCAGGTACCCGATACCCGTACCCTACCCGTACCCAGTCAGGTACGGCCGGGTACGGGTACCCGTTTTCGACCCTGGTGCGGCCGGGTACGGGTACGGGTAAGGAATCAAAACCCGTTTGCGACCTCTGCACTGCGAGCTGACGACTGCCGGTGACTCCCTGCCCCGCAGTGGCCACCACCGTCCACCGCTCGGCGCGCCTTGCGGGCGAGCGCGTTTGGTCCGATTCCCTACACCGGCCCGTGGCCTGGCACGTGGGTGGGTGCTCTGTGCGTGGCGCAGTGACCACATAAAATGATGTAACACGATTTTTGCCCCTGGGTAGTGTTATTTTCTAATTGCGTATGCCTAACAAGTATAGAAAATGGCTATTATTCCCAACAAACTTTGATTTTGTGACCAGGACTTTACGTGAACGAAAGACACAAATGCACACCACGTTTTCTCGTTGAAAATATGTACATTTCAAAATATCAGTCCTGCTCACAAAAGCAAAGTTTGCGGGGAATAATAGCCATTCTTCCGTACCTTTGAGGCATGAGCAATTAGGAAATAACACTTACTACCCAGGGACAAAACATGTTTTTTGTTACACGGTGTTATCAGCTCAGGGGAGAGGGTGGGGGGGGTGATGAGGCAATCAGCCAGGAGGGGGGCTCGCATATTCGATGTGTCTCTATCGCGGCTCCTCTTGTCTCATCGCTTTGTTCCTGCCACGCACTGTCATTCAAAACCTACCTCGTGCCGGTTCTCCAGGGAATGGCCCAACTCGTAGCTTTGGTCACAAAGTTTGGGGGGGGGGGGGCAAGGCACCCCTTGCCTCCACGCCAAGCCACACGACTGGTGACACGTGCATTGAAAAATGATAATACTCCGACTGATGCTCCTGCTGTTGAGTGACTCATGCAGCCAGCTATGGCTGCAGGGTTTTGGTAGTACATGTTGTTTATTGTGAAAATTCCGTCAGTTCCTATGATCACTGTTTCATTGCTTTATTTTGGTGATTTCGAAAAGTTTTTTGGTTTGGGTCATGTTTGTTTGTTGTAGTACGGAGTAAGACTGATGGCCTTAATCTAAGTTGTCTTGTGGTTGTTGTTGGTTGTTTGACTTGCATCCCACTGGCATTTTTGCACACAGCGTTGGTGTACGGTGCTTTTACTGCAATATTTTGCCGTCTTTTCTTGGATTCACTGTTTTCACTTAGTCACATATTCACTTTAAGATGTTTTCTTGTTCATGTTTTTTGTTTGTTGCGGTTGCACCCGATTCAAGAGCCGAATGGCTCACAGGGCTATACCTAATAAATGAACTTGAAACTTGAACTTGATCTGAGAACCACAGACATGGCCCAGCGCTCGCCGCTTGTTGCAGACGTTCACGGTTCAAATCCCCCGGCCGCCCGAGTTAAAGACCCCCACCGACGTAGTTTGCAAGCGTAGGCACCGTGTGGCAGTGTCATAATTTAACACATTTAAAAATGACTAAATAACACAAATGTGCTCAATTTGGAGTATACAGAGCAATCATCTGTCTTTTCCTGGATTTTCTGTTTGCACTTAGTCACATAGTCACTTTAAGATGTTTTTTTGTTCATGTTTTTGTTTTTTTGTTTGTTGCGGTTGCACCCGATTCAAGAGCCGAATGGCTCACAGGGCTATACCTAATAAATGAACTTGAACTTGCTCAGCGGAGCGCCTGGCAGCTCTGCGCTGACCGTCCCTCATCGCCGAAGTCTCTGGTCGGGTTCCGTGTTGTGGAGATCCTCAATAAAAGTGGCTCTGCTTTCAAAACTCGTCGTCGGCGTCCTTACAGCAGCAGTCTGTCTCGGGGTTTGCAGCCTCGGGTGATGCCTCTTTTCAGGTTGACTCGGTTGATATTGGAGCACAAAGTCAACGTGGTGGTGGTGGTAGTGATGATGATGGCACCGGTGCTGGGCTCCTGCCAGACTGATTCTCCCGTGAAGCTGCGCGAGACGCGGGTGCCCGTCTTGCCGGAGGACGTGCCCATGACGTTGAGCGCAAATGCCAGCGCATTCCAGCTTCTCTCAGTGGGTCTCTGTGCGAGTCTATGAGTCTCTATGCGAGTCTATGGGTCTCTGTGCGAGTCTATGAGTCTCTATGCGAGTCTATGGGTCTCTGTGCGAGTATATGGGTCTCTGTGCGAGTCTATGGGTCTCTATGCGAGTCTATGGTTCTCTGTGCGAGTATATGGGTCGCTGTGCGAGTCTATGGGTCTCTGTGCGAGTCTATGGGTCTCTGTGCGAGTCGATGGGTCGATCTTGAAATCGCTAAATCAGCGCCCTCTCCCTTCCATGGGTGAGGAGGCCCGTGGACGACCCTGCTGGACAGTTTGGAGGCGAACGCCCTCCAGCAACAATGGAAGGTTGACGGAGTAATGTTTACAACGAGGTGAGTGCCGGGCGGCTAAAACGAGTGGAGTGGGGGCTCAGGAGGTGGCTTTGCCCAGCGGCGAGAGCCTTCGACACTTCGCGTGGGCCTCAACGTGCACCCAGCCTGCGGTGATCGACATCACTCGGCGAAACAGCTCTTGTCCAACTTGAATGTAGAGTGCCGAATCAAGTTATCGAGGCAGCCACCGTGCGTCTGGGCTGCGCGAGTTTACCAATCATCAGACGTGGGCAGCAAGCAACGATGTCTTGAACCTCGAGGCTGCTAAGCCCCGGGTACAGGCGCTACGCCATGTGGCAACTCGCGAGATGGCATTGCAGTGGGGAGGAAATTATCTCAAATCTAAAGGCGCAGGACTGCAATTCCTTGCTCGCACCGATGCTAGCAGAAGACTCTTACTAGCCGGTGCGTCGAGTGAGAAGACCCCTCCTCTCGTCGAGGGGTGAATTTTTAATCTTGATTTGAAGCTTACGTGACTGCAGGAATCCATACTCTTTGGTTCTTTCGGTAAAGTCACGTAGGTATAAAATAGATCACGACGTTTCGGGCGCAACACAAGCGTCCGTCATCAGGTGGGAAAGCATGGTCTGCTGCTAAAACAGTTTTAAAACAGTCTGCATCAGCAGCAGCAGACCATGCTGTTTTAAAAGTCTGAAGCAGCAGCAGCAGACCATGCTTTCCCACTTGATAACGGACGCTTGTGTTGCGCCCAAAACGTCGTGATCGATTTTATTTAATACCTACGGGTCAATTTTTGTTCTCTCTTTGTCCGATTGTTTTTAATTGGCCGCGCCCGGATGATAACACTGGTCAACAACAAAAATTCTGGCCTGGACTTTTGCAGCTGTTTTAGACTAATTTCAGGGTGCTGATTCCAAATCTGATCTCAGATTTGCTCAATCACATCTCATTTTATGCTATCGGCATACCCCATTTTCATTGATTTTACCCGAAATTAACTCTGTCACTTATGATTGCAAGTTGTTGCGACACTAAAGCAGTGACTGCTTTAGTGTTAAAATATGGTGCTGTATTTTTAGGATAGTGTGTTTATAACATAATTTATGTAGATATCCACATTTATTTAATATTTTTCTTCTGCAGTTTTGATTGAAAATGCAATATTGGATATCTCAAAAACCTGATGTGATAAGACAAAAACTTATGCCAGATTTGGAATCAGCACCCCAAAATTACCTTAAAACCGTTGGAATACCTTATGCCAGAAAAAGTGCGTGCATCTGAACTCCAAGTGTCAGTGAGCGGCGATAACCGGTTAACTCACGGCAGCATCCCACGCAGAGAACGTCGTGCATGCCACTCACCACGTGCTCACAGCGGCGTCACGTTGCCCCGGCGTTGTTTATTCGTGCGAGAATGTTCGGGGCTGGGTTATTTCGGGACAATACTTATTTACGAGTACTTTATTTGTTAAACAAATAAAGAAGACAAAAAATGATGCGACGCATACAAAACAAACAAGATGTGAACGCTGACCCCGCAATTTTTTTCTTAGGCCCAGGCTTGGGCTGATGGCTCAAGAGTTGAGCCACGGGCTCAAAGTTGAGCCACGGGTCAAAGCCACGCTTGACCCCCACGCTTGACCCTGAGCCGGCTCCGAACGGCATGGGTCCTTTGCCCGCTTAATCGGACATCGGCTGAACCCAGGACCTCAGCCGAGCCGCTCATTCGCCCGTTCTAATAATTATTCCTCGCAGGATTGACACGATGTGACGATACGATCACCATACGGTCCGTGGTAATCGTATTTTTGTTGGTTACTCGATATCGCTCGTTTATTTTGCCGGAAATGTTAACTTCCCGATAGAAAAACCCATGTTAAATAGTGATTACAGTTCATAGGGATTATTAAAGTTCGACACGATCGCCGTTTTGCATTAAACTAGCGCAGGTTTGTAAAATGTACCCCCCCCCCCCCCCGACTAATTAAGTGACTTTGGCATGGCGATTACATTTAACGTCGACTTGGTGACTATCATCACGGATGAATTTGCAGTGGTTAGAAGCCATATGGCAAGGCGTACGTTAAGCAATATGCAGTTTAACGTTCATGCGATCTTGAGTTGTACTCTTTAAAAGTGCACAGCGACGCACAATAACGTTACAAAGAAAACGCAAAAATAGATGAAGGGCGATAGATATCGCGATAATCGCCACATCGTGATATAAAATATCGTATCATGAAGAGATCGTTGCAATCCTGCACAACATCCAGTGGCGTGATGTCTCCACGGGGCTTGTGCCAGGCTAGGTACACTTAGCATCACCAGTGCACCTTGGGCCGTTTCGCATACACACACATAGCAGACATGTACTATCCACTGCTGAATGAATAATTCAAGACTCCACGTCACGCGTTTAATGTACAACACATCTTTTTATTGAAATCACTTAATTCAACATTTAGGGCCGACTTAATTTACGAATGCAGTTATAATAAAATAACAGTAAATCACATTTGCAAAATGAAAAAACTAAGGTAGAAACATTTAATTTATTTCTCAAATTACACTTACTGCTCCTTACGAGCACAAAAAAATAACTCCACAACACGGAAGCTGAACCCGAGGCGACCTTTGCAAATAAACCGTGCGATGAACTCAAACGCGACGCACGCACTCGCCTCCAAAACACGTCACGAGCCACGCTCTATCCACTGCTTGACGGAGACCCCCCCCCCGGCCCCAAGGTCACCAGCGCCACGATCCTTCTCGCTCCTGGGTGGACGCTCACCTCATTGCTCCATCTCCGCGGATGGGGGGACGCCCGCCGGGGCTGAGTTGTCATTTGGGTGCCACTCCCTTCACCGGGAGTCATCCATCGGTCATCGACCATCGGAGAGGTCTCCTGCCAAAACACTCCCCCCCCCCCACCACAAACACCACCGCTCTCGAACCGGTCAATACGCAATACGGAGTCCGTTCAACACGTCAGCAGGCTTTGGCGACGAATATTATTCAAGGTAAAAGTTTTGTGGGGGGTTAGAAGACTTCCCGTCACAAATTGTGGAAAATCGACGCGCGATGAGGCTGGATGTTATTACCCAGCGAAACATCACGGTACTCAAGTTGTGAATGTTGTGGGTTTACTCTCTAACACACCGGTGTGTGCTTAAGTAGCTACTAATTAGCACGTTTTGCTTACGTGGTGGCGGAGTTAACGACACATCCTACATTTACGTGGTCTAATCCAATTTTTTTAATTTGATTTCATATTCCACGCGCTCCACTTGCACATCTCTCGGTGTCAATTCCAAAGCATTCATCTCCCCGTTATTCTTTCTTTGCTGTTCATCATTTGCTCCACCTCGTCGGTATCCACGACCGCCGCACGAAAGGAGAAGAACCCGCGATGTTTTCGTCTCAATGTGTAATTAGCGGACAATATTTGCCCGCTCAGAAGCTTGTTGTTGTTCAGCGACGTGGGCGCCACACTGCTTTTCGTCATCAACCCCGGAAGTATTCCCGCCTGCTATGTCGTTAAACTCTGCAAGTTAAAATAATTATAATTTATAATCCTTGTATTAAAAAAAACTGGACGAGTGAAGAGGTCGTTCAAGAGGCCTGCACCGAGCTGGGCACGATGATCCTGGCTTCATCCAATGTCAGGTCGCAGCCAGTGATTAAACCGGGTTCTCATGCGAGTTGATGGCCTGAGCACGGATACCGATGACTGCGCGAGACAACACGTCACGTCAAGTTTGGTTCTGTACTCAAATTGGCGAGCAACGAGAATCAAAAATATCGGTTTCACAGTCACGGGACGACACATTCCGCTCAAGTGGCAGAACAGGCTGGGCATATACTGCCACCCAGCCCCCCCCCCCCCCCGACTGCGTTGAACAGTGGTCACTTGAACGTAGCTCCTTGATATCCGCTTCTTTGGGACATTCTCAAACACGAAAGGGTTTTGCAGCAGCCTGCGAGAGTTCTGAATGGACACGGCCGTGTCACCACGTGAAGCCGACAGACAACATTTGGGGAAGCGATGACAGCGAGGGGGGGGGGAAAGTTAAGTTGACCGCATCGGTGTGCGTTAACCTTGAAGTGGTACAAGTTCAGCGTGGCTTAGCGACGTTTTTTTCCTTTCTCCCACGACCAAAGCCCCAAGCGGGGGCCCCCCCCGATCGTCTCCGTGGGGTCATGCTGCTGTTCCCCACTCGGCCGGGAAGGCAGTAGGTTATAGAGTTATCTCCAAAAACGCGGCAAAATCACTGCCGAAAAACAATATAACCTACTACCTCATCCAGCCGGCGCGGTTCGTGCTGATCCTTGGCGCGCGCAGAACGAGCAGAGCACCCGTAGAATCACCATCATCTCCCCACCCCGCCACCCTTTTCCTAACTGCTACCCCCACCCCTCCCTCTATCGCGGTCACACATCCCCTAATCCCTCGCACGCCCCTGTGCCATCTAAAGCATTTCTCTGTTTATACTGTGGGCGTTTTTTTTTAACCACGTTAAGCCCCTTGAACAACGGTGCTCTATAAATATAAAATAAGATTATTTTATATCTCCACTGATTGTGGGGGGGGGGGTGGGGGGGTGCCGTAGGCTCGTAATTTTAGCAATATTGGTTTCAGCGCTCAAGCAGACTCTGGACTCGCTATTGAACCGGTGCTTCTGAAATGTACGCACGCCCGAAAATACGAGCCGTGTGGCCGATGGGACGTGAGGTGCATACAGGCAATCTCTCTTTAAAAGGGAACGTCAACGTACCGACTTTCGCTATCATGTAACTCATACGTTCTGGAACGAATTTCAAACGTGTTACATTAAATGTGCACTTACGGGATTTTGAATTATGTAAGTTATAATTTAGTGAAAAAAATAAAAACAATGCACATGGTCTGTCGTTTATCCGAGCACTCATTTCACTAAAGATTCGGGAAAGTACTGTAAAGTATTTTTTATTTTTGCCGACTTATTTTGAGTATTACTATTCATATTTTATCCTAAAATGTACATCTTAAAAAAATTCCTGCTGCATTCTCAAGTGTCTTGGGGCCGAATTTTTCACCGTAAGAACGCATCTGCAATGATACAATAGAAGTCAATTTGGAAAAACGTGGTTCGATAAACGGAATTTCGCTTTACGGGCAAATTTTCAGGATCTATATATATGGAGGGAGGTCTGTACCGTACCTAAATGTTTTAATGTCGCAGGGCAGGCATGTTAAGGGGGAAAATACTAAATCTATTTTGCCACCTAAAAAACACAGCACGAAATAAAATTAATCTTTAATTATGTGCCCGCTAAATAAGCACGGAAAACACCGGCTCACGTGGCCCGCACGGTTTGCTCGCCTCCCCCGAACACCCAAGGCCATGCCGAGCCGCCCTTCTCAGCTCAATGGGCTCCACTCGGGAAGTAAACTCCTGATCCCGATTGGTTCGTCAACTTGCTCGTGTAAAAGTAAAAACCAACGGGTCTTTTCCTTCGGGACGCCGCGACGCTCGCGTCGAATCGCAGCCTCTGCCGTCGCTCGGGAGTCCGGCGAGGTGGGGGCGCAAGGCCGGGTCTCTCTGCAGGACGTCCGCACCCGCGGGAAAGACAGTAGATTGCATAGTTATCTCCCAACCGAGGGTGTGACCCTAAAACCATACAATCTACTACCTCACCCCGCGAGCCGGCATGGTCAGACCAACGCTGATGCTGCTGCAATCATCGTCGCCGTGATAATCATCATCATCAATGCCGTCGAGACCTTCGCCTTTACATCATCAATGTCATCGTCGTCACCAGAGCATTTTTACCATCATCGATCATTTTCACCACCGGCATCACACCATCACCACTGTCGTTGTTGTTGCCGTCATCATTGTAAACAATCATTGTCCAGTAAGGCCTTCAATAATATTCATCATAATAATAATCATCATCACCAACAGAATCTTCACCACTACCATCAACATCTTTATCATCGCCATCACCGGGAGTATTGTTTTTGTTATCATCATAATCCCCATCACCACCACAACCACCATTTCATCAAGCCCTGCTAGGCCTGAATAAACCTGCAGTGCCAAGAAAATCTGGCACCAGACGAGGCCTCGTGACCGAGACTGCTGCTACAGCTGCCGTGCAATGCTGCTGCTGCTGGTGGTGTTATCGTGCGTGCCGCTGATGCAAGTCTGCTGCTGCTGCTGGTGTTATCGTGCGTGCCACTGATGCAAGTCTGCTGCTGCTGCTGGTGTTATCGTGCGTGCCGCTGATGCAAGTCTGCTGCTGCTGCTGGTGTTATCGTGCGTGCCACTGATGCAAGTCTGCTGCTGCTGGTGGTGTTATCGTGCGTGCCGCTGATGCAAGTCTGCTGCTGCTGCTGGTGTTATCGTGCGTGCCGCTGATGCAAGTCTGCTGCTGCTGCTGGTGTTATCGTGCGTGCCACTGATGCAAGTCTGCTGCTGCTGCTGCTGGTGTTATCGTGCGTGCCGCTGATGCAAGTCTGCTGCTGCTGCTGGTGTTATCGTGCGTGCCACTGATGCAAGTCTGCTGCTGCTGCTGGTGTTATCGTGCGTGCCGCTGATGCAAGTCTGCTGCTGCTGCTGGTGTTATCGTGCGTGCCGCTGATGCAAGTCTGCTGCTGCTGCTGGTGTTATCGTGCGTGCCACTGATGCAAGTCTGCTGCTGCTGCTGGTGTTATCGTGCGTGCCGCTGATGCAAGTCTGCTGCTGCTGCTGGTGTTATCGTGCGTGCCACTGATGCAAGTCTGCTGCTGCTGCTGGTGTTATCGTGCGTGCCGCTGATGCAAGTCTGCTGCTGCTGCTGCTGGTGTTATCGTGCGTGCCGCTGATGCAAGTCTGCTGCTGCGACAAAAGCCGCCTGTTCTGCAGCAAGCGGCTGAGCTGCAATCAGTGAACACTACGGCTGTATTTACTGGCAGCATTTCCCATCGTGTTAGTTATGAGATTCTGCCAGTCAACTGGGGGTAAATGTTACCAAGATAGTAAGACACATATCCCCCTATAGCCTTCACAGGCTGTTGGGGCAAGTGCTGTTTGTGTTCCTGTGAAGGCCAACACAAGCTGTTAAAATACAAAGATCCCTTGTATAGCCTTAAAATACTGTGGAAAGTCCTGTTAGAGAGCATCTATGAAGGCCGGCACGGCACATGAGGGGGTGGGGGTGGCAAACACCACGCCGGGCCGCCTTTGTCTCCCGAGTGGCGATGTTTACACACCGCTCCAGGTACTCATTTGAGGCCCAGGACCGGTTCAGACAATTGTCACCGGTGTTGGCCGTGAGCGGGTATCAAACCCGGGTCGCCAGGTTCGTAACGCAGCGCGCTAACCACTACGTCACCGCTCCCCTGTTGCTGACACGCACGTACACAAACAAGTACACAAAAACAAAGATCCACTCGTGTAGGCCAGCAGGCTGTTTGGGGCCCAGTTGCTCATAGCGAGCAACTACTAAGGCCACCACAGCACACGTGGATGAGGTGTGGCCCGACACCAACTCTGGCTCGAAAATGTATTGTCTCCCCCCCCCCCCCTCCACCAACCAATGCGGTTTTACGCAACAAACATTGAAGGCTGAGTTGACCTGGGGAGAGATACAGGATCGGTTCATTGAACCCCCTGCTACTGACGGGATCAGTTGTGGATGCCACTTGACTACAATCCCAGCGATCCGGGTACGATTCCCCGGGGCCCAGGATCAAACCAGTGACATGCTCAAACTCACGCACTCACGCACTCACGCACGTTCGCTCGCACTCACGCACGGACGGACGCTCGCACTCACGCACACACGGACGCACGGACGGGCGAGCGAGTGAGCGAGCAAGCGAGGGCACAGGGTGTCCGGCAAGCAGGAGGGTAGCGTGAGATGACGATGCTCTCGTCAAACAGAAGGTGCCCCCCCCCCCCCGCCGACCTGTAAAGGACAAACCCGCGGGTAATTTAGCGCCCCGTTCGGGTCTGCTTCCCAGTGACCGCCGCCGAACTCTCAAACAGGATGGAGCGTGGGCGACGAAAGAAAAAAAAACCTCGGCAAAGTTTTACGAAATAAATATGGAGGGGGGGTTTATTGCAACAGCAGATTTGTCACTGTTTAAGTCACGCGTGCGCACGAGCCGCAGATTTCTCCCCCGTGTAAAGATGTGAAGTAAGCGCCGCCAACCGGACAAACGACGGACGCGACGGATTCCAGAGAGACACTTGTAGAGGCGCAGCCCTGCAATTGCTCGCTGGCGACACTGCTGGCGGAAGAAGCCTCCACCCCTAGAGGGAGCTCTACAGCTACACCACCCCCCCCCCCCCCCTCTAGGTATTTGGCCTACTCTTCCACACTGGCCAGGAAAGAGGTGGAACTACCCACACGTTACACCACCACACACGACCTGAACTTAGTATTTCTGGGGGGGGACAGAGGCAGTGGGGGAGGGGGGGATGGCGATGGATGATGAGGGGGGGGGGGGTGGTAGTTTGAGAAACTTGCCTCGTCGTTTCGACTGCCATGCCGGGTAGATGTAACCGATCCGGGAGGGGGGGGGGGGGGCCTTGAATCGCGAGCCCGGTGTGCGACCCAACCCAAAGCACCCGCGGCGGTGCCAAAGGGGGGGCGAGAGAGAGATAAAAACACAACACCACAACACAAAGAGAGCAGACAATACATCGGTGTGCGCACTGGCCGGGAGCTCCGGAGCAAGGCCGGGTCACTGTACTCGTCGCCGCAGACGTGGGTCGCGCGCGCGCACGCGCGCTTGCTTCTAAATTTGCGGCGGCTAAACTAAGCTGTTAGCGCATTCCGTGCCAAGGGCCCGGGCTCACCTTACACAAGAGGCTGTGCCACACCGCCCCCGGTGATCGGTATTCCAGCCCTCGTAGGATTGAACCCAATCTCCGTCGAATTAGCCCGGCCGTCTCGGATCGCGGGCCACAACTTCCCCACGCCGGGCGTCGTCGTCGTCGGTGTCGGAGCGAGCAGACAGACCCCTGAACTCACATGCATGTCCATTATACATACACACACAAATCCCCCCCACACACACACACACACCCTACACACACACACGCACGCCCCCTACACACACACGCATGCCTCCTCGACACACACACACGCACGTCCCCTACATACACACACCCCCTACACACACACACCCTCTAAACACACACAAGCACACACGCACGCCCCCTACATACACACACACGCACGGCCCCATGACACACGCACGCCCCCTCGACACACACCAACACGCACGTCCCCTACATACACACACCCCCTACACACGCACACCCCCTACACACACACGCCCCCTACATACACATACGCATGCCCCCTAGGCACACACACACACATCTCCTACAGGCCATTTAACTTTGTAGATATTTAACCCAGGTCTACGAATGTTTACATTTTGAGGTTTTTCTTAAAAGGGAATTTACTGAATTTGCATAATCCTAAAAAATATATACTTTTAAGATTCGGGTCCTGCAAAATATGAAAATATGGGGGGCGGGGGGCAAATAAATGTGACTTTTGATTTGTTTAACCCAGGCCTACGACAGTTTGCATCCGACGCGTTTGCGAAGGTTGCCAAGTAACAAATACGACGTCGGATTAAAAGCAACAAAAACTCACTTTTTGAGCGGCTCCTTGGAAGAGCGCGACACCAAACACGCCGGGCGGGGGGGAAGCGTGGAAAGTTCGCCGTGCCTGCTCGTGATCACGCACTGCCACGCACGCTCCGGCACACAGCTGACGGCGGGCGGGGCACGGTGAAGCGGAAGCGACGCCACTTACTGGGTTTCAGAAATTAGATTTTGCGCTTGAATACAACAGCGGAGTTGCTTTACCGGGTGGGGGGAGGCGTGGAGAATTTATAAGACAGACGGAGGGAAAAAACAAAACATCCTCTTGAACAAAGAATATATCCCGTTTAAAGCTACACAACATATTTTCATCATCATCATCCAAGTATGTTTAACTTAATATTTGGTTCTTTCGGTAAAGTCACGTAGAAAATCAAATCAAATAATAATAGAATAGGACGTTTCGGTTGCAACACAAGTAACCATCATCAGGTAAGAATGAATGATGAAACGCAAACACGGAAACAACATAGGCAGACACACATGCAGTGTCGTATTCTATTATTTGATTTTCTACGTGACTTTATCGAAAGACCCAGAGAATATGATTTCCTGCAGTCACGAAAGCTTTAAGTCAAGCTTTAGTCCTGTTCTATTTAAAATTAGTCATCTTTTCCTCGTCTAATTGGAAAGTCGTCTAATTGCAAAGCCGGTGATCATGCATCGTAATATATCTCTCAGGGTGTGGCCAATTTAGCCACAAGCTGCTCATCGTTTGTAACCCTAAAAAACGCGGGAGCATCAAATAAATAAGTCTCAGAACGACGCGATGACTTTGGCAATCTCGCCTTCTTCGGGGTACCGCAGCGGCGTCAGAGCGGCGCGCACGCAGCGCCGTGAACACGCTTGTCCCGAGTTCATTTCTCAGTCAAGCATCGGTGGGGCGAGTGATATTTGAACCGGTCCGAGGAACCTCTTCAACGACTGGTGATTGTAATTTTGCGCCAGCTTCACGGCGGACACAAAAGACAACGATCCCCCGTATAGCCTCAACAGACTGTTGGGGCAAGTGCTGTTAGCGAGCGCCTATAAAGGCTGGAACGGCACACAAGGGGGATGTTTACTACACACCACACCAGGTACTCATTTGAGGCTGAGTCGACCTCGGGGGAGGGCCCGCGACCGGTTCAGATAATCGCCACCGGTGTTAGCCGTGAGCGGGAATCATACTCGTGGCGCCGGGTTCGTGGTGCGCCCTCACCCAGTGGCGTACTGCGGGTAGGCACGCGCCCTTCTGGTAGGTGCAAGGAATGAAAATGGGCCCCCGACCCTTTGTCCAATCCCCCCCCGCCCCCCCACCTCTTAGCAGCCCGACGCCCGGAGCACCCTCCAGCCAGCGGCAAGTTCCCTGGCCGGCAAAAAAAAAACCACAAAAATCCCACACCGTCGATCCCACCTTGAGCTCTCCCCTCCGTCGCACCCGACGTTTCAAACGTCAGGGCTCGAGGTGGGGCGGACCTGATTGCGGACGAGCATTTGCAAGGGGAGGACGCTCATCCCGATTGTGTGGACGGAGGTCGGGTGGGAACGGAGGGGGGGGCGGGAGATCTGGGGACTTGGCTTGCTGCTGAGGTGGCACCGGGGGCGGCCCCAGCTTGCGACGTTTCGTGCAGTCGACGTTCCGAATCCTCCGAATGCCGCGTCGTGTTCGGTTTGCGGCGCTCCTCGACGAGCAGCCGAGGGGTTGGATCGCGACGGAGGCGGCGCCGTGATGGCGAGGACGTCTTTGTTCTAACCACAACATGTGTTCTGTGGTTCCAATGCTGAGAATGTTGATTAAACTAAGTGGGCGGCGACATTTGGAGTCAACGGCAGGTGACGCCCAAGCGTAAACTACGCCGTGTGTTTAAATGAGGGAATGTCTCCGAGTTTAACCCAACGTTCGGCGTGTGATCGGGGCATCCGAGACGGGCCAGGGCCACGAAGAAATGTCAACCGAACCTCCGAGAAACGTTTTGTGCAGAACGAGTTTCGATTTAAAAGTTCACGTGGCGCGGTGTGGCCGATCGGCGGGGTTGCCACCTCCGAGATACACAAAACTGGGACGTGTCATCGGAGGACGGATATCTCAACATCAGCACAGGGGAGATCTCCAAGTAAATTTGTCATCTCGCCGTGTGTATTATTATTATTATTCAACTGACAAAAGCTGGGACTTTTATAACGCCCTGGGAAGAGTTATCGATCACCCAGGAGACGAGCTACCTCAACGAGAGGACGATCCTGCGAAACGTCGCACAGGTGGCAACACTCGTGATCGGGGACGCGGTGGGCCTGGTGCGGCCTTGGCGGCAGCGGCGTCGTCGCCGTCGTGCCCCGGCAGGACGCCGCCTCGCGTGAGCGCGGCGAGTCGGGGCCCTTACCGGAGGCGTCGCTTCGCGTCCCGTGGTGGTGGTGGTGGAGGGGAGAGGGGGGGCAGGGGGGGGCGATTCTCAGCTGGCCGCGGCAGCAAGCGGCGGCACCGACGGCCGAATGTTTGCGCCGCGCCCCACGTGCGTGACGCGCCGCCCCGGCGGACATCTGAAAAGCACATTCACAGGAGTCTACTACGGTCGTGCTTTTCTGGCAGGAACCTCAAATGACCCGCTCGCTCGATCCCCCCTCCCCCGCCCCGTTCTTGGCCTGCCCGTCAGCCAAACCGAGTGGGGGGGGGAGGAGAGAGGAAGAAAAAAAATCATACTGGGCTATGAGCTAACAGGGCGCGTGACGGCACGTGTCTTTCACCCGCGGCCCTGCCTTGCCCAGCGAATCCACACCCCCCCCCCGCCGCGCAGCCCCCTCGCCCAACCGCGGGGGCCCGGAGGCATGCAAACTATTTGAGAAGTCGAAAGGAGGCGTGATTTTGAAAACGCCACATCGGCACACACGAGGGCCCGCGCGAGCGCGCTGTGTTACGCGCGACATTGTGCGTCGTGTTGGCCGCGCGCGCTGGAACAACCTCCCCCCCCCTTCTGCCTCCCTCCTTCCTGCCACTCTCTCTCCACCCCCCCACCCGCGCTTCCCCATTCCGCCCCCGCCCCCCCCATCTCTGCTGAAACTTACCCACACCCACGAGTGAACCCTTTTCACCCGGCCAGCCTCTTGTTAATAAAAAAAATTTCCCGCAAAAAAAAAACACAGAACCCAGCGTTCCGTGTGCGCGCACGGTCGAATCAGCGGCGCAGCGAGTGCGGTGGAAACGACCGCGTCGTGCGAGGGGGGAGGGCGGTGGTGGTGGGAATAAAAAAAAGAGGAATGGTTCGTCCGAACGACAGTCACACTGAAGGCCTTAACTTTCTCGGACTGACGCAGTTTCCCCCTCACAGGTTTCGCGTAATCCGTGTAAATATCGCCGTACCGGAGGGCATCTATAAATGTAAAATAAATAAACGCGGATCCGTGCGTTTTGCGAGCTTGTTTAAGGACGAAAAGGTTAGGTATTTAGTCGCATAGTTTGAGGGAAAATGGTGATGGGTTTTTTCTTTGGAGGGGGGGGGTTGTAGGGGGATTTCCCGCCGCTTTGCCGCCATTTTTTCGTCAAGTTTGGAGTCAAATTTGAATGGCCGCCATTTGGAACCGATTTTGGAGCAAAGCATCGACTTGTTTCGTTTTGAGCGCGGTACAAACCGTGGAACCTCGTGTGAAGTTAAAAAGAAACAAAGCGACGATTGTACGCGTCAAACAGAAAGGACTGCATTGGCAGTGGCGTACAAACAAAAATGAAAATGACCTCACCCTCTCCCTCATTTCTACTGCCATGTAACAGAAGGATAAGTAGTAGGCTAACATTTCAGGCCGCTTAACCTTATTGAGGGCAAAATGAAAAAGTTTTGGGAATTATTTACTCATAATACATCACCTTTTTGACCACGGTGTGGCTTTCAAAACACTGGCAAACCAGACGTTGCCACAAGATGCAAATCAATTTCACCTAAGATACAACGTCCAAGCGACACTCATTTATTATTTATCAACGTGCCCATTACGCGTCTTTCTTGGGGTCAACACGACCTATTTATTTTTCGCACGGGAGATGTCGTCTAACAAAAATATGCACCGCGACGCACCCAAGCTGCCGGGCGCTGATGAAATGCAAAGTTATCTCGGAGACGCACAAAAAAAAGACCAAAGGAAAACCCATGCCAAATATTTCAAATAATATATTCCGCTCGCAGAGGAACCACACTGAAATACACTCCCCACTGTGGTTTCCTGTTACCCCTTAAACACTGCTACAGTAAATATTGTTCGTGAGCAACTATTGCGGCTATTTGAGGTCACGGGCTCCCTCCTTCCTCTCCCTGCTCCGTAGCTGTGCACGGGCGGCGGCTGGGGCACCAAGCAAACCGAGCAAGGGCTCAGGGCCCCCCGTAGCAGCTCACGACATGAACAAATATGTTCGGGTGCGCACCAAAATATCATGTCGAATTCAAACCAGGATTAACAATAACAAGGCGATTGACATTGAAAGGCAGAAAAAAAGCTACTTAGCCTCCCTCAACTGCGCTGCAACTTTTGAGGTTAGATTGTTTGAAGCGTGTCCAGCCATTTTTGTCGATCCAGAATCAGAAGAGTAATTTATACTGGAGGAATCCGATGAGCTATGAAGCTCTTTGTCACAGATGAGGGCCTACCCAGGCCATGTGGGACGTATGGGTTATTTGACCGTACTTCACCAGAAACCTATACAAAGATGCCCCATATATCCTACATAGAGTGGGGAGGCAAGTGCTGTTAGCCAGCACCATGGCACATAAGGGAGTGGGGTATGGTCAGGACCACGCCCAGCCACCTTTGTCTTCCCAGTGCTAGGCCCAGGACTGGTTCAAATAAACAGCACCTTTGTACGCCTTGGCCAGGAATCAAACTTGGGTCGCCAGTATCGCAGCGCAGTACGCTAATCACTATGGAACCGCTCCAAAAGACAAAGATAAAGATCCCCCGCATCGCCTTCACAACCATTTGGGTCATGTGCTGTTCACGAGCACCTATGAAGGCCGGCACGCACACGAGGGGGTGCGTGGCCAATACTACGCCGTCTTTGTCTCGCCAGTGGCGATGTTTACACACCACACTGGATACTCACTTGAGGCTGAGTCAACCTAGCGGAGGCCCATGACCACCGGTTCAGATAATCGTCACCGGTGTTGGCCGTGAGCGGAAATCGAACTCGGGTCGCCGGGTTCGTAGTGCGGCGCGCTAACCGCTACACCACCGCTCCCCACACGTGTACACGCACACACATATATATATAAAATTACGCACACATACACAGGAGTGTGTGCAGAGTTCCGGGCAGTGGAGCGACAGGCATACAGTTTGTTTACTCATAATGCGTATTTTCACAACGCCAAATTAGATATAACTCAATGAATGTATTAAGGAGCTGCTTTCTCATAACGCGGATGCCAGTTGGATATAACGCGATCGAGTGAACAGACCTACGTCACGCGTGGAGGAATAAACGGTCGCACGGCTGCCTCGGCGTAGCCTCACGCAAGGCGGGATTGCTGCTGGATGCTTCTAGAAGCTCCCCGCGCGCCACAGTCTTTGTTCGGCCTGCGTCTCTAGCATCTCACGTGTTATCGCGGACCGTGCTTTACCCCTGCGCTATGAATCATTTCTCATAACGCGATTTCTCCTCCACGGTGCGGCGTTTTCATAGGGAGCGCAATTTCCACGACCGCCGTTGTAGGAGAACACGACCGTGACCGTCTCTCCTTTGCGGAGGCTCACAGCGCGCAACACTTCGGGGGAGTTCGTCGCTGCGATGTCTCGCGTGCGACCCGGGATTTTCGCGGCGCGCCCATGCCCCTCCCCCCCCACCCCCGGGGATTTTCGGGGAAATCTCCGCGACGTTCCACACGGTCGCAAATTCGCGTCCCTACGCGGGAAAGGAAAGGGGGGTGGGGGGGGGAACAACAACAGTGAAGGAGCCGCCACTGATGGCAGAGCCGCTGTGCGACACGACGGCCTGCGGATTTCATCCGCCGTGTCGTCAGTCCACTCTCGGCTGTTCCACTCGGGGGTGTGAGGGAGCGCGGCAAAATTCCCTCCCACCGTAAGATCACCACAATCGGGCCAAACGTCAAACCCGGTCGCTCTTAGTGTGCGCACGTATGGCCAGTTATAAATGTTGGCCTTCCGCGCTGCAGTGTGCACCTGCAGTGTCAAATAAAATTTGGAGACTAAATTCGATTGTGGGAATTGCTCTTCAACTTACCGCTGGGCGAGCCGAAACAACAACAAATGGTGCGTCGTCACTAACGCTCTGGGCAAGCTACAACTCAATTAGTTTGTCTGCGTTGGGTGGTGGCCAGATCATTGAGCTGCCTAACTCAAAAGGTCCACGTGTCCATGGAGACTCGGTAATTTCTTCCCGTCAAAAGTCGGCCACGCTCTGGTCCTCTGGCAGTCGCAGCAGTTCCCATCACGCTTGCCGATTTTCCTTCGCCGGTAGCCATCGCCGACTTGAATAATTGACTCGGCAACATGAACCGCTACCTGGCTGCCCCGACTGCCTGGCAGCTGGACACCCGCGATATTCCCCAGACTGGCTGCAGCCCCACGACACGCAAGCTCTCGCCGCAGTCGTGCGCCCCCGCCCAGACAGCGCAGCAGCATCATCATCGGCGAGGGCATCAGACGGGCCCCCCGAGTCTTAAATCAATCGCTCATTTATTATTCAGCCTCCCCCAAATTGCCTCCGATCTGTCTGGCGGCGTTAAAACCGGCCCCTTTAATCCTGGCAGACACGTTCGGAGAAGCGCAGAAAGTGAACGTAGCGTGCTCGCCGCGGAAATCGCACTCTTTCCTTTTTTTTTATTCAGCTTCTGCAATTTAATTAAAAGTTTCTGAAGCTGAAAAATGCACAAGAGACGCACGCGGAGAGAACGCGCGCTCTCAGAACTGCTCGGAGAGGCAGAGATAGCAACACGGAGGTCATCCGAGGAACGATGGAAAATCGGAGACGTCACGTTGACCCGTTGAGATTTATAGCCGGGCTTGGGCAGGATGATAAACCGAGGGGACGAGACTGGTGACAGAACGACAGCCAAGGGAGAATGCGTCGGAGAGGCGGACTGCCATGGCATCGTAGGACCCTGAGGAATGGCAACGGCACGGGGAAGACCTTCATCCAGCAGCAGATGGACAAACGGATGAGGATGATGATGACGTTGAAATCTCACTCCACTGGTCAGTGTCTACAAACCATGTATCTGCAGCCGTGAACACACCCGTCTCTCTAGCAGTCCACGTGAAAGCGTCCACCTATCTGAAACGATCGAAACAATATGGCAGCTCACCAACAAGGACTCACCGGTACAGCTGCCGGCACAGCAGCCGGTACAGCCGCACGTTTCCGACCGCGTCGCTTCCCGACCTCCAGACCCCTGGCGCGGCGAGGCCGACGCGAACCGTGGCAATCTCGGGGCGCCCGGGGCACGCGGGGGATTTCCTCTCGACCGTCTGCGTCGTCGCGGCTCCCCTCCCTCGCTCTCGACGGACAGAGTCCGGGCTGCTTTGGCGCCGCTCGGCCAAAGGTCTTCGGCGCTGGATTTACCTTTCGCGACGCGAGGCTGCGAACGCGTCCCAGAAGCCGGGCGGCGGCGGTGGAGCCAGCGGCATCACAGCTGGCGAGGGCGACGACGCGGGTCGCCGTGGCACGTCGCGCCTTCGGGGGTTGGTGAAACCACGACCGCTTTCGCGAGTCGACGGCGATTCTCTCGCGGGGCAGGATCGGCGCGCGCATCCCCTCTGGGATGCGGGAATTCCGGAGGAGTTACTCGCGAGCCACTGGCGGGAGATGCGCGCCCGGCCTAAAATTCTCGCCCCGGCGAGAAGACACGTTTCGTCTCGGACTCTTCCGTCTAGTTTTGACGAAAGTCACGAGAATCTCGGGCAGCGTGCGGCACACGCTCACGGGACGTCCGCATCGCCGCCGCCGCCGCCGCTTCTACAGCATCCGACACCACCTCCGCCAAAAACGCGGCACGCGCCGGCCAACAACGGCCACCCCGCCACAAAATCACAACGAGGAAAAACGCTTCGTCTTGATATATATAAATAAATATATATTACGCTCAGCTCCCGCAAGGCGACATTTTAGCCAAACGGCGCGAGAAGGGGCGGTGGCGGCGGCGGCGGCGTCTCCCGCTCGCGCCTGCAGCGCTGGGCGGGCACCACGGTGCCAACCGGAGCCATTTTGAGGACGGCGGCGGCGAAGTTATTTATTTAAATAAGCCCCTTTCTTCTTTCGCTCCCGATGCCATCCGCCCGGGTGGCACCGTTTCAAAATGGCGGGCGGCAAGCAAGAAAAAAAAATCAAGCCGGGGTGGTTGGCGCATGCGCGCGCGAGCGAGCGCATGCGGGGAGAAGGACGGGAGGAGAGGGAAGGGCACCCCGACTGACGGGCGGGCGGGTGAGTGAGTGCGGGCAGGCAAGCGGGCGAGCGAGCGAGCGGGCGAGCGCATCGTCGCGATGCCAGTCGCGACGGGCGTGCCCCTCTCCCTGCACCGGCGGCGGAGAGTGGCGGAGAGCGGCTTACGCGAAGCTGGCACGTCGCGCGGCGAGAGAGACACGACGTTGGCAAGGGTGTCCGGGGACGGGGGAGAGAGAGAGAGAGCGCACAGCACCGGCTGCTGGCATGCCAATTAAATCGTACAACACAAAAAAAATGCCCCACCGCCCCATCAGCTGGGAGGCTGCCAAGCTCCGAGACAAGGCCGCTCGCTGCTCAATGTCCCAGGCCCAGGCGACGGCAACAAAAAAAACCAGGAGTGCTTTGCCTCCGTTGTCGGAATGGCGGGTGCGGCGAGCGTTGTAATTGCAATCTTTGAAAACAAAGCGAGTTCGCTGGGATTCGCTGCGCGGGCGGTTTGAGTAAACCGCCGTTGGGTTTCGACACCGGAAGCCCGGAAACGTTTGGCGAGCGATGCTACAGGAAGTCATAACAGGGGTGGCCACGGGGATGAGGTGGGGTTACGCGGGGGGTGGGGGGCAAACGGCCATCGTGACGTGAAAAATGACAGGGGTCTTTCAAGACAGGTGGAGGTCGGCGTCGGTTAAATATGCATGCCGAACACGGCATGAATATTTAAGTTTTTGTTGAGGCTCAAGTGATTCCCCCAAAAGTTTGCGCAATAACAATAAACTGACCATGATTAAGCCAAAGTAAGATCCCTCCTGCGTTGCAACTGTGTATCGCTGTTGTTTCGTTCAGATGAATTCTTAGCTTTAGAGACGGTGACAATATTTTTTGTACAAAAACTCCCTTGTTTATATATTTTAATCCAAACAAAGGGTGGTTGCAGATGGAATTAGCCCATCACACTTATAGACTTAATCAAAACAAATCAGTACCACTTTGTGGGTAATCAACAACAGTCAGCCTCAGGAGGGACCGGGCCCACGCCATGGGAATGCGGAATTGATAGCGGAACGTGAGCGTTTTCTTTTCTCGACGAGACTAACGCGAAGCTAAGTGTAAGAGAGGGATGAGAAGCTACCCCAGGCATCCGCGCCCACACTGTCCACCTGGCGAGCTTGCCACCCACCTCACCAACACCATAACCCGCAGTCGGCCCCGTCCAGTCTCTCTCCCGCTCGCCATGGCAACGAGAGGACAGGCCGGCTTAAAAAGCATTCGGGTACGATCGACGTCAAGTTGCTCCGTGTTCTTGCCTCCATTCCTTACCGCACCTCGACGTCACTTCCTCCCTGCTGACAGATCACCACGACCCGTTTGAAACACAGCCGACACCCGACTTCCGCTGTTTCTTGTCAAAAGTCCACCGGCATCATCTGGGTTCAGACTGCTGGCTCGGGTCACTCTCACGAATGAAGCTCATCCTGGTCGCTGAGTTCCCACTTGATTAAACAAACTTGAAACCCGCTATACGCTGTCCACCACCACCATCTGCTTCGAGGTCTTTCCTCTTGATCGCCGAGCCCTGGTGCCACCGCAACAGTCACTTGTGGGCGGAGGGCGCAATCGTCACGCGACGCCACGCAATGCACACGCAACGCCACGCAATGCACACGCAACGCCACGCAATGCACACGCAACGCCACGCACCATCTGGCACCCATGCATGCACGCACAAACTCCTTGCCGCCAATTGGGGATCGCCCCAGGCGTTCGTGCGTTTCACTTGATCCGCACCTCCGATGAGCATCGCCGGCTACGTACGGTGGTGCGAAAGAAGTTCAACATGCATGCATGCGTACGAGCCAAACCCGGGCAAAGTCTGCGGCGTGAGCTGGCCAACAAGCCAGAGGTCTTGTGCAGGAAAGACTTTGAATGGTAGCAATTGAGATTGATAAGGCAACCTTAAACGATGGATCTCAGAATGCATCACATGTCAACGAGGATAATGAAGCAACCCAGAAGAGAGACACGATAGACAAAGTCTTCTTCATTCATTTTCAGAGGGGGGGGGAGGGGCACTTTCGCCGATAAGACCTCAGTGTGAGGGCTGCCACACATTTCAAACCATTGGCGTTTGACAGCAGCACGATGATGAGGGGGGTGTTGTCACACGTCGTGTATTGTCGGGGGCCGCACGTCAAGGGCCGCACCCAAGGCCACCAGGGGCAGCCAGCGGCCCGCGGGCCTTGCAACGGAGAACGCTGCGATAGCGAGTTAGAGAGAGACAGCGAAGAGGCCGTGGTTAACGTGTGGCGGGGACTTCAGGCTCCAGAATTCCCTGTCCTTGGGAGGTCAGGCGCCGTGCGGACAAGCGTGGAAACGACGCAACTCAGCGTTGACCTGCGGATAGACTCGTCCCCTTGCGATGGCAAACGAGGAATTTCCTCCGCTGGCTCGCAGCCCGTAAAATGGGAGGACGAGCGCTCGCTCGATCGAGCGGGGGAAACGGCTTCGGCAGCATCTCCCAAAACAAAGTTGGTTACGCTTCGGTAAAGTGGCAGAGAGACGCAAGAGGCGGCAGAGCGGGGGGGGGGGCTCTTCACCCAGTGTGAGTACGAACGTGCTAACAGGAGGTGCAGTGCTTGAGCCGAACTTGAGCGAAGAACCAAATGCAACGTAATCGGATGGGTTGTTGTTGTTGACTCGCTGCACTCCAAGCGCGATCTAACGCCTCCCCCAACAAGCCGCACGGTGTGGGGGAGACCTTCATCCAGCAGTGGATTTCCAAGAGAGCTGTCCATTGCGCTGTTGATGTTCTCTTACGTACAGTATGAAGACCACAACAATCGTGGTTGTATGTATGAATGTTGAACTTCTTTGCCACCGTATGTAGCCAACCACACTCATCGTGCGGGGGGGAAGGACAACAAACTAAACACAAAAAAACTGTCCTAAAAAATGTAAGTTTTCAATCTAGATTGCATAGCTCCAGTGGCTTCCTAACATCGAAAGAAAATATTTCTCAACTGCCGCACAAGCGCACCTGAAAGCGCCACGCGATGCGGTGACCGCCTTTGTTCGATGGGCCAGCCAAAAAAAGCCGCAGCTGCTGCGAGGATGACGGGAGTTCGCGTAACAACCCCCACGGCGCGTGGAACGGGAGACTTCAAGAGCAGCCACCCTCCCTGGAGGTCACTCCGTGTCTCGCCCGGGCAGCGGGATGGCGACGCGGCCCGGCGGTGGCACGTTGCAGAGGTTCCACGGTTCGCATCCAGCGGCCGCCCTGGTTATTACCGCGCGGCGTGTTAACCGTAAAAATGTTACGCGCCGTAGTTAAAGATCCCGCGACGCCGCGGCCTGAATAATAATTAACTCGATTGTGACTTCACGGAAGATTGTTCACCTGTTGCAGCATCGCGCGAGTTCATTCGCAAATGTCGCCCGTACAAGTCCCGTCCGTGACCTTCCAGATGCCGCAAGCAGTCCGGTCGACTGGCGACCCAGCGCTTGCCGATTTGACCCCGGTCACGCTCTCACCGGCGGTCAGTCGCCTCCGTGTCACTCTTCTACCGCTACCACCACCACCACCACCATGGTTACCGTTCCTGTGAAATTCACTCATTTATTCCTCCACCTGCACGTTGAGGACTCGGTCTACCCAACCGTTTCATCTCACCCCCACCGTGTTCACTCGCCAACACCACCACCACCACCACACTCCAAGTCACTCACCAGCAAACTCACTCACCACAACTGAAGGTCACGATTCCAGATCACAATTCAGTTCAAGAATCTGTCAATTGTTGCTGTCTCGACTCCATCATTTATCGCGTTTCTGTCCCTTTTGTACAGTTTCGTCGGCAACATTATCCGAACCGCAAACATCGCAGTCCGTCCGCGCATGACCATTCCCACGAACCGCAAAGCCAACAGCTCCCGCACGCGCGCGGTTTGACGCATGTATCGCGAGCGTAGGGATCGTCGATTTTCACAGACGAATTCAATGAGTCGTGACGTGCCTATAGCGCAAGATGCAACACTCACAAACAACACGTGGGCATACGGAATTGAGCGAGTGGCTGAATGAATGAATGGATGAGCGAGCGAGCGAGTGAATAAATGAGTGAATGAGTGCATTAATGAATTTATAGCAGGATGATTAAGTTAATTTAAGAACGGATGAGTGGCTTAGACGATTAATTAGTTCATTAATAAATGGACCACCGAATGAATTAACGCACCTCCGATTAGCACGATTGGCTGCGTATGGTGCAAAAGAGGTTCAACGTGTGCATGCCCTGTGACTGAGCATCGAATGTGTGGATCATGCTGAATAAAAGACACGTACTGGTAGAAGGAAGGGGAAGGCAGCCACTGGTGAATCACGTTTATGGTCAGGGTCAAGTTCAAGGTCACGGTTGGGGTAACAGCCAGTACAGGCAAGATGCACCTCCGGAACACCTGTGCACATGGGTACAAGCAGACACGCTTAGGCACATGACCACACAACAACAGCAACCACCGTCAACACAATAAGTGGAGGTGACATCACCACAGCACTTGTGCCGGGCTAGGTGCAGTGTGAGGCAATGTGAAGTGTCGATGGCTGGCTGGCAAGAATTTGCGGCACACAGACAGGTATTGTAGTATGGGTTCACTGACCGAGATGACCAACATGTGCACTATCTGTGCTCTCCACTGTGCCACCTCTCGTGTTTTAGTGACCCGGCAATCTGCTCGTTGTTGTGAGCATCGCTCCTCCACCTCCCATTGTTGCTGCAGGGGAATTGTCTCCAACTTCCCATTAGCATTCTTCATGAGTCTCTTCCACAGAGGCCAATCTTGACACCACTGGTACCGGTCATTGCCAAGTCCAATCAACTACAGATCCGTCCATCTCTTCTCTAGCCCATGCGGAGCCCATTTAGCCCCTTCCATTCGGCCAAACAAGAAAGCTGCTTGGGCATGCGGTGGCTGGGCATGTGGGCCACATGACCCAACCGACATAACCGCCACTACTGGAGCAAAGCTCACTGAAGGGACCATGTCCAGACGTTTCAAGGATCTGTGAGCTCTTCACACATTCCAGCCTGGTTAATCGTAGGCAGGCCAGCTCGAATGCTTCAAGCCGACACAGGCGTTCCTGTAAAGGGGATCCACATTTCGCAAGCATAGAGCAGAGAGGGCAAGATTGTGGCGGAGAAAACCGAGAGCGTCGTGTGGAACGACAGGCGAGGCAGCATTGCACAAGTCAATGACAAGATATCGACCGATTAGAAGCGAGGCCTCCGCAGCAGAGGTCGCAAACGGGTTTTGATTCCTCACCCGTACCCGGCCGCACCAGGGTCGCAAATGAGTGACAAACGGTTACTCACCAGTGACTCACGGCCTACCCGTACCCGTACCCGGCCGCACCAGGGTCGCAAACGGCTACCCGTACCCGGCTGGGTACGGGTACCCGGCCGGGTACGGGTAGCCGGGTATTGGGTAGGGTACGGGTATCGGGTACCCGGTTGCGACCTCTGCTCCGCAGCCAAACCCTGAGCCGACCACGCGCACACTCGCCCGGGTACAGGAAACTCCTCCACCCTCTGCACAACCACTGCGATACCCATGGAGAGCCGAGCGGGTGGAGCGCTCGACGGCACAGAGAACCGCCCGCACGTGAACATCCCCGCAAACCGGAGCCGTCCACGTACAAGTGGCCGGCAGTCGAGTTGCGCATCGTGCGGAAGTCGCTGTGCTGCGCAAGCCAACGTCGTCCTCAAACCCACCGCCCTCGCCCCCCCCCACTCCTCTCCGCCCCCCCACCAATATCCCAACTCAATCACCACCGATGAAATGCGCCTCCCGGCTGAGTTGAGAAACGATGAGCCCTCATGTAAAACTATTACTAAGGTAAGGCCCACTGAGCTACATGTAACTCTTTTTTCAGAAGTGGCATGGTCACAAATGATAGCTCAACTAAGTGGCGCATCATGTGGACATTTATCGCAGCCAAACACTCTAAATGCGTCACCCGGAGAAAAATCCACGCGACCACGGGGCGAGAGACACGCAAACTCGAAATACACAGCAGGCGTCAGTGTCGGAATTTAACCCACGACCTCCTGTATACCAGACGAGGTAGTTAACATCTCGCCACCGCGACGCGACGGTGCAGCGGATTCAAACTCGGCGGGGCCCGGCAACAGCTCGCCTTGTGATTGATGGCGACAGCCAAAAGTGGGCGTCTTGCAAATTTCTCGTAATCGAAATCTCACACCCACTCCTTACGTGACAAAGTAAAAAATTAAAGCGGCTTCACATCACGACAAACCCCCCCCACTCCCCCTCCGTCGCCAGCCCACCAGCTCGCCCCCCTTCCTCGACAGCGAAGGAGGCGTACGACTGACTTTCACTACCCTTGGGATAAAAATAATCTCACGACCGCACCTAGCCAACGGCCAAACAGCAGCCGCCCCGTAAAAATCGCCGTAAATCACCTGCCCATCCGCGCGCCACACGCGGGCAGTGACGCATCGACGTTCACCGCAAGTCCACGAAAGGCCGATCCTCTAGTTAAGGATTTATCTACTCACGGGAGTGAAATTAGCGGTCTCGTCGCTCGGGTGCGGCGCGTAAGCGTCACGCGCGGTTTTCTTTTTTGGTTTTGCGCGACGCGAACGGCGGCACGAACTGCCGGGCACCTCGGCGCTGTCTCGCCGCCGCGCGTGGTTGCGGCGAGCGAGAGTGCGGTTTACGAACCGCTCCGGAAAAACAAAAAAAACTGGTGACCGACGGGCAGCGGCGGCCGCGCCGCCCAGCGTGCGAGGAGGAGGTGGGGGAGTTGAGGTGGAATCGGCACCGTGCGAGATTGCGCATCTCCACCGGCAGATTCGTTTGTGTCGAAATGTTGTCATCATGATGGAGGGGGGTTTTAAAATGTGCCAGTAACTGTCGGTGGTGCCAACACATTCGGGGTCACGGTGTGCTAAAGGTGTCTGCTCTCAACGAAAAGTTGAGCTTTTTTGTGCGGTTGTAAAAATGAAACAATATCTATATCAACGTTCCCGTGAACGTGCCGCCGCGACCGTTCCCGCCTCGGCAGGGCGAGTCGCGGCGCCCGCCGCCCCCTTGCGGGACGACTCTCCCGGCTCCTCCTCACCTCGGCGAGTCCGGCGGGGGGCGAGCGCGGCCCCCTCCCCCCCCGCCCTCCCCGGCGGTCGTCCGGCGCTCCGTCCCCGTCCTCCCGTGGCACCTCCGTCCTGAGGAACGACAGCGCAACCCAGACGTCACCCCCAGACGTCACCCCCAGACGTGACCCCCAGATGTCACCCCCAGACGTCACCCTCCTCCTCCGCCGCGGTGCCTCCCGGCCTCCTGTCGGCCCGCGGGCGCCGACGGAGGGCATCGGTGCGGCGTCGAAACCACCGGCGCAGGGGTGGGGGGGGGGGCCCCCGAACACCGAACCCCGAGGACGCAGGAGGGTCCCCGGAAAACGCGGCTGAGCCAACGGGCGCCGGTCCCGCGCGAGTCCGGGGCAAGCGCCAACTCGGGGCGTGGGGGACGTGGCGACGACGACGCCGCGATCTCAGGCGACGACGGTCGGCGCGAGATTCCCGGACGAAATCCCCCAGAACTAGAACCCCCCCCTCCCCCCCCCTCGATGAAAACGCTCCGTCGAAATGATCGGCGGCGGAGGGTCGAACCCGGTTGCTGCCAAAGGCACGAATTGCAGCCACACTGCGGGTGACGTAGCAGCACAGCCACCTCCGCGCCCTTACGAGCGAAACACCATTCGCAACCCCTCTCACCCCCCCCCTCCTGCACCGCTAGTGAGATTTCAGAGGCTACCCAAGGCACCAACAACAACCGTCTCCAAGGCCCGAACCCAACTCAAAGAGCGTCACCGTCACGTCCCGAGCAGATCAACACTACATCTTCGGAGGGATGTTCCGTGCCGCGACAACGGCGAGCGGACGCAGCAAATTACGAATCAAAGAGTTAAGGCGGCGGGGCACACGGGCCGCAGGCCGCGTCTCTCCTCTGCGCTGCCGAAAACCTCCGCGTGGTTTCGGTGGATCAGCCGAAAGTAGGACGGGCGCAGGTCAAGCGGGAATCTCAAAAAGCTCGGAGAGGCGGCGGCCAACAACCGCGCTTCCCGCGGGCTACACCCGTGTTGTGGCCCGAGCGTTAAATCAGCGGCGGCGTTAATTTGCCAACGAAGCCGGCGAGCGAGCGAGCGAGCGGTGGCCGCGCCGCGTAAATCGCGCCAGAAACATGCGTCGCTACTTTGCTCCATCTTTAAAGATGGCGGCAGTGAAAAGCCACCCTTTCCCCGCCCGCCCTACGGCTCAACAATCCCCCCCCCCGCACACGCCCTGCCGAGAAAAAAAAATAGACAACGTAAAAAAAAATCACATTTTGTGTCTCGAGCAGCCCTGCGCACATTCGCCTCGCCGCAAGGGAATTCTCGGCCGGCGCGCACGCGCCCGCCACGCAAACCATCCCCGGCACCCCTCGCACGAAACCTCGGATCGAGCGGCACACCAGCTACAGTTGAGTAGCAGCCTTAGGTGAGCTACCGCACTTAGGAGCGGGCGGGCGGGCTAGGGGGCTGGCCGGCGGGAGGCCCGGGGCACAACGACCGTGCAAGCGCCCCCCCCCCCCCCCCCGACCGAGCGCCGTGGAATCGGCACAGCGCTCGCCCCCCGCGTCCGCCGTAAGTTACGGGACGCTTCGTGAAAGTGGCCAACGAAGCGAGCCCGACAATGGGGGGGGCGCGATTAAACAATCCGGAGTGGGGGGGGGGGGTGTTCCAGCCCGTGGGATATTTATTACCCTCGCCGTTCCGTGCCGCGTCGAACAAAACTTGCATCCAACTGATCGCGGGGGGCGCCTGCGAAATTTTTCTCCTCGCCCGTCGCAAGATTTACAGGTCGGGCTGCTTGGAGCCAAACGATCTTCGTCAGTGACGGAATGCGGCCCCCCGCCGCCCCCCCCACATCCCCGAGGTGTTTTCATTAACCCTTTAACCATTTCGATCGATCGCACGGTTGTTTTCGACCGCGGCAACGAAAACCGAGGGAACAAAACACGAGGAGCGAGGGGACAAAAGGGACTTCGCGTTTCGTGAGGACGCGTCGAAGTAAATCGGCGACGAGGGCGGCGGCGGCGGCACGCGAACGTGAGTGGCGGCGCGAAACAAAGACGATCATCAAGACGGCCGGCGGACGGGGAGAGAGAGAAGTAAAAAAAACGAGAAGTTGGCTCTGACGAGGACACGGGGCAGACGAGGAAGACGAGTCTTTGTGCTGCGTGCGTGCGGAGACAGAAGGCCGTCTGGCGACGCGCGGCTATGTCCACTGCATGCTAATAGCCCGCGCTGGGCACGCAGTGCCGGCACAGCTACGAGCAGACGAGCCGCGCTCCGGCGAGGAAAGGCCTCGGCGTGCCGACCGAGTCGATCGGCACGTCGGCCACCCCGCCGGCGCGAGCGACGCGTGCGCCGTCCAGCCGGCCGGCTCACCAAGCCAGCCCCCCGCTAGCGAACCCGGCCCTCCGGGTAGCCGGCTAGCCTCGCCTAGCTAGCCGGCTAGGCAGCGCGCAGGCCGGCACCACCCACTGGCCAACCTGCCTTGCCAACCTGCCTTGCCTGCCTGCGCACGCCTGCCGGCGCACGCCTGCCGGCACGCCTGCCGGCACGCCTGCCGGCACGCCTGCCGGCACGCCTGCCGGCACGCCTGCCGGCACGCCTGCCGGCACGCCTGCCGGCACGTGAATAATTCAGTGGGCTAAACGAGAGGCCTGCGGGAGTCGACAGGGCCCGAAGGCAGAGGGGGGGGGGGGCCCGGGGGGATGGGGGGGGGGTAGCACCTCCCTGCCGCGGCCCGGGAGCGGGCACAGGCCGGGCGAGCGGGTGACCGAAGAGGGAAAGGAGAGACGGAGCGCCAACGAGAAAGTGCCGTCGCCGCCGCCGCCGCCGCACGGCGCACGGCCGTCCCCCCTCGGCCCCCGCCCCGGCCGCGGCATTCCGACGCGCGTACAGTGACAGCGCGCGCCAGGGCAGGCTCCGGCGGCGGCGGCTCAGCCGCCCGCTTGCTCATTCGCGCACACGTGCTACCGCCATCGCCGCCGATTCCTTCTCGACCGCGCGCCCGCACGCTAGCGTCGCGATCGTGTGCGTCGCCGCGATTTCGCATTTTTATCCGAATAGAGTTTTTTTTGTTACACGTGAAATTGTTATCTCGCTTTTTTTTTATACGCACGTAAAAAAAAATTCCACGATTCCCTTTCACACGGACCCGCTGCACCCCCTCTCTCTCTCTACCCCCCTCTTGCTCTCTCCCTCCCTCCCTCCCTCTCTCCCCCCTCATTCTCCCACTTTCCTTTGTATATGCGCGAACTTGGCACTGTGCCCAGAGTCGCTCCAAGGGATGAAAAGAAACGCGCATTTTGCTCGCCTCCACCACTCGGCTTTGCCCTGCCCTTCCCCGGAGCCGGGACCATCGCGGGATACTTTCTCTCCCACACGCCGCACAATTGGGGCACAGCAGTTTTCTGCTTTAAGCCGGGACGGTGTCGGCCGCCACTGCCTCCACTAAGAGGAGGAGCGGCGGCCCGCACAGCCTCGGACGGTGGACACGAAGGGGGCGCGCGGGAGGGGGGAAGAGGGGGGGGGAGTGGTGTGGGGAGGGGGTGGGGGCATGATTTTTATTTAATAAAAAAGAGCTATGTCAGCAGGCGCGGCAAGGGGAAAATTGGCCGAAAGTCAACAATCTGAGACGATACAAAGGGCGTGAGCAAAGCGCAGCCCGGGATCTTTTTCCTCGTTCATTTTTCACGCCGTCTTTCTCGCCCGCCTGCCCGCTCGCCAGCACTCGCTCGTCCGCCCGATCGCCCGCCCGCTCCGTCTCTCTCCCCGGCATTCACCGCGGGACTGGTCGACGCGCGTCGCAGAGCGAGCGACGAAACACCAACGACCGGCGGAGAGAAGCAATCCCCCGAGCGCAAGAACCCGACAGAGCGGCTACTGACCGATCGCTTTGGCTGCGAAGAGGCTGCGGGTGGAGGAGTCCGGTTATTTTTATTTTGTGACGGGGGGGGTTGGCGGGGGGAGGTGGGTTTGTGCTCTCCTATATATCTTTCTATTATTTTAAATCACCTTAAGTAGAGAACGCCGAGATTTATTTTTATATCGCCCCCCCCCCTCGATCCCGCACGAGACGTAGAAACCGTGGCCTCGCCTGGCCAAGACGTCGAGGCGAAAGGACGGGGTTCCTGCAAGAGCGGGAAACGTGCGCGATGACGACAGGTTCTGAGCATGCCCAGTCAGCCGTCCCTCCGCATGGCGCGCGTGTGCGCGTGCGCGCGCTCGATGCGGACGTACCCAAGTGCGCACGTACGTACGTAGGCACGTACGTAGGCACGTACGTAGGCACGTACGTAGGCACGTACGTAGGCACGCACGCGAGCCAGCGCTCCCGTCCGGGCCCTCGTCGCGAGGCTCTCTCGCTTTCTCGTTGGATGGCGCGCCCCCGCGACCGCTCCGCCGCCTCTTGCCAGCAGCGTGCGGCGCAAAGCCGAGCGCGGACCGCGAGACAAGAAGGCCGCCGCCGCAGTCGCCGCCATCGACACCGGCGCTCGGCCCCCCCGGACCCTCTCTCGCGAGCGACGGCACCGAACCGAACGCACCCGCCCCTCCACCACCCCCCCACGGCCTCCCTTCTCCCGCCCCCCAACCCCCCCCCCCACCTCGCAGATTCTCGATCTCGGTGCCAGCTTCGCTCGGGACCACGACTGCGAGCGATTGTGTGGTTCTGTGGGCGGGAGGGCAGGAGGGCGGGCGGGGAGGCACGCCGTGGACGGCTTCCCGACGCCGCTGCGGTCGGAACGAAAAAAGCGACCCAGGCGTGGGCTGCTGTGCCCCCGCCCTGCTCTCCCCGTCGGCAAGACTCGCTCGTACGACGACGGAGCCGTCGCTAGAACGCGGCGTTTGCCGCTTCTCGAGTTACAGTCGGGCACCCACGACTAAACGCGAGATTTAAAATAACCCCTCGAAGACGTCACTAATGTTTGACGCGGTGAGTTTTTCTACGCCTACTTTACTTTTATTTTTTTGCCTATTGGCACGCCGCTCGCCCTTGCCAGTGCTGGCAATAAATTGGCAATTGACGGGGCCCCGAAAGACACTTGGCCGAGATTCAAGTGCTGCCCTCAGCCGCCCCTGGCGGTCCTTCCGCTAGCTCGGGCGAGCATCTCCGCCACACCGCAAGCGGGGCTATATACCGACGCGCGACCGGGCCGCGACTTAACACGAACGCCGCTCCTGCGAAGGGGGAGAGCGCAACTTCCCCGAGGCCCGAGCGGCCACCGCTTTTAGATGCAACCGCGGGGACGATCGCCGGGGCCAAAGGGACGCCGTCTTCCTCCCGGAGACCTCGGTCCTCCGCGTCGGACTGCCTCGCCAAGGCCCGAGCGCGGCGCGCCAGCTCGCAGCAAACGCGGGCGCCACCGGGCTCGCGACGACGCTTTCCCCGCGCGCGCTAGCACGTTCCGCGGGGACGGCGGTGGAGGGCGGGGGGGGGCGGGGGTGTGCGAGGGGGGGGGAGGGGGGGGTGAGGAAGGGAGAGATGTCGCGCAGGCGCGTGGGGGGGGGGAGTGGGAGTTGGGGGGGTGGGGGGGGGCGGGGACGAGGGGGGGCGAGCGCGGGAAAAAAAACCCCGCAGATGCACGTACGCCTATGATGTCGCCCGCCATTTTGCTGCTGCACCCTCGTGAACCAGGTGTGCGCGGGAAGCGTAAACGCAGAACGCGGGCACCGAGTGGCCGCGTGGCTTCCTGCGCGCGGCTTTAGGACCGCCGCCATCGCACGCGCTCGCCGCCGGCTTTTGCCGAGCGCCGTTTTGCAACGAGCCGTGGCTTTGAGGATGTCCGCGAGTCGACGACACCGATCGCTCGCCCGAACATGGACGGAACCCAAGCGCGTTTGTCCGTACCACCGCCGGCCTCTCCGCGCTCGTATTGTTTAAATTTTAAACGTGACGGCTTCCAAACTTTACACGAGCCAAAATCCGCCACAATTATTAAGGGCCTCCTCGTTCGCTAACGCCGCTGCCGCTCATGGCTCTGCCCCATCGTGCTCCTCGTCACGGCCGAGGATTCTGATTTAATAAATAAATAAGTCTGCCGTGGCCTACGCCTGCCGCATCTGGCGAATCCGAGTTGAGCTCCGCCAAGAGCGTCGGGCTTAATTGCACGCGACGCGGTCGCCGCCGCTCTCGACGCCCCGACGACGTGGGACAGAAACCAGGGCCTTGCCTGCCCTGTAAGGCCCCTTTGCACACGGCCCCTGAGATAGGGCGCCACGTCCGACACCGACACGGTCGCGGAGTTCGGCCGGAGAAGCGGCGATCGGAGTTCTTTTTTGTGACGGATGGCCCCTTAAGGGGTTAAGTGAATCGGAGCCGTATGCTCGGAGCTTATCCGTACGTCGTGTGCACACGGCTAAACTCGCAATCAACCGTGGTGGAGTGGATTACCAAAAAATATACAATGCAGATGTACAGTATGTGTGTGTGTGCGTTAACTGTGGGGAGCGGTGGTGCAGCGGTTAGCACGCTGTGCTACAAACCCGGCGATCCGAGTTCGATTCCCGCTCACGGCCAACACCGGTGACGATTATCAGAACCGGTCCTGGGCCTCCCCTAGGTCGACTCAGCCTCAAATGAGTACCTGGTGCGATGTGTCAACTTCGCCACTAGGGAGACAAAGGTGGCCGGGCGTGGTGTTGGCCACCCACCCCCTCGTGTGCCGTGCCGGCCTTCAAAGGTGCTCGCTAACAAGCACTTGCCCCAACAGTCTGTTCAGGCTATACTGGGGGATCTTTGTCTTTATTAACTGCAGAACGTGAACTCCCGCCAAAGTAAAGTGGAGTTTCCACCACTGGCTCTGAGCCACCTCAAGAGATGGGCACCCCCCAACAACGTTCGCACCGGCCACTCCCGCGGAATTTGCCAATTGGAAATGAATGCGGCCCCGCACGGGCTCTTTACACCATGAGCTGCTCCTCGCCCGCCGTGGGTCGGCAAAGCACTCCGCTCACGTTGGGAAGCAATTCGAGACAGACCGCACGTGACGGCTGCGATGACAGCCTCATCCCCGCTCCGACCTGGACAATCGATAAACGGCGTCTCCAATGCCTCATTTGCACGTCTCGCCATTTACCTGTGTTTTGTTTTCATCTGGACCACTCCTCCCACCTCGCAATATCCCAAGTCAAACCACACAACAACGCAATGGCACAACTCGGCGGATATACACAGCGTGTGCCCATTGCCCGCGGGCACTCGGGCACCCGCCACAGGAACATGGAAATTCCAGCGCGTGCTCTTGGGCCACCAAATGAGAAGACGAGCACCGCCCAACGTCCGATCGCGTGCGACGTGTCTTGTTTTTTTGCCGTGGCGAACGCTGCCCGGCCGAGCGGGGCGATCGTCGCAAAGCTTTGTACGTCGGCGTCACCACCGTCTCAGAATTCCACTTGCGTTGGCGGCCGCCGCGTTATAATTCACCGCCGCTCCGCTCTTTGTTCAACGCGCGCCATGTCGAAGCAGCCCACGCCACCGCTGCCCCCCCCACCTGCTCCACCACCGCCGCCACCTCCTCCGCCGCCCCCATACAATCCCATGCAAATCTCACCTGACGCATTCGCCGCACGCCCACAGCGCGGTCATTCGCGCCGGCGATGGCAAGGTCGCGGAAGAATAAATATTGCGGAAGCGTTTGTGCTTTTACGGCCGGGCCGACTCTCAAGCAATCCGAGCGAGTGCGCCAAATTTGCCAACGTCAGAGACACGAGCCCGCGACCGACCGTTCCAGCGTAATCGGATTACACCACCGCCGGTAACTGCTATCCACTGCGAGAGCACTCGCATATGGAACTGTCGTTCGTAAGCAAGGAGATTTCAGTCACGTTGTTTTTGGGAATACCGCAATATACACGCGAGAAGAACTTTCGTTAAGAGTCGCTTCGCCAACTTTGCGCGACGTTCCATCGAACGGAAACGCGAACAGCGCACGAGCCGAAAGCCTCGCGTCGTCCCTGTTAAGAAACAACCGTTGGGTGATATTCACCTCCGTTGGGGTCACGAGCCAACGGTGGACATTCCACATTACTGAAGCAAGGGGATTTACATTTCATAAGTAAATGATTTGGCGATACTGCTGCATTGGCAGTGGCGCAAATAACAAGAAGAAAAAACACATTGATACCATCAATATCACTGCAGTTGCCTTAATAGAGGAAAAATGTGTCAAAGGTGACGTTTTAGGCAATGGCCGACCTTCATAGCACGTGCACAGGGAAGACCTGAGACAAGGTGGCGAGCGAGAGTTGGACACTGCACTTTAGACCACGAGGCCCCGATGAGAATTAACTTTAAAAAATGTTTGCCGATGCACTCTAAATAAGCAGGCTTCTTCAGCCATAGAAACAACCGGAACATACAAATGTTGCTTAACCAATCCGTGAGGAACTAAGCAGAAAGACTCACTTATTTCATTCATTGTTTTACCATAAATTTCGCGGAAACGTTGAGTTTCAGTTTTGACTGCCGTTCGACTGAATTGCGATTGTTCTGTCCGTTTAACAACGCCGGTCTATTTTGAGAGAAAGCGTTTTACGACCTCCGTAGATATTTCATTTCACGGTGCGGTCTCGTAAACAAAAAAGTCACCTGTAAGTTCTGCGTTGTGGTGAGATGTTAACTACCTCGCCTGGTATAAAGGAGGTTGCGGGTTCGATCCCGACCCTGACGCCTGCTGCTGTATATTTGGAGTGTGCGTGTCTCTCTCCCTGTGCTCACGTGGATTTTCTCCGGGTCCTCAAGTTTTTCCCTCCGCATTTAGAATCAACGTGTGTTTAAGAGAATTTGGCTGCTATAGATTTCCACAAAAGCCACTTTGTTCAGCTATCATTTGTTGCCAGGTCGCTACTGAGAAAGACGTTCAGAGCTCAGTGGCTCTTACCTGGTAAAATAAAAGTTTATCGTTTAGTTTTAGTGGCGCGGCCGTGTCACGCACGCCACCACGCACGCGACTCGACTGCTTACCACACTGACCACCCACACACACCCTCTGCTCTCAACCGGACACCAATTTTTGCCGAGAAGCCTAAATAATGGTCTCCTGTCCAAAAACTTGGTCTGTGAAGATTCAATACGGACCTTAATCGCGGTCAATTCGCAAACTTTTACGAAACTCGCAACGAACAAACCGAACAACGCGAGTCAAGGTGACGTGTCATTGAGAACATGTGATGTGATTATGAACTCATTCTTTCTTATACATTTCCCCAATCGTAATAAAAAATTGCAGCAATGCATGAACAGCACGAACAGCAACAAACATATTGCAGTGACGAATACATTCCCGGGAATTTGCGACGCCAACGACGAATAACGACATCACAAACGGGACGACACTTGCAAAACTACAATTCAACAACAGCGTATTCTTACCGTGCTGGAGTGGCATCAGAAACACACAAAACCGGAAGGCCCAAAGCCTAAGAACATTCGCTGCGAAGGCTCGCGCTGAGCTACACACGTGCTCAGCGGGGGGGCGGGGAGGTTGGGAGCGCGGCCATTTTTGTTTTTACCATTGCTGCTAACACGGCAGGGCACGATCAAACATTTACATTTTAAGCGATCCGAGCAACAACAACAAAAACTCCCCGTCATGAATAAAATTGGTCGCGAAACCCTACGCTTGAAATTAAAATGTTTCCATTGCGAAAATCAATCGACAAGAAGCGCCGCCGCCGACGACTTTGGCTCGGCGTCCCGTCTGATCGGCTGCGCCCACTGACCTTTCCTCCTCGGTCGCCACCAACAGAGGCGGCAAGAGGGAGGCGCGGCGATCGCCAGGGTACCTGCGCGAGCGAACGCGCCCCCCGCGTCATCCGCTCGGATTCAATCGTTGCCGCCCCGTGGCCAAGCAAAATGCGAATTTTTACCACCGCAAAGTTTCAGCCAAAACAAATTAATTGTCCGCTCGACAACAATTCTCAAGAGGAAGCCGCCTCGGGAGGGAGGAGATCGGACGGTGCAGGACGATGCACGCTCGTGATTTGTCGTTCGCCAACAGATGCCTCCCGTTCGGCAATCGTAATTAAAGCCCAATTAGTCGGTCGCTGTGTTTGGCATCGCCGCCTGCAGCCGGAGGGAAATCCCAGAGCTGCTCCCGTCTGAAACGCGAGCTCGACAAGGCTCGCCACGGTGAACGGGAGAAAGAAGTCGAGCGTTTGTTTCGTTAAAAATCTGCGTCCAACGCAATTCAATCGCCGTAACGATCAAACCGCAATCGCTCCCGGGTTTAGCCTTGCACAAGAAACACGCAGTCTCGATGGGCTCTCACCTGGTTTAACCAAGGGTAACCGGGGAGACCCAATGTTTCTGCAGGTGATTAAAGTTTAAAGGATCGAACGCACTGTGTCAAAATTATTGTGACGTACCGTGACCATAATTGCTACGATCGGTACAACAAACAGCAAAACGATGAAAACAAACGAGTAAATAGAAATACCCCCATCGTGATCACACGTTGTACCGTCGAGGAATGAACAGCAACACCACGGACACTTCTGACACACACGACCATTCGTATTTGCAAAACATTGCATCCAAACGCAAGTGCGCGTCACCCTCCCCTCTGCTGGACAGGCAGCCGACAGGGACACGAGCGATGGATTCGCTTGCGGCAAAGACCAAGTTCCACCGTAAAGCCTCGAAACAGACTGCTGTTGGGGACAAGTGCTGTTAGCGAGCGCCTATGAAGGCCGGCAAGGCACACACGAAGGGGTGGGTGGCCAGAACCACTGATGTTGACACACAACACCAGGTTGGCATTCAGGGTGAGCTGACCAAGCGGAGGCCCAAGATTTGACACTGTTATTTGGCCGCGAGCGGGACTCGAAGTCGGTGCGCCGGGTTCATCGCGCAGTGCGCTAACCGCTGCACCACCGCTCACGCGCACACAGACACGCACACGGAAACCGAGGCCTTTGCCTCCTCAACACACGCGAGACACAGCCGAGCGAGACAACGCGCGTTGCGGTAACTGCGGAGTCTACTGACATCGGCCCGTGTGTATGTGCGCGTGTGTGCGTGAGAAGGACACTACTGGGCTGTTGGAGGCAGTCGCCCTCCAACAACGGAGGGCGGAGGAGAACAATGAGCGGAGCGCCGGGCGGATAAAATGCAGCAAAAGTTGGCACAGTAGGGAGCACAGTGCATCTGCCAGTCATCTCAGTCGGTCAACCCGTGGCCCCTGGGTCTGTCCCGTGACCTCCTATCAGCGAGCCTTCAACACTTCACGTGGCCTCAAAGCGCACCCGGCCTGGCACAGGTGCCGTGGGGACGTCACCGTTACTTGGTGGCGAATGGCGGGCGTTGGCACTGGCGCGTGCGCGCGCGCCAATCAGGGGAGCGAGACCCTTAACATACGGCGCGATCCATTTACCGATACCCCACTGCAATGACAACGAGCGAAAGTCCCGATGGCGAATGCGGTGACCGCGCGACGCTCGTCAACGTGACCGAGCCGCTGCCCACCGCGGGAGGCGCGGACCGGACAGGGAGGCCCCCGACACACGACGGGCAACCTCCCCGTGCCGTCGGGACAGATGACCGGCCGCGCAAGAGACAGGTGGTCGTATTTTGCCCGGCGGTCTTCCAAACACCCCGGCGTGAAACATTGAGGCCGCGACGCGTCTCCCCCCGTCGAGAAGCCAAGTGGGATGAGGGGGGGGGGTGAGAAACGAGTGGGGCGTCTATAAATGGATCGCCACGTAACCGCATTGACCAGGTCCGAGAGAACCGAGGGGAAATTCGTCGGGGCGGGGGGGGGGGCGAGGGGGGAGTGTGCGAGGTTCACGCGGGAACGTGGCCGGTGAAAGTCGTACATCAAGCGTGCGAAGAGAAGACGCCGGACGACGTTTAAAAAGATTACTTTCTCTGCTCAACGTGGGCCTTACCTGACAGAAGTTTAAACGTGTGTGTGTCTATGCCATAATTAAATAAAAAACAACACTGTAGGTGTGCACGCACGTTGAGGGTATCGAGGCGAAATTGAACGCGCTTGCAAGTGCATCATCGCGACATGCACGCGCTTGCATCAGGGCGAGGTGTGTTGCAGCGATACGCCGCGGTGCGTACGGACGCGGCACCAAGCGTACGGCTCGCGTCGTACGCGGCGTGGCTTAGCCAAGTCACGCTCGGCGACATCGCGCCGAACGTGGCGACGTGCGAGCACGCCCCACGTGCACAGAGAACGTTGCACGGCGAGAAGCAGAATCGGGTATTTTTTTTACTTGCACGCTGTAGTAACGTGCACTTAAGAGCGCCGCCGGATTGCGCTGCTTGTTGAACGATATTTAAACCCCGCTGCGGCAGTGTTTAAAAGAAGAAAAAGAGACCTCGCAACGCAGCGTTAAAAGTATTCAATATTTAACTTTGCATGCTTGGCGAGGAAGTGACGACTACGTCGCGGCCACATCTCACCGATTGTAGAAAAGCGCGCGTTGAATTATTAGCGCGCGCCGAACGTCAACCAGTGGTTCTGCCCTTTAGGAGAGGCCCGCCTCTGCCATAGGAACGTGGAATTTCCACCACTGGCTCGCGGCTGTAAACGGGAGATGATGAACTCCATCGTCTGAGCGCTCGCTCGGGAAGCAGGAAATCCCTTCTGACCGTTGTGTAGCCTGTACATCGTTACGTGCAACACCACTCGTATAGCCACTCAATATTCTGCTACTTTTTAAACGAACAGCTGAACCACCGCCGCCACTGACAATCGAGAGCTTTCACGGCATTACCCATGCAGTGGCGTTCATCTATTTTCCCTCTCCATAAACAAACACCTGGGTGTTTATTCGTAAATGAATTACACTTCTTTAATGACAAACTGCGTAAAGTGAAATTAACCGTTAATTCGCGCGACGACAATCCACGAAATGCTCACGTGCGGCCTGCAATCGCCCTATCGATGTGCCGAGGATATAAACCGAACACGCTTCCCCCCCCCCCTCCAACGCCGGCAAGATTTCTCCGATTTACTGTCCTGGAACTGCATCCCAATGGTTCACGGTCTGGAACGTGCCCAACGAGCAAAAAAAAAAAACACACGAACGGGCCCCCCCCCCGAATTTAAATCTGGGAGATGGCGGCGGCGACAAAACCCAACGGCACCAACGGCACGAACGACGCCGCCATCCGGCAATCGTCAACGAGCCGAGCGAGGATTGGACGAACACCAAGACCAAGCTGGAGATCCCAAGACTATCGGTTTCCAACACCCCCCCACACACCCCCCCACCCACGCGCCAAAAGCTCTCGGGGTGTTTCGTCCCACAACCTTCAACAACCCAAGGTCATCCCCTCACTTCCAAAACATCGCCCGAGCATATCGCCCGTCCCTTCAACCGATCCTTTCCCGCGATGATGTCCTCCTCCGTCTGAACATCTCATAAACACGTTCTCTCCGATCGGAACAGCCACCGCCGCTAAACCTCCCACCGCCGCCCTCCACGATCTCAACGTCGCAGAGTTTGTGCTTGGCACCAAGTCACGCACGTGGCGTTGTCAAACCACCTCGCTCGCCAACGAAGACCTCTCACTGTTTCTCTACTCCAGCCATCAGCCCACCTCGGTCCTTCCTCGTGTAAACTCAACCATTCTCCCTGGCATCTCATCCGACAGTCGGCCAGGGGATTTATTTCAAGGCAGACCGTGCGCCCCGTGGTATCCACGCTACGCGAGGGCCGACCACGTGCCGATTGTGGAAGACGAGCAATCGTGTGGTCGACGTGGCCCGGTCTCTATGCTTACGGAGCAAATAAAAACGAACTAACAGGCGCTCGCAAACATCACGGCCTGCTAACGCGACATCGAAAAATCGATCCGAATTCCCATTCAACAGCAGCGACGTCACGTCTGGTGCGGCAACTCTCAGGGTGGACGCGTCGCCAATCGCGTCACATCAAAAGCTCCGTACGTAAACTTCGGAGGATGACGAATAACGTCGGCAAATCCGCACGAAAATCTCTCCGTAACATTTTGGCAAAACATCCGAGGAGACGGGACGATTCTAAAGCGAGCTGCGGGGACAGCTAACGAACGTGATCCAGCGACCGTTCGGGTGTGTACGATACGCGTGCGATCGTGGCGCGGGCATTTGTGTGGCGAGATGTTAACGACGTCGCCTGGTATACAGAAGGTCGTGGGTTCGATCCTGACCCTGACGCCTGCTGTATATTTGGAGTTTGCGTGTTCTCCCTGTGGTCGCGTGGATTTTTCTCTGGGGTCCTGAGGTTTTTTTCCCTCCACATTTAGAATCAACATGTGTTTCAAGAGTATTTAGCTGATATAATTTTCAACATAAGCCACTTCTTGGAGTGATCGCTTGTGGCCAGGTCGCATCTGAAAAACAGCTATACAGCTCAGTGGGCCTTACCTGGTAAAAAATAGTTGAGCTTTAGTTTTGCGCAATACCAGCAAAACACAATTATGCACAAATGCACGCCCGTCTCCACACCCTTCGACCAACGATCTACAATTTTGCGACGCCATTCCACATCGCCGCCGCACGTGTGCCGACCTCGCCGCTCCGTCTCCACCGCGGCCGTGCTCTCGTGCGTGTTCTCTCCCTGGGCTGCCGTTCCATCACTGGTGTCGCCCATCATCCCCTCGTATGGAACATGTCCTCTCCAAACCCCCGCGCTCTTTTCCCAACGGTCAACGCGACGTCTCCCAAGCTGCACGTGTGCCCTGACCCACGCGGCGTTCCTCTCCCCGTCTCTCGTCCTAATTCCAAGCTTGCGTCTACCCCACGCTTCTCTGTGCACTTTCCAGCTTTTGTCTATATGCCAATACGATCATACAAATAAATACACAGACACTGTGTATACCAAGACAAAGATCCCCCCCCCCCCCCCCCCGTGTCGCCTTAACAGACTGTTGGGGCAAGTGCTGTTAGCGAGCACCGATGAAGGCCAGAACGGCACACGAGGGGGTGGCTGGCCAACACCACGCCCGGCCGCCTTTGTCTCCCTAGTGGCGATGTTCACACACAGGAACTTATTTGAGACTGAGTCGACCTAAGGAAGCTCCAGTCGTCACTGGTGTTGGCCGTGAGAGTGTGCAGCGCGTGCTAACCACTACACTACCGCTCCCTCATACAATCACATACATACACACGTCCACATAGAAATACAATCGTACAAATATGCACACAGACACATACAAACACATGCATGTATGCATGCAAATATCGAAACAAATACAGATACGTAGGGGTACATAGCCAGCCAAACATGCATGCGTACACATTTATGTATGCGTACATGCACAGAGATGGTCAAAATGACAGAGATAGAGTGCATTACGAAACTCGCATGCGGATTATTTTGAACCCAATGTCTGAGCAGTGAAAAGATGGACGTTGCAAGTCGAATATTCAAGTGAACTAGCCAGCGAGTCTGTGTCCACTTACAAGATAACAACCGTCTCTGGCCCTGGGCTGATCCTCTAGCGACGCAACCGCATCAAACCGTCCCGGAGGAGAAATACTTGAACAAGGTTACTCTGTAGGCAACGGGGAGCTTCATCGAGGTGAGAAACGGAAAAGAGGCCGCGATCGCGAAGCATCGGCTCGCGTTCGTGAAGACGGCGGTAACATTCATTTTCATCGCGAGATCCTGCGGCCGCCACTGTGGCGATGCGATTAAATTTGAAGTGCATCGTCTCGCTCTCACACGGCACGGAGCGGGGTACGTGTGCCGTGCCGTGCAAACACACGGCGCGTATCGGTTTGTACACAACCACTTGGCGCGATCCCAACACGGCCAGAGCGAGCGAGCGAGCGAGACAGCTCCCGCTCGCGAGGTCCCGTGCGCAAACCCGGCGCCGCCCTCGCCAACGGGACGACCGGCGCCATTTTACATCTCGCTCGTTGGCACACAATGGCGAAAACTCCGCCGCCGCCTTCGCCGCCGCCGCCACCACGATCGCTGGCACAACTTCCAAAAAAGTTGCCTTGCCCGGTCCGGTCGCAGATCCCGCACCCCATGGCGATGCCCGAGGGAGCACGCGGGGGTGGCAGCCGAGCGGAGCGCGGGGCGCCCCGTGAATTGGGTCAAACCCCGACGGCGCTGGGGCCGCCTTAACCTGCTGCTCCGTCGCGTCGCACACAGAGGGAGGCGGTTTTTGTCGCCGGGGCGGCGAGGATCGACGCTCGCTCGCTGAAAAATCGGCCACAAAATTTCTTCCGTGTCGCCAACAGCACAGGAGGCCGCCGCCATACTGGGCTGGGCGGCGGAGGGGCGCCGCGGGGTGCCACGAACACAGCGACGGATTTTTTTTTACGTTAAAAGTTCACGACAGCCGGGCACCCCCCCCCCGATGCGAGGTGCTCCGTCCGGTGCGCGCCATGGGAGGACACGGGGGGGGGGGGGGGCGAGCGCGTCAAATTGTCGGAAGGGGACGGAAACATTCGGACGTTACCTTTGCCTCTTGCCGAAGCATCGCACCGCAGGGTTTTGTTTGCTAGGCCACAGGCTCTCTTGCAAGTCTGCGGCCCGAGTCGGCAGAACGCGGAGGTTAAAGACTCGGCACGCGGCGCTCGGGCCCCAGAAAATGCACGGATAACCGGCGAGCGCGAAAGAAGGAAAAAAAATACCCCAAAAATTAAAAAGTAATCAGAGCACAGAAGAGGGAGTGTGTGTCTGATTGCGTGGTCTCGCTTGCACTTACAGTTACAGTGCGGCTGGCTCCCGAGACCCGCGGGTGAACATGGCGCCTCGAAGGTTTTCTCTGCCAAAACGTTTCCTCCCAGCGCAGCGCGGGCGGGAGCGAGCGAGCGAGCGAACGAGCGAACGAGCGAGGGAGAGAGAGAAGCCCAGACGGCGACGTAAGCCAAAATATAACGTCCGTGCTCCGGCACGCGTGGCAACGCTGAAAAACTACTAACTTTTAACCAGAGTCTCCCGCGAGCACGGATCCCCCCCCCACCCCCCCACGGAATTCGCGAGCCCTACTCGGCAGCAAACATTGCATCACTGGGGCTACTAACGTCCACAAACGTGTGGCCGAAATTCAAAATTTCAAATCACGCGGACTGTGCCAAACACGGCTTCACCGTACACGGTCACCTCCCCTCTTAATTAGGGGTCTCTCCCCCGCAGGCGAAGGGCACCGCCGCGCCTCCCCTCGCCGCAAGCGAAGTGCTCGCAAAAATAAACAGAACCGAGTCACGGGCAACAGGAATTAACGATATACAAATTCGTTTAGGTGTCCACTTACTGCGTGCATGATTTAGCCCGTAGCGATGCAAGGCATCGTTAAGTATGACATGAATAAGTGGCTGCACATTTTCGCCGGCGAAAACACCGCGCGCGGAATGCCTACACAATTATCGGCTCACGTGCGTGCGCTGTGCGCGCGTGAATGCGGGAGCGACGAGATGCCACATGGCGTGCGGCGGGCAAGAGGAGGCTCGGTTCGGCTTCCAGGCACGGCCTGGACGGGACGCACCACCCCATTCGCCCCACCGCCATCCATCCCCACCCCACTGCACGCACGCACGTTCTCTCGCCCGCTCGCCCGCACACGCACGTTCACCCACGCGTCCTCCCGCTCGCTCTCTCGCTCACCCTCTCTCCCGGCAAGACGTCCGCAGAGACGTGCAAGCCTACGTCGCGCTCGCCCCAACTCAACATCCGCCATGTTTGCTCACGAACGAGCGGTTGGCACGGGAGCGCTCGCGCCAATTCCGACCTCCTCGTCCCCGACGACTACGCGGGGGGGGGGGGGGACACACCGACTGGGCCGCTGGTGGCGCTGGTGGCATGCCTGCGTGACTGCGTGCGGGATGGCACCGGGCAAGGCCAGCTGCCACCCTCTCCCTTACGCTTCTGTGTCATCAACTGGGTGCTGGCACACGCACGTGTGTGTGCGCGTGTGTGCAGGCCGTCCGACATAAAAAAAAATCTATGCACGCAACCCTACGTCACCCACTTCCCGCTCGCAGCGGGCACACACAACACATGCACGCACACACACATGCACACACACACATGCAGGGACGCTCGCTCATACACACGCCTGCGTATACGTACATGCATAGGGACGAGTGAGCACGTGCGCACACGCAGTCGCCAAACTAGAAGACTCGCATATCTCCACACTCGCTCACAGACGCGCAAACACGCGCACGCGTAAAGACAAGCAAGCATACGCGCACACACACACACTCGCCAAACATGCACCAAACACACACACACACAGACGCGCACACATTCGACCAAACGCGCGCACGCGCACACAAACAGGCCGGCGAAAATCCGAAACCCTACCCTGCACGCCCCGGCGCTCCATCCTCGATCCCACCAGCATCACCGTGCACACTGTACTGTGCTCGCACTCAACTTGGCTCAAGGCCAAGTCTGCGAGCAGCACGCAGAGGGAGGGCCGACGGGAGGGAGGGAGGGCGAAGGGGTGGGAGGCTGAGCGGGGAGCACGATCGCCCGTGGGGGGGGGATGGGCGGCTTGGCGGGCAAGAGGGCGAGGGCTTGCGTCCCGGCTGGGAGTTGCGGAGAGGAGGAGGAGGGGGGGGAGGCGAGTGGGGGGAGGGGGTAGCGCCGCGAGATGCTGGATGGCACGTGGGGTCGAGAGTTACGCGGCGGGAGGAGCTGGGCGAGTGGGAGAGAGTGGGAGAGAGTGGGAGAGGGTCCTGGGGAAATGGGCTCACAAGTGAGAAGAGGTTGATGGCGATCGCGGCGGAGCGATGGAAGCGATGGGGTGATGGGAGTGATGGGGCGATGGGAGCGATGGGAGCGATGGGGGCGATGGGGGCGATGGGGGCGATGAGGGCGATGGGGGCGATGGGGGCGATGGGGGCGATGGGGGCGATGGGGGCGATGGGGGCGATGGGGGCGATGGGGGCGATGGGGCGATGGGGCGATGGGGGCGATGGGGGCGATGGGGGGCGATGGGAGCGATGGGAGCGATGGGGGCGATGGGGGCGATGGGGGCGATGGGGGCGATGGGGGCGATGGGGGCGATGGGGGCGATGGGGGCGATGGGGGCGATGGGAGCGATGGGAGCGATGGGGGCGATGGGAGCGATGGGGGCGATGGGGGCGATGGGAGCGATGGGAGCGATGGGGGGCGATGGGAGCGATGGGGGCGAGCGCCGCCCCAGAGACTCGCACTCTCCTCGGTACGCCACGTGTGAACAAAGGAGAACGAAATGGATTGAAGCCAGAGGCACAGAAACCGGGGTGACATTGAGCACAAAACCACTCAACGGTCATGACGACAACCAGAACGTCAGCCACTAAATCATTACGGAGCCATCAGATGCCGCCTGCACGACAGGTGAGAACCGATGTGGAGGTGCAGCTTTGGCCAACGTCGATGCCATGTAGGCCCTGAGTGGAGCCGATTGCAATCGGGCTTGTTCGCGAAATACCCACCCGGTCCGATTTGGGATAAACCGAGAGCAAAGGCGGGACTACCCCACTCATCCGACCACGTGGCTCTGCGGTCAGAGCGTGTGCGGGGTCGCAGCCACGGAGTCGCCTGAGGTGAAATTCTGCCGGGAAGCTGACTCGGCAGGGTGGCGACACTCGCGTCTCACGGCAAAGAGGGGCCCGGGTTCGATTCCCGAATCGGTTCCTCCCCTGTTCTGCATGGGGTTTCCTCTGCGTTCTCCGGTTTATTCCCATAGCTAAACAAAATCGCACAATGTAACCCTGGTATTGGCCAAATAGCCCAAATGCTGGGGAAAAAAATACCTACAAACAACTCGATTGGGATTACGCGCAGCAGCGGCAGCAGCGTCGTCATCAACTCACCCCCTGCTGTGAAAACTTGGCAGGACCCTCCTGGAAAATAATCTCGGGACTCGGTGAAGCTATCCCCGAGTAAAGGTCTCTACGATGTCCTTCATTACAGCAGGACTTTGTCAACTTTCAGAGAAATGTGGTCTTCATGCCACTGCCACTTCGGATCCCACCAGCGAGAGACGGCCACTGCCGCCACCCCCCCCCCCATCGCTTTGAGCAGGAGGACACTCTGACCTTGACCTTGACACCGAGCCCGTGACGTTCACTCACGACGGGAGGAATCGTCGGAGCGAGACCGTGGTGGGGGTGGGGGGTGGGACGCCATTCGGAGGGCACAAGAGCCGTGGCCGGCCTACGGTGGAGCCAGCAGGGTGGACCAACTCGCTAAGCGGTGGGGAGGCGGGGGGTGGACCCACCGCTTCGACGTTTCACGTCAAGAAAAGTCCGTCCCAATCCCCGCGTCAAAAATTTCTCATCCCAGTCCGCGCCAAGGCTGCGGCAGATGCCACGGGTCGATCGTAGCGAGAGACGCCGAAGGGTGGACGAAGCGAGCGAGCGGCAAACGGCGAGCGAGCCGCTGCAATTCACGTCGCCCTTGGGCGATATCCGCCGAAGGGGCGCGAGAGGTGTCGGGGGACGTCGGGGGGGGGGGCCGGGAGCCTAACCGCCCGTGCTGCGGAGAGAGCGACGTAGTTCGCGGGCGGCCCCGAATGACGACAAACAAACAAACAACAAGCGGCAGCGGCGCGTTTGTCGCCGCGCTGCGCTCAGACTCGAGAGATCGCGCCGAGAAACGTTCCGGAAGGGGGGGGGGTCGGTCCCCGTCGGATTCGGCGACGGACGGACGGAACCAACGCCGAGCGGAGCGACGAGAGAGGGACGATACACGACGGGCGCGCGGGCAGCCGCCGAAACAAGTAGGGGGCAAAGAGCAGAGGTGGGGGGGGTGGGGTGAGAGTGGGGCACGGCAGCGAGAGCACTGTAACGGACAAGGTGACAGGATGAAGGTTTATGGCGTAGTCTAGACAGGAAATTTATGGGCTGTTGACACAGGCCGTGAAAAAAAAACTCGCGTAGCCTTACCTGACCCCTCCAGCCTCCTCCTTCCCCCGTTTTTTTGGCGTCAGAAAGCTGCGTCCGTCCCGGCTTGGGGGGGTGGAGAGTCCGGGGGGGGCGTGGGGGAGGGGGAGGGCGTGGGGGAGGGGGAGGTGGCGGAGGGGACGGTGCGCGAGAGAGGAGCCGCGGGACGATGAACGTGTGGCCCGGGGTTACCGCGGCGCCGGACCCTCGCGGTCGCGTCGGTCACGCCGCTTGCGGCCTTGCCTGCAGAGAGAGAGACACGCACGCAGCAACACGCGCGTGACAAATACGGCACGCACCGCCCCCACAACACACAAATATTCACGTGACATGCAACATATATACGCCACACACAATTTGCATGAATACATACATACGTGCAAACACGACGCAAACAACACGCACAAATGCACACGCGTAAATACAAACACGACAACACACACAAAAGTCCACACAAAGAGCATGAACAAATGCACACAGCATACACACACGGCACAGGCAACACACACGCAGCGTACACAACATGCAGGCACACACGACACACACAACACACATACACCCACAGTGTGTACACATGCACACAACTTGCACATACGACGCATGGCACAAACGCACAAACACCCAACACACACGGTGGAGTCACGCGAAGATCCCCCGTATAGCCACAGGGGCTGTCGCGGCAAGTTTTCTTAGCGAGCACCTATTAAGGTCCGCAACGGTGTTCAAGGCGGTGGTGTGGCCGGCACCACGCCTGGCCATCTTTGTCTTCCCTCCCCCCCTCCCACCGTGGTGACGTTCACTCGCCGCGCCGGATGCTCATTTGAGGGCCGAGTCGACCTAGGAGAGGCGCGTGAGAGGTTTCGGCAGCGCTCGCCACCGAGGTCATCCGAGGACAGGCTTCAAAAAAACTTGCTGGGCTCTCGGCGAGGGTGTGCGGGGAACCACAGCGCCACCACTCCCCAAAAACGTGCACAAGCGCAGCCACACACGGACATACACATCGGCAGAGACCCCCCCCACAGCTATCCACGGCACAGGCATACCACACGTCCAAACCTACACGTGAACACACGCGAACTGCACACGCGCACACGCGTGCACGTGCGCGTGTGTGTCGGTATGTTGAATTTCTTTCGCACCGCAGTACGTAGCCAACCGCGCTAATCGGAGCTGGCTTTTCAATCCACTCTTGCACGAGGGTCTGCCCCACACAGTGCGGGCCACGGGTGATATTTGACCATACTTCACCACGCCGGTCAGTGCGAGCTGGTAGGAGAGGAGCAAAGGCTACAATCTAATCTTATTTTCTATTTATATAGAGGGCCTTCAACTCAAGGCGCTCGGCGTAGTTTAAACAGCGGTGACAGAATAGAATCATTTCAACGGCAGGAGGGGACGTGCACGAATTGAGTCACCGTGATTGAGGGGTTACGTTGAGATCACGAAGAGGGTGGGGGGGGGTAGGGACGGTGAGGAGTGGAGGAGGAAAGACGAAGGGAATGGGCGCTAGACAAGAGGTGAGGCTTCAAGAGAGCTGCAGCCATCCAGGCCTCTGTCCAGGCTCCAAACTGCTTAGCTTCTGAGATCCAACTGGATCCAGTCCCTTGCTGTTGATTCGATCGTAGAAAAATGCACACGTGGGTGCAACTTCGCCCACCGATTCCTCCCATCCAGGATGAGGACTCGGGTCTACCAGACTGCGTCATCTCCATGCACACTGCAGGTCACGGGAACACACTCGCTCACCTCACTCCCAGCCCCCCGCAAGCCCACTCACCAAAAATCACCCACCACGCACGGCGTCTCAACACTTCTCTTCCCCCCGCTTCTTCGCTCGCACTGAATCGCTCTGAAAAAATGCCCTCCCGCCTTAGACACAGAGCCGCAGGTGGTGTGATTGTGTCCATGCAGCCCCAAGTAGGGACCAGCGAGTAAAACCCGCTGCAGTCTGCGTTCCTTCGAGGGAGGAGCAGCGGCAAAACGACACGAGCTCTCTCCCTCCTGAAAGCCCTCTCGTCGTCGTGGCCCGCAGACCTCGGCACTGGCACCTCGCTCCAGAACACATTGCCATTAGGTAAGAATATAGCGTTGAAAACAAGACGTCACGAAAACCACGCTCAATTCAACAAATGTGCTGCACACTCTCATCTATCACAACGCTGCCAGTGCTCCTCGTCGCTGGCTCCTTGGCGTGTCGTGTTGGGTTTTTAGTGATTGTGCTCAGCAACTGTTTAAAAAGAACAAATTGCATCAGCCCCCCTCCCCCGGGTTGACTGTTCCCCCCCTTCAGCAGGTGGATGCGTCGGGTGCATAGGCCCGGGGGATACTCACATACGGTTGTTCGCGAGTAGCCCAGCGCTTTGCTACGGGGCCTACTGCCTTCCTGTGTCTAACAAAAAACGAACACAAATATTTAATAGATCTTCTTGGTTCTTTCGGTAAAGTCACGTAGAATGGAAATAATAAAATAATACAAATAAAACCTGTTCTCCACCTGAGGACGGCTGCTTGCGTTGTGACTGAAACGTCGTGAGAATTATTTTATTATGTTTTATTTGTATTATTTTATTATTTCCATTCTACGTGACTTTACCGAAAGACCGAAGAAGATGAATCCCTGCCGTCACGAAAGCTTTAAATTGATATTTAATACATGTCAAAAAAAACTTGCGCATGGACTCACTTCTGAAAGCGGAAATACCAACGTTGAAATCTCGATGCCGACGATTGGGAAAATCCCTGGCCTTGGCGTGAGCATTGCGCAGAGCTGACCTGCACCGTCCGACTCATCTCGGCCTCGAATACTTGTGGAAGCCGGTGGATTCCGGTGAATTCTCGCCTCCTGCCAGTCGTGCTGACGCGTCTGTCTCGCCGCTGCCGGCGAAAAGAGCTGCGGTCAAATTTGTCCATTGCAGGACCATCTTCCACGTAGTACAATTCAATTTAACACGTAGGCTCTCTCGACCGATATCATTCATGTTTTTTTATGGGTTGGAGCACGTAAACCAGCTTCACCTGGCGATTTTGCCAGATGAAGCTGGCTGCAATCACGAGCGAAACATCGTACTCAAGTTGTAAATGTCGTAGGGGGTTTACTCTCCAACACACCGGTGTGCTGAAGCAGTCACTAATTGGCACGCTTTGTTTACGTCACAAACCTCACTTACATTTTGATTTAAAGCTTTCGTGACTACAGGGATTCATATTCTTGATTCTTTCGGTAAAGTCAATTAGAAGAGAAATAATAAATTAATGTTTTTTTTTTATTTCCCTTCTACGTGACTTTACCCTTCTACGTGACTTTACCGAAAGAACCAAGAATATAAACCTCACTTAGTTGGCTGCGTCAGGTGGTGGTGGGTTATCAAACCCAAAAAAAATTACTTTATTACGAGAGTGAGTCAAGCACTTCATAGATTAACACTGCATCGAACGACTTGTACAGCACCCATACACTTTCACCCATTTACATAGGACACACAAACTTAACACAGCAACCATAAACTAAATTTGGACCCGTACACTAATACAGGACCCAAAGACTAACACAGGAGCCCGAGTGTAACTAGGGTTGTTAAGTGATAATCGGTAAACCAGTAAACTTTTTTCAAATTTTATTGCTGTGGATTTCACACCTGATGATGATTGCTTGTGTTGCAGTCGAAACGTCGTGAGAATTTTTTATTGTTTTATATTTATATTATTTTATTATTTCCCTTCTACGTGACTTTACTGAAAGAACCAAGAATATGAAACCAATAAACTTTTCAGAATCGATTACCCGTTCTCAACAGTCAGGAGCCGGTCCCCACTTTCCCGTGGAACGCAACGAACGCACCACGTTTGGCGTGCGCAGACGTACAAACCGCACGGCGGCAAGTCACCGCGTGGTACACGTGCCCTCGTCTCTCAGTTACCAAGGTAACGGTGCGACGCTGCAGTTTGCGGCTTACGCCAATTCTGGCGGAGAAGCCTCCACTGCAGCGAGGACTAGCTGCGAACATCTTGCCACCGTGGCTAGGAGATGTTAACTACCTCGCATGGTATACAGGAGGTTGTGGGCTCGATCCCGACCCCGACACCTGCTGCATATTTGGAGTTTGCAAGTTCTCCCTGTGGTCGCGTGGATTTCCGTCTTTTCCCTCCACATTTAGAATCACGCGTTTCGAGCGTTTGGCTACTATACATTTCCACATGAGCCACTCCGTTATCATTTGTGGCCAGGGCGCTTGTGAAAATGAGCTACATAACTCAGTGGGTCCTTACCTCATAAAATAAAAATAGTTTAGTTTTTAATACTTGGCCTAATCTTCCACATTGACCAGCGATCTTGGAAGAGGCAGGCGTACACCCCACACTTTACCCCATTACACACAACCAGGGCAGGGGCGGGGGAAGGGGAATTGAAGAAAATTAATGTTGATTCAACCGCCACGCCGCACAATTTAATCCGACCAGCGACCTCCGAGTTGCAAGTCCTGTGGGCTGACCGTGACGCCGCGGCGACATCTTGCCAGTCAGAATCTCGCGAATGGGTAAAACAGGGCAATGCGTAAATTTTTGTTAAGACGTATTACTCGCGAAACGTCGTATTTAAGATTTAATCGTTGGGGATTTACTCTCCAACACACCGGTGTGCTGTATTAGTAACGAACTGGCTACGTTCTGTTTACGTGACAAACCTTACTAATTGGCTGTCGGTGGGTGGCGGGTTTAACGACACATTTATATTCCCCAACCCAAAGAAAACCCTGTATTATGGGTGTGAGAGAAGTTCAACATCGATACATATATACAAACGTATAAATGGAGCAGAGAAACATAATTCAAATGTCTGCAGGGTTGAGCGTGGATGGTGAGTAAATGGGTGACCGGCACACACGCGCTCGGTTGTCATAGCTGGCTACGCGGTGGACAACGCAGCGCAGTCATGCAACAAAATCCATTGTTGTACCGTACTATGCTCCCACGTCAATGCTTCCCACCTTCACCAACTCGCTCTGACCAGCATGGTGAAGTGTGGTGGAATAACCACACCCATCCCCCCACACCACACCCATGCACACGCACACCCCAACACCACACCTTCACATTTGTTTTACAAATGTAAAATGCTGTGGCCGCATTGGGTGCAGGCATGCTGCAAGGTTAGGGCAGGTCCCCCATAGCCAACTGTGAAGTTCACTAAACATTAACTCACAAACTGTTGGCAAATATTAAACTTTGGCCAGAATCCATGAAGGGGGATGGAGAATGGGGGGGCTGCCTTTTTTTATCAAAGAAGCAGGAAAGGATGCTGACGCAAAAGGCACGCTCTGTCACAGAGGGCACGTCGGCCTGTCACCAGCGTCACCGCGGTGATTCACCGCTCGCTCACAAAGACAAAGATCTCCCGCATAGCCTTAACAGACTTTGGGGGCAAGTGCCGTTAGCGAGCACCTATGAAGGCCAGCACGGCACGCAAGGCGGGTGGGCGGCCAGCACCACGCCCGAGCGCCTTTGTCTCCCCGGTGGCGGTGTTTACACACCCGTATCAGGCACTCATTTGAGGCTGAGTCGACCTAGGGGAGGCCCAGGACCGGTTCAGATAATCGTGACCGGTGTTGGCATGTGAGCGGGAATCAAACCTCGGGTCGGCGGATTCGTAGCACGGCGTACTCACCGCTGCACTCCCCACCAATACCAACACCCACCCTTCGCCACTCAGCGACGATGACGACACCACGGCGCCTGTGCCAGGCCACACCACCGTGCACACGAGGCACGTGTCACGGTGTCACGTGTCGCGGTGTCACGTGGGGGTGTACATGTGTTAGACACATGTGTTAGACACAAGGCCATTTTTTACAAATCCCGGCTCGATCACAAGGGTTCTTTGACCGCACTCCCCATCACGATGGTCCGCGAGTAACAACGTCGGTATGCAGACAATGCGCCTTTCACGTGTATCTGCCTCTCCATGTCAATAACAACAATAATGATAAAAGTGTTTCTTACACAACTAATTGGCTGCAACGGGAACGCATTTCAGCAGCATTGATTCGGTGCTGTACAAGCAAACTATGGACCGGTTTCGACATGCAGTCTCTCGTCAGCAGTAACAGTTTCTTGGATCATCAATGCTGGTGAACTGGCAGATGTTATAGGCAAGGAACCTCACTTTAAGATAAGGGTACGGCGCAAAATTAAGAAGTAAAACGTAACTCCGAATGGTCACAAGCGTCGTTGTGTCGATAGGCAACACAGATAAGCATTGTCTCCTTCATATATCTGCCTCTCCGCATAGAACAATCTAAGTATTCTTCACATAAGCCATCAGCCTCACGGCCTATGAGACACTGTGTGTGGTGGCGCGGTGTTGTCTCCCTCACCTAATATGCAGGAGGTCGCGGGTTCGATCGCGGACCCGGACAATGCCTGTTGTTTATTTGGAGTTTGCGTGTTCTCTCGGCCCGTCACGGTCGAGTGGATTTGTGGTTCCTCCGGTGTTGCCCTGCACATTTATAAATATAATGCTAGATTTGAAGCTTTCGTGACTGCAAGGATTCATACTCTTAGGTTTTTTCGGTAAAGTCACGTAGGTAAAAAATAATAATAAAATGAAATAATAATAAATGAAAATAAGTCAATTAAATCACGACGTTTCGGAGGCAACACAAGTCTCCGTCTTCAGGTGGGACCGTCACAGCCAAATTTACCGTATCAAGTGAAGAGAAATCCAAGAGACAAGATCTTATATACTGGTTAAGGGGAGGGGGGAGGAGCTTATCTAAATGTGTCAGTCAGGGACTGGGAGGGTGGGGGGGAAAGTGGGCGGGGCTAGAAGGGAAAGTGGGCGGGGCTAGAAGGGGATTTCGCGCCACCGACTTCCGACGTCCTTCTGGGCCATATTCCCCGCGTGAGATCAGAAAGGAATTGATGCGTTTTACTGCAACCGCAGCGCTAGCTACAAAGACATCAGTGTGGCTCGTCATGACCCAGACTGCTCTCCATTTCTCTCTCTCCCTGAAGAGCGCAGCGGGAAAGCAGCCCCCCGTCTCGTTGCGCTCGCAGTTCACGACAGTTTCGAGAATTCGCGCTAAACGAGCGGAGACGCGGGAGTCACACGCAGGCCCACGCTCACAGCGCCTCCCCATCGCCGCTTCGCACTCCAGCGTGCCGAATATCACACCAAACAATTTCATTCTAAACGCCCCGGGTCTCATTTGTGAATCTCGCAGAGCCGCTGCATTGAGAGGTGGCCCGGGAGATAACAGCACAGCAAGCGGGTGAATGAAACTCATACACTCGGATCTTCGAGTGTAATCCTACACGCCTCGTGGCCGGGACGTTTATATTGACACCGATCGCTGGTTCTCTACTAAAGAAACTAAAACGATTTTTACTTTACCAGCTAAGGCCCACTGAGCTATAAGCACTTTTTCAGAAGCGACCCGGCCACAAATGAAAATTTATAGCAGCCAAATATTCTAAACGCACGTCGATTCTAATTGTGGACGGAAAAAAAAACCGGAGGACCCGAGTGTGACCATGGGCCCCAGGCTGCGCCCGTGGACACCGCAGCCGAAGCATGAACCACACATCGGACGACACTGCCCCCCACGTACACCATTCACCAGGCAATATCGAGAGAAATCCACTACATCGCAACATCACCCCTGCAGCCTGCGACTGGCTCAGCAACCAACCGATGTTCACAGAGAACCACGGGCTGGGCACCCCTCCACCCTCTGGGCCATATGACATGAGAAGGAAAAAAGCGTTTTCCTCTGGTACGCGTGGCGGTCGGATTTCTCGGGTCTCCCTCGGTCCCCTTCAAAAACGTGACACACGTTCCAGAGTAGGGTTCTTAATTTTGCGGGTGGCATGCGTGTGCGTACGAGAAGTTTATTTCCCGAGTAAAGCCCGATAAGATGTGGACAGCTCGTCCATGCAGACAACAGCGGCAGCAGAGCGCTACAAGTGACCAGCATATGATTGACACTGCGCACGCGAGTTTGGCCTGTGCCTTAATTTCCAAAGCGTCTTGCGGACCGCAGGATAAGGTACGCACAAAGCTTCTCCATCGATGGCGTTGTGCAATGTACGTATGTCTCCGAACCGCACGTAGCCAACCGTGCTACTCGGAGTTGTGCAACGGACACCAGGTTAAGTCGGGCAAAACACACAAACCATTTTCTTTCCTCGCAATGGCAACAAAACAGCCGCCCGTTATAATTTTGAATTTACCCGTTATTCAGTAAAAAAAAACTGCCGCTCAGCCCGACTCTACTCTAATTGGTGGCTGTAATGCGACGGTAATGAATCATTATAATTTGTCCCCGGCGAGAGGTGACACGCCAAAAGTCGCCAGCAGAAGCAGCCGCCACGCTCCGCGGTGGTTTGAGTAATGAAACACGGGAACGCGTTTGTAAATTACGTTCGTGCTGCTTCAGCAAGACGTAGAAACAAAACTAGATAATTTTTTTTAAAGCAACGCAATTTTATATTTTCACGTTGCCGGAAAGCCTAACGCCGATGCCTCGGCCGACAAAGATCAAGACGTCGGCAGGACCAAAGCCCTCGCTGCTGCTGCTGCCACCAACACCTCCTTGCTCCCAACGCTCTCCGCCACCACCAGATCCCACGGCAGCTGCTGCACAGTCGGCAACCGACCTCCAAGACCAGCCCCGAACAACGATCTCGGCATCTGGTGGCCTAAGATGTTCTCTTTTCACTCGGTGACCGGATTTGAGACGATTCTAATTTACCCTTTCGGCAATCCGTTATCCTGCACGCAACGTGCCCCACACCCAGCACAACCGTTTTTGCTTGATCATATCTCAAACACTTGTCCGCCACGTTCCCTTAAAGACCTCTGCATTGCTTATATCGTCTCTGGGCAGATAATTCTCAAGCGTCCATCTTAGATACCTGTGCTCAAATAACAAACATCTATTATTTTCGAGCAGCTAAGTTATGGTCCAGCTCTTCGATTCATGCAAAAATAGACAGCCGACAGGCCTTGAAGAAAGGCATGATGGGAAGCCTGCAGTATAGAAATGGTTCGTCATCAAACCGCACAGCCAGGAGACAGGACATAGTGATACGATTTGCATTCATAGGACACATGCTTGAATGCGTCAATATCACAGAGCGCCTGACATCACACCTCATATCAACCATTACATTGCCCGTCGGCAGTCTTGGCTAGGGGACCCCCCGTGGTAACCATCCCTACGCAGTGCAATGTGTACGCAGCACCGGCCTCCAAATGTGATCTACATGACGATACGCACCACATCACCGTGCACGCCGCAATGCCAATCGGCAAACATATTATGGGACTCACCGTAGCACACATTACACAACATGTTGCACATCACAGTAAACACCACAGCACACACCACAATACACATCACGCGTAACAATACATAGAAAACACGCCGCAACAGAACACACGAGACCACCTAACAGCACACGGCACAACCACCGCGGCACAACCACGAGGGACGCGGGAGCATCGCACGCGGTCCCCATCACTGTCACCGCTCCCGGTCAAACACGCCGGGGTTAATGGCAGATTACGCGACACCTAAAAGGCTTGTTTTTTTGTATTCCTGCGCAGGAAATTAATCGAGTTGTACAAGTCGACGGCGGCGGCGGCGACACGGCCGCCGGTAACGGAGCGGCGCGCGTCTGCACTAGCGGAGCGCAGCCTCGTGCCGGTCATCATCAATTACGCGTAATTAGCCGAGTGGTGCCGGCGTGGAAGTGAACGAGCTCGTCGGGCGGCGCCGACAGGCGGCGGCGGGGGCTTCCACGCTCTCGCGCGCGTTCCCGATAATCCACAGCAACAAACCGCGGCGGGCTTAACGCGATTTAGGCGGCGCGTAATTAGGACGTGTTTATTTTGATGTGCACGCCGAGGGGGGGGGGGCGGCGTGGAGGGGGGCGGGTTTCCGCAGGCCGCTCCTATTCATCGGCGCGCGGCGTTACCGTAAATTTAGCATCGGAGACGATCGCAGCTGTTCCTGGCGTAATTCAATAATGAAAACACCTCTTACCCGAGGCCATGCTGCCTGCCAACTCGCTCCTGCCGACTCTCCGCACCTCTACCGTCGGAGAGAAGTGGGGTGGATGATGTCAGCCTTCTCGCAGCACACCCTGTTAGGCGAAGTTTACAAACGAAATCCAATACGAATGACATCGCTGAGGAAACCGTATCTTGCCTGGGTCATAGCAGAAAAGAACAATCCTGGCAACAAAGGTCCTCCTCAGAGCCAGACGTGCCGATCCATCGGCCCCCCCTTGGTTCGAACCATGCCAGCTAAATGTCGAGGGAAGACAGATGTCCTCGCAAATATCCTTCAGTGGGATTAGAAAAGTGGCGGCACCTTGACGGGGGGGGCTTTCATCCAACAGTGTACTGGTCTTGGCTTAATGATGATTATTATCTCCGCAGGGCGAGTTGATCTGCGTGCTAACACTGCGGCGTAATGGTTGGCACCGCGGCAGTTAGTGCAATTGTGCTAATTTATTAAATCTCCCCCCCCCCTCCACCACAACCATCCAGCGGTATAAATGGGTATCACCACAGTTAGTCGACTCGCAAGTCACACGTGGTGGGGGACAATGTGGGTGCTCCGAACTCTATCAAGACGTCTGGCTAGCATCGGCCAAAAATATCTCCTAGATTGACTCAGAGACCTCCCTCTAGTGGAGGCCCTTCCACCAATCGCGGACTGATGAGCGGCACTACCACCTCCCGTCCCACAAAGTGGTACATATTTTAACGACGCCAAAGTGGTGATGATGTGATGATGATAATGGGATGACCCTGAAATATCCCGTGACTGCCCGCCACTGCCGACGGTCTTGGGATGTAGTTCGTTATTGTAAAAAAAGCTGCTTATGCTCAATGGGCCTCGCCAATTGAGTCCGAGCTGAAAAGCGGACGGGGTAATTTTCCTTCTAATTTGAAACTGGGAGCGGAGCGTTCCCATGCATGCCGATCGGATTGTGGACGCGGAATGTGTGCATGACTGCATCGTTACTCAGTATCTAGAGCACAATCGTAGTCGATTGCCTTTGACCCAAATCACACACAATGTTCCATGTCTCCGATGCTAAGCAAGTTTGCACCTGCTGTTACTGGCTGGGCGACCACAAGACTTGACCGTTTCCCAACTAAAAGAAAATAACTTTATCGGTACGTCACCAGGTCAGAAGACATACCGAGGCTCCCACAAGGCCATGCCGGGTGGGCGTGTGGCAGTTTGGTGCCAGCTATGGTAGAGTGCGGTCGTGTCACTACAGTTCTCTGCGGTGAGTAAAACGTCTTATAAAAACAACTGCGCCACGCCTCTCTAGATAAAATGAAGGCTGAGCCGCTTGCGTGTTCCGAGATTCAGCGGTGAAAGGGACCCACCCTGCAACTTGCAGATGTCTTGGAATGGGAAAGGGTTAGCAGGTGTTATAGGCTGCTGTTAGCAGAGCGCTGTGCAGCCAAATGTACGGACCAGCGTTGTGAAGAAAGGTCAAATAACGCCCACGAAGCTTGGAAAACACGGCCTAAAAGCAAATAAAAGACCAGTGCATAAATATGAAACGGGAGGATACGTACGCATTTCGGATCAGTGTTTAAAGGTAAAGGTGCAGCCCTGCAGTTGTTCACTCACACCACTGCAAGCAGATAGGCCTCCACAAGAGGAAGCCGGAGGACCCTCTAGAGAATGGTTAGAATGTAAAATCTTTTTCAGCTACACACCTTTTGATTGTTTTTCAAAATTTTCCACCTCATTTGTATCGCTCGCCCCATCCGTTCGTCTGGTTTTCATGCATTGTCCGTCTCGTTTCTTCCACGGGCCTGAATGTAAACTAGCGCATCGCTTGCAGTGCACCTTAAACAATCGATTCTCACGCTCGCACACGGCTCCAAGGCGCGCGAGGACGAATCGAGCGCGGCTGATGAATCGATGCATCGGCGCTCACCCGCTGCACTGTCCACCCCACCCTCCGTGCCCTGCCCGCCCGTGTCCGCTCCCTGGCAGCCCACGGTGGGTCAACCGCCACCGAGTCGGATGGCGATGGGCGCCTGCGCAGTGTTGCCCCGGTCTGCCCCCAGCGCTGGCGCCATGCCAGCACAGACCAGGGGGCACAACAGCTCATCCTGCACGCGAGAAGCGGCGGCGGCGGCGAAGGGACCGCACGCACGCCCTCTCCCTGCGGCGAGAAGCACGACGGCTCTCGGCAAAAAAGGCCTGCCGCACAGAGGTCGCAAACGCGTTTTGATTCCTTACCTGTACCCGGCCGCACCAGGGTCACAAACAGGTACCCGTACCCGGCCGTACCCGTACCCTACCCGTACCCGGCCGCTGCTATTGCCGCCGCTGTTGCTGCTGCAGCAGCAGAGGTCGCAACCGGGTACCCGATACCTGTACTCTACCCGATACCCGGCAACCCGTACCCGGCCGGGTACGGGTAGGGTACGGGTATCGGGTACCTGATTGCGACCTCTGGGATGAAGCCATGTTGCAGGCGCGGGTGGGTTGATTCTAGGAACTTGAATTGTGAGAAGAAACAAGACGTTGGGAAATGAGTGACAAACAGTTACTCACCAGTGACTCACGGGCTACCCGTACCCGACCGGGTACGGGTAGCCGGGAATCGGGTAGGGTACGGGTATCGGGTACCCGGTTGCGACCTCTGCTGCCGCAGCAACAACAGCGGCGGCAATAGCAGCGGCGAGCGCAAGGTGGTTATCTCACCGCGATATATGGCTGCGAGGACTGTTAAACTTACCGGTGAGCCGAGACAAATATAATAATTGGCGATCTGAACGCTTGCACGCGTGACAATTTCACTTTGTTTTGCCACGTCAGTTTGTGGAAGGCCTTAAGGAAAGCATTTCGCCAGGTCACTTACATGGCCCAACCCAAAGGTCAACTTATTAAGTTAACCTTTGGCTTACCTGCCACGGGGTGATGAGAACAGCGGAAACGTCGAAGAAAACAGGGATCTCTCCCCCAGCCGCCGCCACAGTCAAATGCAGTGGTAGCCTTCTACAGGCGTGAAAACCTGCAGACGATGAACGCAAAAACACGCGCACGTCAAGACAATCTCAAAGCAACGAGAATTTTTTTTTTTTAAACACGCTTTAAGGAAATGTACTGTACTCGTAATGGCAGAACTCCACGACTCCAGGAAGTGGCCCCGCAGCTTGCCACAGCGTAAGGGGCCGTCATTTACAGGCAACGTGAGTTGAGCGTGGACAATTAGACCCGTAAAAATATTGTTAAAAAATATATTTTTAATTTTTAATGATAGAATATAGTATTGTCATCAGTATCACATACCTATACCAAGTTTGCAGTGGATACGGCATTGGGAAGACGGTTGAAATTGAGTTACAAGATTTGAGGATACAACAAGACAGAGCGAGTTAAATAAAAGCATGTAAAATGTTTAAAAATATATATTTTTTTGTATGATAGAATATAGTCTTGTCATCAGTATGACAAAAGTATACCAAGTTTGCAGTCGATATCACATTGGGAAGTGGGTAAAAATTTAGTTACAAGATATTTTTTAAGGATATGTGACTGAGTTGAGTTAAATAAAATCGTGTAAAAACTCCCACTAAGGACGTGCACACAAACACAACGAGCCATGGGTCCGGCACCTGAGTTTAGACGGCTACAAGCAATGAGAAACCTCTTCCGTCACGGCAAAACATGTGGAGCATGGAGTTGATCAGCATACGTTCATGTATTCATGTAGAGCAGTCGTTTTTCATTGCAAGGCTCACGGGCCAAGTGGCGGCCCCTGGTGACCTTTAGTGGGGCCCCCAACAATACACAAAGATCCCCCGTATAGCCTAAACAGACTGCAGGGGCAAGTGCTGTTAGCGAGCACCTATGAAGGCCGGTACGGCACACGAGGGGGTGGTTGGCCAGCACCACGCCCGACCGCCTTTGTCTCCCCAGTGGCAATGTTTACTCACCGCACCGGGTGCTAATTTGAGGCCGAGTCGACCTAGGGGAGGCCCAGGACCGGTTCAGATAATCGTCACCGGTGTTGGCCGCGGGCGGGAATCGAACTCGGGTGGCCGGGTTCGTAGCGCAGCGCGCTAACCGCTGCGCCACCGCTCCCCACGACAGATGTGAAAACGCCCGCATGCCAGCAAATGAGGGCAGGGGACCTTGTGGCCTGTGATTTGAGATACAGACCGCTTGTGTTGAGATCGTCGTGGGGTTTTTGGCTTTTATTATTTTCAATAAAATAATATTTTATTTTACTTTACTATTTTTATCGTGTTTTGTTGCTTTAATTTTCAATTAATTTTATTTAAAAATTTTATTGTATTTTTTTTTCTATCTACGTGACTTTACCGAAAGAACCAAGAATATGAATTTGAGATGCAGACACGCGCACAAGAGAATCCATAGACTTGCATTGAGACCCGCGGACTCAAATAGACGCTCCTTTTTATATGCGCACACTTTCACAGCAATATGTTATTGGGTGTGTGAAAGTTGTTTTATTGGCATTACGTCTACACGATCTAAAAAGTACGTACGAATCATCTCTTTCTTGCGTCGAAGACTTTTAAAAGAGGTTAGCGAGTGAGCCAATGGATTCATTGGGGTTCAGCAGCAGAAGCCTGGTGCGGTGCCGGATTAAGGTTCTTACAGGCCCTCGGCACTTCTGTTTCGTAGGCCTTCAAGTGATAACTTTCTACAATTGCTGCTGCCCCATTGCTACGACTACCGCCGCCGTCACTCGTGGGGCACTTCGTTCAGTCGCCGGACAGACGTCGTGAACTGCCGACACGACGTTTCATTGTTTAGTCTGCGCACTCGGCAAGCAGATTTAATTTTAAATGACTAAAGAAAAAACACGGTAAGCCTAAAAAAATATTACAAAGCGAAAATGTCTCCGACAATCTTTTACAGCTTTAAAAGGATGCCGTTCATTATCATCGATTAACAGATTCGGGGACACCCTGACAGGGCCGACCACGTGGCGAGCGCCATTTTGCTTTACACTCGTTTAAACTTTAAACAGAAATGTTAGAGTATAGATATTAGGCTGTTATTTTAGGTGTTAATATGCCACACTTACAAGCCGAGCCAACGACTTATCGACACTTGCAAAGAAATTTCAAGGAGCGACCATCGAAATATATTCATTCACAAGAAGATATCTTGTTTAAAAAAAAAAATGCATACATACTAACAAAAACATGGTTTCAAAAAGCATTTTGGCATGAATACAAACAAAAAGATGGTTTTAAAAACATTTTGTCATACATACAAACAAAAACATGGTTTTAAAAACATTTTGTCATACATACAAACAAAAACATGGTTTTTAAAACATTTTGGCATACATACAAACAAAAACATGGTTTTAAAAACATTTTGTCATACATACAAACAAAAACATGGTTTTAAAAATATGTTAGTAGGCCGTAGGCACAGTGCCTCGTTGACAATACCTGGCCTGGTGGACACGTGAATGGTGTCAGACGGTGCTGGGGTTTCTCCAGTGTTGGTCCACGGTTCGAGATCTGTGGCCGCAGTCCTCGGCCACCGGAGTTCAATTCCCGGCCACGGCTAACATCAGTTTGGCGAAGTGGCATCCGACCCGGCGCTTTAGTCTATTACCTCTCTGCTACATTGTTACAGACCGATTCAGACCTTACTGGTCACCCCGTGCACCTTATAAATGTCAACGTTCATCTTACAAAGTCTCATCACAAGGGAGAAACGCCGCATGGACCTCAAAACTAATTTCCCTCCACGGGAACACGAGTTTGTTCAACCCCGCATTGGTTGACGGCTATCTATAAAAAAGGCAAAGATCCCCCATATAGCCTTAACAGACTGTATGGGCAAGTGCTGTTAGCGAGCACCTGTGAAAGCCGGAACGGTACACGAGGTGGGTGGGTGGCCAGCACCACGCCCGACCGCCTTTATCTCCCCAGTGGCGATGTTTACACGCCGCACCGGGTACTCATTTGAGGCCGAGCCGACCTAGGGGAGGCCCAGGTACCGGTTCAGATAATCGTCACCGGCGTTGGCCGCGGGCGGGAATCGAACTCGGGTGGCCGGGTTAGTAGGGCTCACCGCTACGAGCCGTACAACCTCATCGGTGTTGTTGTTGTTGTCTACAACAACAAAATCACAACAACAGAGTGCCACGTGTGGCGTTGGGGAAGTGGGGGGGAGCGGTGGCGCAGTGGTTAGCGCACTGCGATACGAACGCACGACGAAGGCGACGATCGTCTTACAGCACCCGGGCTTGGACCTCACCTAGGTTGACTCGGCCTCAAATGAGTACCGTGCCTGGCTCTGCGTACACGTCGGTGCTGGGGATAGAAAGGTTGCCGTGCGTGGTTGCTAGGCCACACAACTCCCCAAAAAAGTCTGCTAAGGCTGTTACATAAGATAATGTGATTCTAATGATTAATGTGATTCTAATAATTGGAAATGTTACGGTGGTGCAGACGGTTGATCTTGTTGTGTTTAAAGTCGCGGTGACCCAATCACGAGGCCTCACGTGGCTCTGTTGGGGTTGTTAGCAAGGCTCGGAGGGGTTTCCACCACGTTGTGAGTTGAACAAGGGCGTTGCTGAGCAAGGTTATGATTGTTAGAACTTGGTGGCAGAGAGAGAGAGATGCAATAAGCAGCAAGAAAAGTTAGTTTTACCTGCAGTGGGGTGGTTGCAGAGCGGGTTACAAAACGGTCTGCAGTTGATGATGATCAGCGTGCTCACGCGGTTAATGATTGTGGTGATCGTGGTGGTGGTGGTGGTTGTGAATGTGATAATGGTGGTTGTGATGATTATAATGGTAGTTGTGATGGTGATAATGGTGGTTGTGAATGTGATGGTCGTGGTGATAATGGTAGTTGCGATGGTGATAAATGTGGTGGTGATAATTGTGGTTGTGATGGTGATACTTGTGGTTGTGATGGTGATTATAATGGTGGTTGTGATGATGGTGGTTGTGATAATGGTGGTTGTGAAAGTGATGGTGGTGGTTATTATTGTGGTGGTGGTGATTATAATGGTAGTTGTGACGGTGATAATGGTGGTTGTGAATGTGATGGTGATAATGGTGGTTGTGAATGTGATGGTGATGATTGTGATGGTGGTGATGATTGTGGTGGTGGTGGTGATGATTGTGATGGTAGTGATGATTGTGGTGGTGATTATTTCAATGGTGATTATGACTGTAACGGTGGCGGCGGTGATGATGGGTGCTGATAATGTTAATGACAAGTAATTACGAATGCGATGGTGGTGGTGGTGGTAATGGTGATGAACGTATCCGTGTGGAGTACGGCACAACAACAGCAGGACGTTCAACCTTTACGTGGAGCGAGCATCCCCCTGCCTTAATGACGCCGGAGAATAGACAGCCTCCTACATCACATTCACAATGGCCACACACACACACGTGCCTTTAGGGGCCGTCCATAAATGACGTCACGCACCTGGGGGGGGGGGTCAGATATTTGTGACGATGGGGGGGGGGGTGTGAGAAATGTGACGTCACATCAAAATGCGTAACTTTAAATAAATATAAACACGTTATACTTAATTAAATATACTTGTTGATGTTTTCTCCTACATCACAGTGCAGCGCCACATTGTATCGCTTTAAACAATAGTTTAAACCGATTTGAAGAATGTTTTTTTTTTAAAAAAATTGGGGGGGCAGAGCTTTGTGACGTCATATCTGAGGGGGGGGTCTGACTTTTTGTGACGCCGTGTGACGATGGGGGGGGGGGTCCAAAAATCTACCATAATCGCGTGACGTCATTTATGGACGACCCCTTATTACCACGTGCCATGTTGCAATCTCCTTGTCAATCCACTGCTGGATGGAGGCCTCCTTTCCCGGTGCCGTGCCGATCGCGGGGGTGATTGGACCATACTTCACCCCGCTGGTTCAGCGACAGCATAGGGGAGCATAGGGAGTAGAGTACAGCACCACTCTGCTGAACAGGAACCAACCACGACTGGTCGCTGCGCTCATTGCCTGCCCCCTGCTGGCGAACTTAGCCAAAACTCCCGGAGATTAATTATTTATTTGTAAAAATGGAACCAAAAGAGAGATTTACACCTGTGGGGGGGGCCGAGACTCCCTGGAAGACTTGGTCCCCCCCAATGTTGACTCCATGGCTACGACATTGGTGTGTGTGGTGTGTGAACATCTTAGCGCCTGCTAATTATTGCCAGAGAGGGTCAAACCCCATTGTTGAGGTGCCGTGATTCCGTAGTTATTGTAGGCAGTAGATACAGCTGGCGGCAACCAGAGGGCGCTCTGACCACAGCCACCACCACCACGACCACCACCACGATACCAGCATCAACACGACCACCTCCCATCACGACTACCACCATCACGACCACCACCACGACCACCGCCACCACGACCACCACCACGACGACCACCACGACTACCACGACCATCACAACGACCACCACTACCATGACCACCACCACGACCACCACTACCATGACCACCACTACGACCACCACCAAAATCCTCCACCATTGAGTCATCGGACGACACTGAAAAATCCATAGAATTAAATCAGTATGTGTCTATGTATGTATGTATGTTGATCTTTCGCACCGTACGTAGCCAACCGTGCTAGTCGGAGGTGCTGGCGAAGGACAACAAACACACACACAAAAAGCAGTTACAAAGAAATCCGTTTTCAATCCGGACTTAAAAGTGCTCTTCCTCGTATCGGAAGGAACAAGAGCGTTCCAGACGGCCGCAGAAGCGCATCCGAAAGGGAGCGCGATGCGGTTGGCGAACAAAAAAATCCGCGGCTGCTGCTGCGATGGATGATGAGCGAAGTTTGCGCGATGGTGGTTTATGCTCCTTTAGTGGCACTAGTTTGTGTGCATGGCTCCAACAAACAGCAACACAAATGGGAGTGACAACTTGCATGGCAGTGGTGCTATACTCTACACTGTACAATACACTATACACTACATACTACACTACTGTACTCTACACTATACACTACAATATACACTACATACTACACTACTATACTCTACACTAGACACTACATACTACACTACTGTACTCTACACTACACTATACACTACATACTACACTACTATACTCTACACTACACACTACATACCACACTGCTATACTCTACACTATACACTGCACTATACACTCCTATACTCTACACTATACACTACATGCTACACTACTATACTATACACTACTATACTACTATGCACAAACACGAAGAACAAAATCACCAGTTGATACCATTGTGTGAGAGTGCGCATGCGTGGCTTTTAAAGGGCAGATATACAATAAAGCGACGTTTCGGGCAGTGGTCCTCTTCAGAGTGCACTCGCTAAATGAGGTTAGTGCACGAGTCAAGGTGTTGGGTACAAAACTCAAATTCTTAGTTCTAGATTTGAAGCTTTCGTGACTGCAAGGATTCATATTCTTAGGTTTTTTCGGTAAAGTCACGTAGGTAAAAAATTAATAAAAATAAAATAAAATTACGACGTTTCGGAGGCAACACAAGCTTCCGTTTTCAGGTGGAACAGTCACAGCACGATAGCTGTTATTAATTTTAAATTTTTACCTACGTGACTTTACCGAAAACACCTAAGAATATGAATCCTTGCAGTCACGAAAGCTTCAAATCTAGAATTAATACAAAACTCAAGTTTTGCCATCTACAGAGGGCACCAACAACGCAACAAAAGTATTCTGTCTGGGCCCATGGACTATGTTACAGGGGTCGTCAACCAAAATAAGAGGCATTTTTATTTCTAGAATTCGGTGAAAGAAAATAAAAACTCAATATTCAAAGAGCCGCGATGCACTGTGGCGGTGAATACGAGACCGGCTGGGGGCTGCCTAATGACCAACGCCACGGGGCAGTCCTTGAAGAGGCAGCAGTCTGGCTAGGGAGCCCAGGAGGCGTGCCGTGTGGGAGCCTGGACAATGCTCGCATGAGCTACCACCCTCGATACCCAAGGATGCACAACACAATCGATCGTTGTGGCGTACATCTATGCTCCCGCGTTTCCGCTCCTAGCCTTCACGAACCCCCCCACCCCCCGCACCGTACTGATCGGCGTGCTTGAAGTACGGTCAACATTATCTCCAGCGAGGATCATCAGCACGACGTGGGGAGGCCTTCATCCAGCAGTGGATTTATAGCGAGCCGTATCACTGATGCTGCACTGCGCACGGACACTGGAATTAATTCGGCCGGAATTGCCTGCGACAATGTACTAGATGTTATGTTGGCACGCCAAATCCATGGCACCTTATCCCTAAGAGTATGATGTTGATTAAGCTTTTACACTATGAGACATCTCCTTTACCAGTGGCAAAATATAGTAATAGGTTTTTACCCTTTCAACTGGTACAAAAACTGACACCTTTATACAAGGCATCATGTTTGCAATAACCACAACACAAGCAGTCAAAATGCAAACAAAAAGATCAACTCCGATGATGATGATAATGATATGCACGGTCTTGAAGTTGATTGGTCCACACCCGAGACAGCTTTTCTTAGAGCCTATTATTATCTTCATCAGAGTTGTTTATTTTTGTTTGCATTTTGAATGCTTGTGTTGTGGTTATTGCAAACATGATGCCTTGTATAAAGGTGTCAGTTTTTGTACCAGTTGAAAGGGTAAAAACCTATTACTATGTTGATGAAGCTGTTCGTAGAATTTTAGAAATACAGTATATGCAAGTATATGATTTATTATTATTCTTGAGAAACACAGAGTAGATATTATACTCTCGTGGAAGTGCCTTATGCATAGCCTAGAAGCAGCGTCCTGGAAAAAAATATCAAATGCGAATTTAAGTCCTGCCGATCTATCATAGCCCTGACCAACAAGCCAACCCAGGGCGCTATCCATGACCGTCCACATCACTCAACACTCACCCTTATTAACCCGTAATGACACCTCTGGTGCTTGCAAAGCGCCAGTAGCTTTCACGTTGTGTTTGCCGGTCCGTCTTGATGTCCACATGCGCTCGCCTGATTTGCGCGACCTTAATTGCGATGGGTGTTACTTAATTACGATGGATAATCAAGGGGATGATTTACGCGGCCATTAAACCACTTTGATCATCACGGCGCACGGGCTGATGTCTACGTGAATGTTTGAAGTGAAGTCATTTACAACGTCAGCTCAATAAGATTTAGGTCGCCTCCATAATAGGGGCAGCGTTTAACGTGTAGCGAATTGTCAATTCACTGCTGGATGGACGGATAGATTTTAGATAGATGATTTTTTTGAGAATTTTAGCAGGAAGAGACCAATTAGCTGCTAGACTATATTCCATAGGCGTCTTTGAGACTGCGCAGATGTTACACAGTCCAGATCTTACAATCACTGTTGCATCGGTCGGGACAGCAAGTATCGGGTTATTTGACCATACTTCACCAGTCTGGACCAGTACGAGTTGCTGAATGCGGCGAGCACATCCGTACGGTCTACAACCTTGCCGCGTGCTGCCCAGAGCGTGCCCTCGCAGCCTGTAACACCCGTTACGCATGGCGGTCGTGAACCCCTGCCGTCCAGGATTGACCCCCTTGCTTAGCTCAGGAGGTCTGACGATTTCGACGGGTCAGCAGGCAACTCCCCCAGTGCGGCACCGGTGCGTCATCTCTGCAGGCGGATTTTGAACCAGTGGTGGACATTCCACATTCATATGACCGGGAGGGCGGTGCTGGGCACCCCCTGTGAATTGACGTGCCCACAATTCCTGTTGACGTCCCACACAGTTCTGTTGACGTTATTGACTCGACGGGGGGAGGGGGGGCGGGGAATCTGCTGAGCCGCGCGCGTTCGCTTCCCATGCAAGAGACATCGGATTAGCTCCGTTGGCTACCGATTCAATGCGTAAGCGCCAATGCGTCGTCTCACTTCGTTGGTATGATCACGCTTGTTTACCCGGCATTGGCTCAAGCAGAAGAAGAGAACTGCCACTGTTTGGACACACGTGTGTGGGGGGGGGGAATGACAACAGGAAAATTTAACGTGTTGTTCGGAAAAATGGAAGAAACCGGACAGAGAGGAAGACCTAACGGAGAGTGGCTTGACTTAGGACGACATCGCAAGAGATCGGTGCCAGGAGGATGTGGCCCACTACTTGGGCATATTGGCACAAGACGAAGGAAAGTGGAAATAAAATGACGAAATGTGTAGTGGATACCCGTGGGCCTTCTGCCCATGCATGGATTGTGATGATGATGGTGATGATAATTACCCAGCAAAGCCTCACTGAGTCTCGGCGCTCTTTATTCAGGAGGTTCCCTGCGGAGTTGTTCGCAGTCGAGAGCGATGTTGCCGATGCGTAGCCCCAAGGGAGTCAAATTCTGCGGGCGACATTTCGCCGTTGCGATGTTTGGGAGACACCGGTTACACTCTGTGATTTTGCTCAGCTGTGGGAAGCAACCGATGCAGAGATACGAGAGACGCCCGAGTTTGGCATCGAACCCATGGGTTTTTGCTGTGAGTCACGAGTGTCAATCACCACTGAGGCACCCAGCCACCCGGTAAAGGGTATACACGGTAGGTATGTTAGCTCCGTGGTGGTGATGATGATGATGATGTTGATCGTAAACAACGATGAAAGAATGGTGAATATAAGTAACACGATAAATACACCGACGATTATACATATCTGTTGTGTATTGATGTGTTCGTCAGTTTAACACGTAGGCTTTCGCGACCAATGTCGTCCAAAATACGGGTTTTTTGGGGGTTACATCGCGTAAATATATAAATGTGTCGTTAAACCCGCCACCACCCGACACAGCCAACTAGTGAGGGTTGTCACGAAAACAGAACGTGACCAATTCGTCACTAGTACAGCAGCACCGGTGTGTTGGAGAGCCAAGCCACAACATTTACAATCTGAGTTCGTATGTACGTTGAACTTCTTTCGCACCTTACGTAGCCAACCGTGCTAATCGGAGGGGTGGGGGTGGGTGGGGGTGGGTAAGGATAACAAACTAAAATATATCTTTTTTTTGCATAGGACTGTAACATATCTAACAGAAAGGGTTTCTTGCCTATAAACATCTGGAAGTTCACCAACGTTGATTCACTGACGCTGCTAACGAAACACAAAATGTCGAATTGGGTCGAGAATGTGCTCATATCAAACCAGTGCTGCTGAAATGATGCACTCCCACAAGGCCGTGCGGCTCATGGGTGTGTAAAATAAACGTTGATTTATGTTGAGAAACAGACATGTAAAGGAAGAATATCGTCTGATTGTTAAGGATGATGTTGATCGGTGATGAAAATAATGACTCCGATCATGATATTGCTGATGATTATCATCATCAGCATCAGCCACCATCACCATCAATAATAATGACGATCGTAATGCTTTTACTGCTGCAGATGATAATGATGACAATGAAGATGATTATGATGCTACTGATGCTACTGATACAGCTGCTGCTGACGATGTTGACGATTGGTGTAAACGATGCTGCTGCTGATGATGACGCTGCTGATGCTGCTATTGATACTTACACTGATGCTGCCGATAGCTACGACGATGATGACGATCACAATTATGATCACGATCGATTTAGATGATCTTCTCATGGTGATGCTGCTGATGATACTGGCCGTGTGAAGGGACAAAAACAAAGACAAAGATCCCCCGTATAGCCTGTGACAGACAGTTGGGGCAAGTGCTGTTAACGAAAACCTATGAAGGCCAGCACGACACACGAGGGGGTGGGTGGCCAACACCACGCCCCACCGCCTTTGTATCCCCAGTGGTGATGTTTACACACCGCACCAAGTATTCATTTGCGGCTGAGTCGACCTAAGACAGGCCCAGGCCCCGTTCAGATAATCATCACTGGTGTTGTCCCGTGAGCCGGAATCGAACCCGGATCGTTCTGCGGGTAACACAGCGCCCTGACCGCTACACTACCGCTCCCCACACACACGCCACGCACCACACACACGTCCGCACCCTCTCGCTGTGGTGAGAGCCCCACTGGCTGATGTATTAAACTCGCTCTCGTCGCACGCACGCACGCCGACCAACCACACTACCGTTGCCATGAACGCGCATATACGAAGCGAGGGGGGGGGGTGTCGGGCGAATTGATGCGGTGGGGGGGTTGTGGGGGGTGGTGATGTGGAATGGGGGGGGGGGGGACTTAAACAATTATATATGTTAAAAGTCACTGAGTCACTTATAAACGAGGAGGCGAGCAGCCCGTGAACCCCCGCACCCCCATCAGTATGCATGCCTGGCCGAGACCGGCTTCGCTCCAAAGTTACAAAAACCCCAAAGCCTCAATTCCTCAATTCTCGCCCCTCCACTCCGTTTCCCTCTCGCTCAAATGAACGATTATTCCTCTAAAGAAACGAGAGGGGGGGGAGGGGGCGGAGGGGGAGGCAATGGGAGCAGATAGACAGAATAAGAAAGGAATGAAAAGAAGAGCATTAGAACGCAGCGGCGTGACTTTGGCTTTGAGCGAGAGGGGTTTTTTGAAAAGGTGCAAACAGCCGCTTCTTGCGGCAGGAGAGTGATGGTGTGGGATGGCTACTCGGTGGTTGTGTGGATGTCAGCAGTTGGGGTGATGCTGGCCCATTATAGGGGCCCTAAGCAGAATAATTATTTTTTAGGGGGTGGGCCCTTCTCCCGTGGAGCGATAAACTCCCAGCGAGATATGGACACGACATGGAGGTGGAGCGAGATTACAGATACCAGCGGTCGTGAGATGAGAGAGGAGTGATGACAGAGATGACAGCCACGATCGAGATGAGAGATTCATGAGCGTGTTAATGTCCATTTAGGTTTTGAATTTGAGCTGACATTTGGTTCACCGCTAATTTACGTGAAATGTGTGGACCCTTGGGCTGCTTGGGACCCCAAGTGTTGGCTTAGTATGCTTATTGCAAACGTCACCACTGAGTGTCATCACACGAGGATGCGCGGTGTTCAACGTAACTTTCATCATAGTGATAAGAATGCACGTATTCCCATTTGTTTGCCACGGTGCAAAATTCGCCGAGTCTCAAGAACCCCTTTTCAAGAGGGTCCTACTGCATCGGGATTTTTGGCCAAAGTCCATTAATGAGTTGCCTGTCTTCGAGTGGGAGGAAATCTGGGAACGGGGAGAAACCCCACCACGAATACGACGCGGGTAACGCTTAAAACTCCGCACAGATAGGTTCAAGGATGCAACGTTGTGCAATACTAACATTTCCCGGTCACCTCGTAGCTCTCTGGTCTACATAACACCTCATGGGCCCTGGCAGTTTCCCGTACGAGTGCGAACCAGGCTCAACAATTAAATCCGTATTATCTCACGATATTGGGCACATTGAGGGCCCATTTGGGTCAGCAGCGATGACGATTATTATTTTCATCATCGCTTCACCCGCGCACACAAGCAGACAGGTTTTCGCTGGGATGAGCTGAAAGTATTCGTGGTTTGATCGTTGCTTTTTTAAAAAATATTTTTGTGGTTTGATCGTTGCATTTAAAAAAAAATGTTCATCCAATGCACGAACAGCAGTAGCAACCATTCCATGTAGCACCACACCTCGCCGGAGCTCCCACGTGGCCGAACGCGCACACGGTTCACTGCATGAATACTGATAGGGGAGGAGGAGCAGGACTCTGGGAGGGGAGGTAGGGATGTAGGGAGGGAGGGAGGTAGGTGGGTGGGTGAGTGAGTGGGAAAGAGCGAGGGAGGGTGTGTGTAGAGAGAGAGAGCGCGCGGGAGAAACGGAGAGCGAGAGAGACACAGAGACACCAAACTCCGGTGGAAGTCAGAGCAGACGTTTGCCTCAATGCGCCGAGACTCCGAGACCCCTCAGCTCCAGGGACGCGGCCACCCCATGCTGCCCCGGGCGAGCATCGCGAACCCAGGAGCAGTCGACCTGGAGGAGGAACTCTCCTCTCGTCCCACGCCAGACTTCGCCGCCCTCAATCTCGCCGGTGTCACGAAAGCAGCAGTCGCCGCGTTTTACTTAAACGCCTAAAAGGGAATTATCAACGACGTTTTTTTTCTTTTTTTAAATACATTTTCATCTTATTCCAAGAACTGTCACGTGCATCGCGCACTCGGTCACAGGACCCGCGGCGCGCACTCGGAGTGCGCGCGCGTGCGTGTGAGTGAGAGAGAGAGAGCGAAACAAAACGTCTGTTGCGTTTGAACTTTTCACTGGTGGAGCCGGGAGTGGAGCCGGGAGTAGGAGGAGGTGGTGGTGCTGGCGGTTGCAAGGTGGCCCCCGGTGCTCACGTGTAAACCCGAGCGGCTTTTGGGCTCCCGCGCGAGATTTTTCGCCCAGCGATGAGCCGGGACCTCCAGCGTTGGCTCCCGCAGGTGTTGCTGTGCCTCGGCCTCGTCTACTTGCGCATTGGGTAAGAAGGAGAAGACCCCCCCCCCACACTCCACCCCCCGAACGCGCGCGCGCACACTGCTCACACTCGGCTCCGATTAAGCACGGTCGGCTACGTACGGTGCGAAAGAAGTTCAACATACGTACGTACACGCGTGCTCATCTCCATCACTGCTTACACGCTCATCGATCGATCGATCCCTCCCTCTCTCCGGTCCACCAAAATCTGTTTTCCTACTCACCTGTCCATCTCTCTGATAACAAAACAGATACGCAGACAACGCATCTCCTTTATATGTTTGTCTTTCCACGTAGCGATGAAAAACGCGTTTCTTGTTTAGCACGACCGATACGACCCACGACCCCCTGTGAGTGAAATCATTTCGGCACTATCGATTGAGTTGATACAAGCAGACTGTGCGCCGGTTTTGACATCCCGTGTCCCATCGGCAGAGTCGGACTTGCTTGAATCAATCAATGCTGGTGAACTGGTAGGTTTCAATCGCTAAGGGCCCTCTCTTTAAGACGCGGACTCGAGATCGACTCACACTTGTGTAATGCAGAGAACCCTAATGCAGCTGCGTGATACATCAGTATCTAACCACCTATCTCTCGAACTCACCCCCCACCCCCCCCGGGGTTCTCAGTTGGTTCCGCGGAAGCGATTTCGCCCAAGGTGAAAGGCGCGCACAGCGCGGTGAGCATGGTGGAGCCCTTGGTGCCAGCGATGAGAAATGCCCCCCCCCCCACCCCATGTTCAATGCCCCCCCCCCACCCCATGTTCAATGCCCCCCCCCACCCCATGTTCAATGCCCCCCCCCCATCCCATGTTCAATGCCCCCACCCTCTTGGTAGTCCGCCGCCTAAGCCCGATTCGGCCCCTGGAACCCAGAATAAGAATCAGAATGTTGATTTATACGCGAGCTGTAAAGCTTCATTTTTGTTGCACAGATGTCCAGTAGTCCGGCGCAGTTGCACCGCCTGCTACCACAGGCCACTTGGCGCAAAGTCTGAGTCTCGAGGCTATCGTCCAAGAGGCTCCTGCGGAATTTGTACATTTGGTTGATTTCATCAGTACAAGTTGTTTGGCTTCGCATGGGAGGAAACCAGAATTGCCCCGATAAAGTCCACATAGCCGCCGAGCAACTAACACTTAAAAGCTCCGCACAGAGCGGTGCGTTTAAATCCACCTCGCAAGCCAAGAGCCAGCAACACGTGATGTTATTATTACTCGGCACGAACCAGGCTCAGCGCTGCTTAGCTTCGAGCGCACGCGTGCGTGTACGCTCAACTTCTTTCGCACCGCGCGTAGACAACCGTGCCAACCGGAGGTGCGTTGCTGGTTCGGCGGCGAGCGTGTGATCCTGTTAACGCGTTGCACGAGCTCACCGAAGCGGAGCGGAGACTTTGGAGCCAAATCTGTGGCGTGCGTAGACGTGGGCTCCCCGCATTCGCCAAACACGCGCTGACTACCAGCGCGGTGAAGTATGGTCGAGTTAACCCCCACGCATCCCCAAGGCACCGGGGGAAGCTGGCCATTCCTCCATCCAGCAGTGAGTTGGCAAAGGGGCTCTACACACGCGTGCGTGGGTGTGGGTGGGTGTGCGCGAAGCTGAGTGGTTTGACTCGAGCATTGCATGTTGCTGGGAGTTTAGCAGGTGAGTGGCAGTCATTCTCACACGAGTGGACAGAGACAAAGATGCCCCGTGTAGACTTAACGGACTGTTGGGGCAAGTGCTGTTAGCGAGTGCCTCTGAACGCCGGCACGGCTTTTATAGGAAGGGGGGTTGATAGGTAGGTGGCTAACATCACGCACGCCTGGCCGCCTTTGTCTCTCCCGCGCCGATATTTACACATCGCACCAGATAGAAATTTGAGGCTGAGTCGACCTAAGGGGCGGTCCGAGACCGGTTTAGATACTCTTCGCCGGTGTTGCTGGGTTTCGCAGTAACGGCAAAGCAGTTATAAGTAACTCAGAATTGTGCGCAGTTGCGTATCCAGTACACGACTTCCCTGAAGGCATCAACACCTTCAGTGAGCGCGATGCCGATCACACGACGCGGTTCGAATTCGACCCTCGATCGATGGCTGCGCCATCGCCGCACACGCGTCGAACAAAAAACAAGGGACAAGTCCTTACTCACTAGCGCCCGCTGTCTGTGTACAACTATCCAGATCTGGCTCCCCACTCGCACGCCTCCCGGATTATAAGACGCATCCCCAACTTTTGCCTAAACACGGATAACCATCCATAATGCAGGGTTCTTTTTTGGGGTTAGATCGCGTAAATATATAAATGTGTCGTTAAACCCGCCACCACCCGACACAGCCAGCTAGTAAGGTTTGTCACGGAAACAGAACGTGGCCAATTCGTCACTAGTACAGCACACCGGTTGTGTGTTGGAGAGCCAAGCCACAACATTTACCATCTGAGTACGACGTTTCGCCAGTCATTACAACCAGCTTCATCAGGCGACGGGCAGATTTGTGGAACAGGTGGACTTCTCCACAAATCTGGCCGTTGCCTGATGAAGCTAGGCTCTGGGTTAGATTGCGTAATTTACGTAATTTACGCGATATAATCTGTATTATGGATGATATTGGTCGCGAATGCCTACTACGTGTTAAACAGATAAGTATGGTATCACAGACGATCGTGGTGGTGGTGGTGAATATCTAACGCCAATATGTGCAGAAGAGATGTACCGGTAGAGGAAGATATTTTACCACTCCACTGCTGGACGAGGGCCTCTCCACGTCGTTCGTGTTGTGTGTGGGGACGGGGGAGGAGGGAACAGTGCCGGATGATCCTAGTAGCAAAAGTAGCTACAACACGTGTAGTAGCTGCAACACGTGTAGTAGCAGCTGCTACTACACGTGTAGCAGCTGCTGCTACACGTGTTGTAGCTACGGGCCCCGCACTTTCAAGGGCCCCGCGCTAAATGCTTTCAAGCTATCAATTCCGGTTCAGTGATTCTGCACTTGCTCTATTACTATAGTACTATACCGCCTTCAACTTTTATGAACGACTGGGTGTTTAAGGTTAGCGATTTGTCGTATTATCTGTGACTGTATAGCAAATAAAAAAATACAATTACTTTACTGTGCAAGTAAAAAAACAAATATTTTTATATATGTATTTTTTTTTATTTAGGGCCCCTTTATAACATATGCTACAGGCCACGCACTAGCTTAATCCGGTACTGGCTGGGGGGTATATTTGACCATACTTCACCACGCCGGTGCGTGCTGGTGAAGGCAGGGCGCATCTTCGCTTGCGGGCATGGCGCAGTACAGCAATGGATGTCGCTCGACTGCTTCCTGCTGCAAGCAGCAACAGCAGCAGCGGTAGAAGCAGCCTACAACACCTGTTATGCATTGCGGAGTCAACCCATCCAAGCACGAGTCAGGGGCAGCGCTGCTTAGCGTCCGAGATCTCACAAAGTGTGTCCGTGTCTCTGTGTGTGTCTCCGTATGTCTGTGTGTGTCTGCGTGTCTCTGTGTGTATTCGTGTCTGTGTATCTCCATGTCTCTCCGTGTATATTTGTGTTTTTGTGTGTTTCTGTATGTCTCCGTGTTTTTGTGTGTGTATTTGTGTCTGTGCGTGTGTCTGTGTGTGTTTGCGTGTCTGTGTGTGTCTCCGTGTCTCTGTGTGTGTCTCCATGTCTTTGTGTGTGTCTCAGTGTCTCTGTGTGTGTGTGTTTCCGTATCTTTATGTGTGCCTCTGTGTGTGTCTCCGTGTCTTTGTGTGTGTCTCCGTGTCCCCGTGTGTGTCTCCGTGTTTCTGTGTGTGTCTCTGTGTGTTCGTGTGTGTCTCCGTGTCTCTGTGTGTGTCTCCGTGTCTCTGTGTGTGTCTCCGTGTCCCTGTGTGTGTCCTCTTTTCCGCAGGAAAGAATCGCGACTCTTAGGACTCAGCTATGCGTTACGGTTAAAATCGCGGATAATAGGATTAAATAGAGCGGCGGTTAAGAGGGGTTTTCGCGGACCATTTAGCTTTTGGACTTAAAACTTTCGTGACTGCAGGAATTCATATTCTTTGTTCTTTCGGTAAAGTCACATAAATAGAAAAAATTTGTAAATAAAAATGATATTTTAAATGTATTTTGCTACATTTTTAAAATAATTTTCAAATAATTTTTTTATTTAACTTTGTTGTATTTAAATTTTTTTCTTATTTTTTATATTTTTATATTTACGTGACTATACCGAAAGAACCAAGAATATAACCATATAGCTGCCGCGGATAATAGGAATGCGGGTGCTGTATTCAGTACTGTGAATTCACTGGCATATATATTGTAGTCATTTTTGTATTACTTTGTTGTTTAGTTTCTGACTTTATGTGAACGAAAAGACACAAATTCGCCCGTTTTCTCATTGAAAATAGGTACATTTCTAAATATCACTGTCCTGGTCACAAAAGCAAAGTTTGTGGGGAATAATAGCTATTTTCTGTACTTTTGAGGCATAAGCAATTTGGAAATAACACTACCCAGGAACAAAAAAAATTGTTACCCGGTGTTATTCAACTGACTCTCACATGCCGGAGCATTGATAGCCTCGATTCATGCACACTGTGTTGAGTGGAGCTTGGATTATGCATGTGTAGTGTAATAGCGCCAGCTGGTGGACAGTAGCGGCAACTGTGGTGGACAGACAGGGCACCCGCCGGTGAGGGTGTGCACGGTGTGTTGGCAGAGCGGAGAAACTGGGGTAAGGGTCACGGAGGACCCCGTCTGGAGGCCCCTGGAACCTGCTAGCGGGTTCGAGAAGGGAGGCGCGGTCAGAGCAGAGCCAGGCTGCGCTGGTAGCATAAAAGGAGCCAAGAGCGGGGAGCTCGAAGCTGCCGGTTCTGGGCGTGGACTCGTCTCATCGTTGCTGTCGTCTCGTCGCCATCGTCGCTGCCATCTCCGCTAGATATTGCGCTACGAAGGATAGTAGTTGGCTATCTCAGCCAGTGCCATCAGTGTTAGATGGCTGGTGTTGTGTACAGGCTAGGCTAAGCTTCTGTGGAGAGTGTGTGGACGAGTCCGTGGTAGTTGTTAACAAAGAAGGTGCCTCCTATAAACTCTGTCTCTGAATCGTTGACACTACAACTGGTGTCAGAAGTGGTTGGAAAATTTTACAGGCATTAGAGTATAAGTTACAATGTCGAAGCTATCCAGGAAGAGGAACCCACCCGTAGTGTCATCAGAAGACGAGGACGGCGAGACGGTCATCCCTCCGACAGCCTCGGGACCTCGGTTAGAAACCCAGTGGGCATACGGGAGAGAGGCACCGATCCTCCTGAGTCGCGAATGGGGTGGCGCGAGGAGGTTGGCCGCCTCAACCTGCTCCCCGTGACCATCAGCCAGCTGGTCACGCAGCTCTCCGCGTCCAAACCTGCCGTCCAGGGGACGGCGAGTGGGCCGCGAGGCTCGTCAGAGCTGCCGCTTGCAGCGGTGATTCCCACGGCGGAGACCACGCGATTGCCGGGCGCCATTTTGCCCGTGGAGGGCACGGCATGGCCGGCAGGTGCCATTTGGAGTGGGACGCGGGACGACGCTAAGGCGGTGCTACAAGGGGCCGAATGCCGACCATGATGGTTGTCTCCCTTTCGGGAATTTGTGGCGGCGGGAGGCGATTGGACGGCGTTCCATCATCGCTTTGAGGCAGCTTGGTTTTCCGTCGGGTGAATGGAAGAGGATGCCCTGCGAGCCCTACCGATGGCCGTCGATGACGATGCGTTGGTGGCATTTAGGGCCATCCCGGAAGGTGATCGGTCAACTCTCCAGCGGGCATATGCCCAAATAGTCGGAGTCTTTGACCCGCCATACAACGCCCGCAGTAGATTTTTGCAGCGGAAGTGAGGGGAGGCCAAGATGCCTCTCGCGTTTCGTAGGACTCTGCTGGCATTGGGGCAGGAGGCATATCCCCACATGGACCGGATGGCGCTCGACTCTCTAGCAGTGAAGAGGCTGCTATCGCTGGCACAGGAGTTGGGGGTCGTCCTGGCAATCATGGAGGACGATGAGTAAACGTCTTTGAAGGTGGCCCGGTGGATTCATGCCCACAATAACATGCAGCAGTGACTCAAGGTGGCGACTTGGACTGGAGACGCCAAGGCACAGGAACCCAAGTGCCAGGAGGTGGAGATGGTGGCTGCGGTGTACGGCTATGAGATGCGCTTGGAGGGGCTTCTTCCGAAGGCCGACGGGATAAAGTTGGTAAGAGTGGCTGCCCCTTCCACCTTGGAGACCCACGGCCACCTGTTTCAGGAGTGGTCGGCCGGGCCACGTCGCAAGAGAGTGCCGGGGTATCAACGCGACATCGGTAGCACCACCAACGCCCTCCACCCTGCTGGCTTTTGCCCACCAAGCCCCACAGGACCCAAGCCTTTGATGCCAGAAAATATTCCGAGGTCGCCGTGTGTGAGAAATCTGAGGCTGGAGCCTGGTCAAGTGCTGCTAATGACTCCAGGCAGGGGCCGTGCCCTTTCGGCTGTTTTTTGTGTATTCCTCGGAGCCCCACAAGAAGTGCAAGATCCTGCCCAATGTGGGGGACTGGCGTCAAGGACCCGGTTCACATGATCAATGTTCCAGTAAAGCGGACTTTCCCTTGTACTGTGTGATTGGGGAAAATTGTGTGTTAAGGGTAATGGGTGCTGAGAAGGGGTTTATGGTGCTGCGTGTTTTGTGTTAATGGTTGTTGTTGTCGTTCATGGGTATTTTTTGCCTGCGCCGCGCGCCGAGTGTCACATCTGTTGCGTTGTCAGTTGGCGGGGGTGCCGCGGTTGTGCTGTGTGCCTGCGTGCACGCCGACTTGCTCAGGTGAAGCAGGTGTTTGGTTGTTGGTTTGCTGGGAGTATCGCGACGATGGTTTGGTTGGCTGTTTTTTTTTGGTGCTTTTTGACGTTCCTCGGTTGTGGGAGTTGCTCTGCCTGGCCACCCGGTTGCGTTGCTGTGTATCAGCCGGAATGGCTGTTTTTTTTAAAGAAGCGGGGGGGGGGGTGATGTAGTGTAATAGCGCCGGCTGGTGGACAGCAGTAGCAACTGTGGTGGACAGACAGTACACACGCCGGTGAGGGTGTGCACGGTGTGTTGGCAGAGCGGAGGAACTAGGGCAAGGGTCACAGAGGACCCCATCTGAAGGCCCCTGGAACCTGCTAGCGGGTCCGAGAAGGGAGGTGGGGTCAGGTGCTGGGTTGCATTAAAGGAGCCGAGAGCGGGAGCTCGAGGCTGTCGGTTCTGGGAGTGGACTCGTCTCATCGTTGCTGTCGTCTCGTTGCCGTTGTCGCTACTGACTGTCTCCGCTAGATATATCGCTACGAAGGATAGTAGTTGGATATCTCAGTCAGCGCCGTCAGTGATAGACATGGTAAATTGGACTTTCATGGTTAATTAGACTCCCATGGTGAATTGGACTTCCATGGTAAACTGGGCACCCATGGTGAATTGGACTTCCATGGAAAACTGGACTTCCATGGTAAACCGGACTTCCATGATGAAATGGGCTTCCATGGTAAACTGAACTTCCATGGTGAATTGCACTTTCTTGGTAAACTAGACTCCCACGGTAAATTGGATTTCCACGGTAAATTGGACTCAAGTGGTAAACTGGACTGCTGCTGCTGATATTGCAACTGATGACGATCCGCGTGCACCCCCCCCACTCCCCCCCCCTCTCCCCAGGGCCTTATCGTCCGTGGTGGCGCTGGGGGCTAACGTGATCTGCAACAAGATTCCGGGGCTGGCGCCGCGGCAGCGCGCCATCTGCCAGAGCCGGCCCGACGCGATCATCGTTATCGGCGAGGGGGCCCAGCTCGGCCTCGCCGAGTGCCACTTCCAGTTCCGCCACGGCCGCTGGAACTGCTCGGCGCTGGGCGACACCACAGTGTTTGGACAGGAGCTGCGAGTCGGTGAGTCACACGGCGGTGCTCGCTGACAGCGCTTGCCCCAACGGTCTGTTAAAGGCTATACGGGGGACCTTTGTCTTTGTACTTTGGTGGTGCCGATGGTGGCGGTGGTGGTAGCGGTGAGCTCGCCGCACTACAAACCTGGCGGTCCGAGTTCGATTCCCGCTCACGACCATCAGCACCGGTGACAATTATCTGAACCTGTCCTATGCCTCCCCTAGGTCGACTCAGCCTCAAATGAGTACCTGGTTCGGTGTGTGAACATCGCAACAAGGGAGAAAAAGGCGTGGTACTGGCCACCCACCCCCTCGTGTGCCGTGCCGGTCTTCATAGGTGCTCGCTAACAGCACTTGCCCCAACAGTCCATTAAGGCTATATGGGGGATCTTTGTCTTCAGTGGTTGGGTGTTTGTGGTGCATCGGTCAGTCATCTTTGTCGGCCAACCCATGGCACCTGGGTCTGTCCCGTGACCTCCTGTCCGCGAGCCTTCGACATTTCACCTGGCCTCGATGTGCACCTCGCCTGGTACAAGCGCCATGGTGACGTCACCGCCACTTAGTTGCGAACAGCGATTTTATGTTGTTGCTGCGTGTGATGTGTGAGCTATGATACGATTCCCATTCACGGCCAAAACAGTGGCGAATATTTGAACAGGTCCTAGACCTTCCCTAGGCTGACTCGGCCTTCAACGAGTACCTGGTGCGGTGTGTAAACTTCAGCACTGGGACGACAAAGGTGGCCGGGCATGGTGTTGGCTACCCACCCACTTCGTGTGCCATGCCGGCCTTCATAGGTGTCCCGCTAACAGCACTTGCTCCAACAGCCTGTTCAGGGCTATATGGGGGGGGATCTTTGTCTTTGTGAGCCCGAGTAGTGCGTATTTGCCGAGACCAGCCTAACCATAGGACAACCACTGTTGATGAGCCACAGGGTGGTATGACTGCCGTTAATATAATAACCCAATGTGTCCTGACTTTTTTGGGCCACCCCTGTAGAGAGCGGTCTGACTGCAGAGGTCTCACTCTGACTTGGCTGTGCAGCGCTGTGTGCCAGCTGCCTGCCAAGGTAACTCCACACGTAGCACCTGGGCCTTCTCATCCGCAAATATTGGGCCTTCTCTCTCTACCCTCGCAATTAAAAACATAACCCCCAATGCAGAAACGCCTACGCCGGCATATGCCTTACAATCCATCCTGTCTATAATAGAGGTTTTTTTGGGTTAGATCGAGGAAATATGAATGTGTCGTTCAACCCGCCACCACCCGACACAGCCAATTATTAAGGTTTGTCACATAAACAAAATATGCCAATTATTTGCTAGTTCAGCACACCGGTGTGTTGGAGAGTACTCGAACGGTGAATGTTGTGGGTTTACTCTCCAACACACGGGTCTGCTGAACGAGCATCAAATTTCCATGATTTGTTTACGAGACGAACCTTACAAATTGGCTGTGTGTCTGGTGGTGGCGGGTTTAATGACACGTTTCATATTCACGCGACCCAAACCCAAACAGACCTCTATCATGGACAAATGTGGGTCGCGAAAGCCAACGCGCTGAGCAATCCATCCTGTGCTTTAGATTCCGAGAGGATCTGAGCAGAGTGCCTTCAGCAGGCGAGGAGGAGGAGAAGGAGGAGATTGCGACGACTGTGTTTGCGTTGTCCACGCGTCCAAACCGCCGCACGTTTCGCGCAGCTTCCGTGTGTCCCGCTTCTAAGGGAGGCTCATGGAATTGCAGCCCGGGCTAGAGAGGGGATGGGGCCATCGTGCCACGCAGAGGCACCTGGAGCCCCGAGTCGTCTCGGCAGGCACTGGGAGGGACCGGGGGGGGGGGGGTCGTGAAAGACGCTACTAGGCAGTGGAGGCAGCTGCCCTCCACAAACAAAAAGGACACGCGGAGAGAAGCTCGTAACATTTAGTGGAGTTACACGGCGGCTAAATCAACGAGTTCGGTATGTTTGTGGTGCGCGTGCCGATCGCCTCGGTCCGTTAACCCGTAACACTTGGGTCTGTCCCACGACCTCAAAGTGTCGGTAGCCTGGAGCAAGCACAAGGTTATGTCACTGCCATTTATCGGGGAATAGCAGCAGCTGGTGGTGGTGGTGTTTATGAGTCCCCAAGTAGTGTGTGCATCTCAGTGGTCTCCATCTGCACATGGATCTCTGTCCCAGTAGTGTGCACACGTCTGTGTAGCGGTTGCTCCTGAACAGCACTTGACCCAACGGCCTGTTCAAGCTATACGGGGGGCCTTTGCCTTCGTAGCGGTTAGCACGCTGCGTTACGAACCCGGCGACCCGAGTTCGATTCCCGCTCACGGCCAACACCAGTGGCGACTCGGCATCAAATGAGTACCTGGTGCAGTGTGTAAAATCATCGCCACTGGGGGAGACAAAGGCGGTGGGGGCGTGGTGCTGGCCACCCACCCCCTCGTGTGCCGTGCCGGCCTTGATAGGTGCTGCTCGCTAACAGCACTTGTCCCAACAATCTGTTCAGGCTATACGGGGGATCTTTGTCTTGGCGTGGTCCCCATTGATTATAAGGAAATCGCCTTGAGCGCAACAACCATTGAGGCCTGTCCCCTGCTCGGCGTGCCTGTGTAACGTTACAGGGCAGCTACCTGACCAGTTGCTCCATACGAAGTCATTTTTACAGCAACGCCTGCACCGGCTTGAAGCATTCAGGCCGATCCGGCCGCGTGATACACCCTGGGTTCAACCGGGCAATATTGTGCGAGGAGCTCACAGATCATTGGAAGCTCTAAGCACGATCTAGTTTGAGGCGCCATGGTAGCGAGATGTTAACTACATCGCCTGGTATACATGAGGTCGTGGCTTCGATCCAGACCTTGACGCCTGCTGTATAATTGGGGTTTTCATGTTCTTCTCGTGGTCGCGTGGATTTTTGTTTCCGGTCCTCCGGTGTTTCCCCTCCAAATTTATAAACGTGCGTTTAGAGCGTATTTGGATGCTACAAATGTCCACGTGATAAGCCACTTCCTTGAGCTGTCATTTGTGGCCAGGTCGCTGCTGGGAAAAAAAAAAGATCTAGATCGCTCAGTGGGGCCTTACCTGGTAAAACAAAATAAAAAGTTGAGTTGAATAGTTTTCGTTCGGCACTGGCACGTGCCGAGTGGCAGTTGTTGCCCTGTTTGTTCTCGTCACGTGTGCGCACGACACGCAAGGGTTGTAGTTCCCGGTGTGGGTACACGGGTGAGCACGTGCGCGTGTTCCATGCGTGTGCATTTGACCTAGCACTGTGTGCGTGCGTGTGCCTGCATGTGTTCCATTCGCATGTGGGGAGCAGCGGCGCAGAGGTTAGATTACATGAACCAGTCCTATGCCTCCCCTAGGTTGACTCAACCTCAAATGTACGGAGTGTAAGCTTTGCCACTGCAGAGACAAAGGTGGACAGGCTTGGTGCTCGTCACACCGACCCCCTCGTGCGCCATGCCCCGCATCTCAGATTAGCACGGTTGGTTACGTGCGGTGAAAAAGAAGTTCAACATACATACATCTGTAGTGTGCCAATTCACAGACACTCGTAGGAGGCGCTCTCTCTCTCTCTTATTCCGGCCTTCACAGCCTTAGGGGATAACCACACACCGGGTCGGGACAGCCAACATGCTGCCAGACCCACAGCTAGAAGAATGCAAATATCACAACGACGACGAGGACACGACGTGTTCCACTCCAGCTCGCAGCAGCCCCGAGTATAAGTCGGAGCTCGCCCTTTTATCCTCCCCAGCGTGGCCAGGCTACGCTCTCGGCCCCGCCCCCCTCTGGATCCCCCAGAGGGCTTCGTGCCTTGCCCACAGGTGCAACTGGTAGAACGGGCTGCTACCCATAATTCTATTGTCTACCAATCTCCCAGCCTGCAGAACGCGCTACAGTGACTCATTCCATGTGCTCGCAAACAGCACGCGCCTGAACATCACGTGTAAGCTACATAGGGGATCTTGATCTTGGTGCGCTCGGGGAAGCTTTCAACAGCGCGTCTCGGTAAAGTGCGAGATTTGACAGCACGCCTATCCCAGCTGTTCAGCAACGTGGTCATTCGGCGAAGTGTCGCAATTCGATTCGCGTGAGAATTCACGTTTCGTCTCGTTTGCGTTGCATGTTGTTATTGATTTTTTTCTTCTTCTCCGTGTCGCTCGTACACCTTTTTGTTCACCCCATTAGCCGAAGCAGGATATCAATCGCAACCGCTCGTCCGTTTCTCTCGCACGCGATCCGACGTGAGCAGAAGGAATCCATTTGAAGAGACGCATCGAATGCGGACACGCCAAGGTCGTGAACGAAATATATCACATCGATCGTAACCTGCAAAAGTCTGCTGCATGCAGAGACGCAGGCTTGGAATTACACCTGCCGACAAAACAGAGAGAGAGGTGCACGTGGGTTAGAGAATACACACACACACAGGTTGCATGCCATCATCCAAAGTATTGAGAAAAGTGATTGTGGCTTGGGCAGGACGCGTCAATCAATCAATCCGAGATTTGTCACGCGCCACGCTTAGCAGCAATCTGAGATGGAAGGGGCGGGCGGCGCTGAGAACATTCAACCGAAGGCGAGGAGCAGAACAAAAAGCAATGTTATTAGTCCGATCTTAAAATCACCGATCGTCGCGGCTGAGCGGACTTTCAGGTGGCAGAGCCTGTTCCAAACCACGTGCCTGCCGGTGAGAAGCTGCGTTCTGCTGTCCTAAGCCGAGTGGATGTTAAACTAAACTGAACACATTTTTTTATTTACCAGGTAAGGCCCAATGAGCTGTATAGCTCTTTTTCAGAAGCGATCCGGCCACAAATGATAGCTCACCGAAGTGGCTTATCATCATCACGTGTAAATGTATAGCAGCCAAATACTCTAAACGCGTGATTCTAAACGTGGAGGGAAAATCCACGTGACCACGGGGGAAAAAAACATGCAAATTCTAAATATACATATATATCCTAAATACCTGGCGAGATAGCTAACATCTCGCCACCGTGCCAGCAGGTCCATGCCGTCACTGGAAGGGTCGATGTATCGATGGTCAAGCATAATAACGGAGTGGCATTCAAGGAACTGAACGCATCCGAGGAGATGGAGCTGTGAAATCGGTGCAATCACAAGGTCGTCAGAGGTGACGACGGCTTGGACAGGCCTTCATCCAGCAGTGGATTGGCCACGACTGATGATGATGAATAATGCGTCCTTACACGCCCACTTGTTAGAGTGAAGTGTTTGTGTGACCTTCAACAAAGGGCTTGGGCGATCTGGCCAACTCACATTACCGGGTCTGACCCGGCGTGATGTGTGGGTATGTGGTGCTGTTGGGGCGTCCTGTGGGGAGCGGTGGCGTAGGGGGTAGCGCTACGCTGCGCTACGAAACCGACAAAGACCTGAATTCGATTCACGCTCGCGGCCAACACCGGTGACGATTTGTCTGAACGGGTCCTGGGCCTACCCTAGATCGACTCAGCCTCAAATGAGTACCTGGTGTATGATATGTAAACATCGACTTTCGGGAGACAGAGGCGACCGGGCGTGGTGCCGGACACCCACCCCCTCGTGTGCCGTGACGGCCTTCATAGGTGCCCGCTAACATCACTTTGCCCTTCCAGCCTGTGAATGCTACACGGGGTGTTTCGCCGCCGTGCCGAGGGAGATGTGATCGCCCTCGCCTGTTGCACAGCAGCGCGTGGGTTCGATCCCGCACCCTGATCGATGCCTGTTGTATATTTGGAGTACGCGTGTTCTCTCTCGCCCGTGGTGGTCGCGTGGACTATTCGCCGAGCTCCTCCGGTTTTTTTTTGCTCTCCAAATTTATATAAAAGTGTCCACGTGTGGTGATGATCCCAGCCACTTGGATGGGCTATCGTCACACGCGGTGGCCAGGTCGCCCTCCGAAAAAAAAGAGCTCATCGCTCGGTGGGCTCTTTACGTGGTAAAATAAATATTAATTTTTTTAAATGTTAGTTTCATCTTAGTCTCTTGGTGGCGATGACCAACCACGCCCGCTGAACTTCCTTCGTACCGCAGCAAGCCAGCCGTGCTCATCGGGAGGCAGTCGGGCGGTTGTGGCGCGCATTGCCGGGTAGCCGGAAAGGCCACCTCCACATACTCGCTGCTGACCGCCGGGGCCACCCGCGCCGTCGCGTCGACCTGCAGCCGCGACACTCAGGGCCCATCCATTGAGTCCGTACGCATGGAGGGGGGAGGAGGGAGGGGTCAACCCAAATGTGTTCGCTTGCGTATGGGAGGTCTGCTGACAAAAGTGCGTACGCATAGGAAACGGGGGGAGGGGGGTGAAGCCTCGATAATAATTTGTCTACAATGGCCTTCAAATGAGCCACAGTTCAGTTTCTTTAGCTGTCAGACAAGTACGACCGGGAGAAGTGGGACTGTGGGAGAGGTGTCACTCGTGTTCCACCGTACCCCTGACCGCAGCTATCACGCAGCTCAGCAAAATAAGTGGCCAAGGTACGCAACTTAATTATTTAATGCAGCCGGCGGTGGACTATCTATTTGCTTAAACACGTTAATATTATTAATCCTTGATCGTTTCTGCGTGGATTAAATATCGGCCGTTCTGTAGGATTCGGGGTTGGGGGGGGATGTAAAAAGTCCGCGTGCGTACAGAGAGAGGGGGGAGGGGGGCTCAAGTTCTGACAGATTTTTGCGTACCGACTAAATGGATGGGCCCCTAAGCCAGCCGTGATAATTGGGAGGCGTTCGTGCGGTTGTTCACGTCTCGTGGCGCTGCTGCTGCTGCCGCTGCCGCTGCTGCTGCTGCTCCTGCTGCTGCTGCTGCTCCTGCTGCTGCTGCTCCTGCTGCTGCTGCTCCTGCCGCTGCCAGGGAGCCGAGAGGCCGCCTTCACCTACTCGGTGCTGGCCGCCGGCGTGGCCCACGCCGTCACGTCGGCCTGCAGCCGCGGCAACTTGAGCGAGTGCGGCTGCGACCGCCACAAGCAGGGCTTCAGCGAGGCCCTCGGCCTCGCCGGGGAGCGCGACGAGGGCTGGAAATGGGGCGGCTGCTCGGCCGACATCCGCTACGGCCTCGACTTCTCGCGAATATTCGTGGACGCGCGGGAGATCAAGCAGAACGCGCGCACGCTCATGAATCTGCACAACAACGAGGTCGGTAGGAAGGTGAGAGAGCGGCACCCGGCCCCCCCCCCCACACACACCCCCCCCCCCCCCACACACACACCCCCCACACACACACCCCCCCACACACACCCCTCCACACACCTCCCAACCCCCCCCCCCACACACACCCCCCCCAACCGCCCCCCCCACACACACCCCCCCCACACCCCCCCCACACACACCCCCCCCACACCCCCCCACACACACCCCCCCCACACCCCCCACACCCCCCCCCCCAACAAACACCCCCCCACACATCCCCCCACACACCCCCCCCAACCCCCCCCCCCACACACCCCCCCAAACCCCCCCCCCACACATCCCCCCCCCCACACATCCCCCCCCCACTTCTTTGGTCATCCGTGGGGGGTTTTGTTGTTGCGCGCGGCCCCCATCTGGGCGAGCTCGGAAGCCGCTCGGTGGTGCTGCAGAGCAGGTGGGCAGAGCCGTTGGGCAGGGCAGGTGAGCAGAGCGGGTGGGGAGAGGCGGTGGGCAGAGCGGGTGGGGAGAGGCGGTGGGCAGAGCGGGTGGGGAGAGGCGGTGGGCAGAGCGGGTGGGGAGAGGCGGTGGGCCCTCTCTTCCCTCCTTGCCGCTCTTTCGCTCCTCCTGTCACGCTGTCATTCTGTCGCTCTCCCTGTGCCTCTCCACCACTCTCCCTGCCCCTCTCTCTCCACCACTCTCCCTGTGGCTCTCTCTCCCTGCCCCTCTCTCTCCCTGTCCCTGTGGCTCTCCACCACTCTCCCTGCCCCTCTCTCTCCCTGCCCCTCTCTCTCCCTGCCCCTCTCTCTCCGCTCTCCCTGTCGCGCTCCCCACGCCGCCGCCAACCCTGTGAGTGATAGCGGCGGCGTGGGGAAGTCTTCACCCAGCAGCGGATAGACACTGGCTGATGAGGCTCCTCATGGTGATCATGATGACAGCTGTTGATAATGGTAACGATACCAGCTGCTGCTGCTGCGACTACTGCTGATGATGATTTCCCTGCTGCTGCTGTGACGACGATGATGATGAGGATGATGATGAAGAATACACTGCCCTCGGCATTGCATTCCTCCACACAAAGTCACAGGCAACTGCCAAACCGGAGTCGCCACGTGTGGCAGGGCACGTGTCTCTGCCGGGGCTCATTGAGAAGTCGATCCGAAATGTTGGCTCCAGTGATCTCGAAGGTCTGAGGCTCAGGCTGGGAAGATACAAAAAAAATGTAAAATACATTTGTTCATGTTACCAGGTAAGGCCCACTGAGCTATGTAGCTCGTTTTCAGAAGCGACCTGGCCATTACGAATGACGGCTCCACAAAGTGGCTTGTCACGTGGACATTTATAGCAGCCAAATACTCTGAACTCGTATTTCCCGCACTGAGACAGAGAGAGACATGAAAACTCCAAATATTCAGATGTAAGGATGTTATAAGCACCTTTAGCAATCACACAGGCATCATGGTCGGGATCGAACCCACGACCTGCTGTATACCAGGAGAGGTAGCTAACAGAGGCGCTAGGAGGTGGGCAGCGGCAGGGGGCGACCACTCACTCGACCTCCTTCCCATGGGTGCTGCTCATGCGGATGGGAAGGACGGCTCGATCTGATCTCTCCCTGCCTCTCCCAGATCGCGCACGTAGCCACACGGGTGCAAGGTGGTAGTGGTGGGCTATCGAGTCATGCCTCGCCATCTTTGAGCCTCCCTCCTGTCTCCCTCCCTCCATCCCGTGTCTCACTCCCTCTAACCTCCTGACTCACTCTCCTTAGCTCACTGCTGTCTCCCTCCCTCCATCCCGTGTCTCCTTCCCTCTAACCTCCTGAATCCCTCTCATTACCTCCCTCCTACGCCTCCCTGTTCCGTCCCTCCCTGGCTCCCCGCTCGCTTCCTTCTGAGACATCGCCAAGCGTCTGCGGCCGTCTGGAACGCTCTTTCGATGTTAGGAAGCCACTGGAGCTATGCGATTCTAAATCATTGAGCTTGACAACGCATTTCTTTAAAACGGATTTTTATGTTGAGATTGTTGTCCTTCTCTCGCACTTTCGATTGGCACGGTTGAATACATACGGTGCAAAACAAGTTCTACATACATACAGGAGGGTGATCACTGATCGTTGCAAAGGTTAACGGTTCTAATCCAGCGGGCCACCCTGATTAATACTGCGTGGTGTAATACAACTAAACTTTTTTTTTTTACTAGGTAAGGCCCACTGAGCTATGTAACTCTTTTTCAGAAGCGACCTGGCCACAAATGATAGCTCAACGAAGTGGCTTATCGCGTGGAAATGTATAGCAGCTGAATACTCTAAACGCGTGATGTTGATTATAAATGTGGAGGGAAAATCGGAGGACCCAGAGAAAAAGCCACGCGACCATAGGGAGAGAGACACGCAAACTCCCATATATATAGCAGGCGTCAGGGTCGGGATCGAACCCACGACCTCCTGTATACCAGGCGAGGTAGTTAGCATCTCCTAGCCACCATGATGATGATGATAGTGAGAACACGCAATCACCAAATATACAGCAGGTGTCAGGGTCGGGATCGAACCCACGACCTCCTGTATACCCGGCGAGGTAGTTAACATCTCCTCACCACCATGGCGCCCCTGGCCGCAATGCCACTACGCGCCGTCTGCTTCACGGTGGACGTGAGAGATCCCGTGACGCCGTTGGCAAGAGTATGCCAATGGGGTGTTGGCGTCAGGGTCCTAATTTGCCACATTTCAAAAACGACACCGCAAATTACACGGCTGGGATTATGCAGCCAGCAATAAGTGCCCCCCCCCCCACCCTCACTTCCCCCGTGCCCCCACCGGGCCAGCAGATTCATTGCCCAGGCCACCCTCTCGCAGACGAGACGATCCCTCGTCGCTCGAGTTCTCGCCGCGTTAACACGGATCGACTCGAGACGCCACTCCTGCGTCGCGACGCTGCCTCCATCGTTGCCGCCCGGCCACCCCGACGCGCAATGACGATTTTGCGATACGAAACGATCGACGTTTTTTTTTCCTATTCAAGTTAACGACGACTATCGCGATGTCGGTTTAGCGGAACTTCGCAGTCGTACATTGAGCAGTTTCGCTGCGGTGTGCTTCGCCGCTCGTCCCAGTGCGCGTAACGACGGCCTTACAATCTATAGCATAACGCACGTGCTACGAGTTTCAACTAGATATCAAAATAAACAAATAAGTCAAACTACGAAAATAATTACTCGACAAAAAAGATTTACACCAAGCGCTCACTTACAGGCTGATAGGTATTTACTTAGAAATTAATGTATTATCTTTGTTACGTTGTAAATATAGTGTCAGCAAATAAATAACCGAGCCAAGACAGCGGAACGCCGTGGTGGCGAGATGTTAACTACCTCGCCTGGTATACAGGAGGTGGTGACGCCTGCTGTATATTTGGAGTTTGCGTGTCTCTCTCCCCGTGGTCGCGTGGATTTTTCTCCGGGTGCTCCGGTTTTTCCCCTCCACATTTAGAATCAACAAAACGTGTTTGGAGTATTTGGCTGCTATGAATTTCCACACGATGATAAGCTACTTCGTTGAGCTATCATTTGTGGCCAGGGCGCTTCTAAAAAGTTGAAATATATAGCTCAGTGGGCCTTACCTGGTAAAATAAAAAATAGTTTCGTAGTTTTACTTTAGTTTAATTCCGTTACCACCCAGTACACACCCCGAACAAATCCCCAAGTGAACTCGGACTCGACTATGCGCGTCTCTCGCTTGTCTCACCCCCTAAACGCCTCCATAGTCCCACACAATCAACCACACGTCCACCTAACTGCACACCCACGCAACTCGTACAAACACACATCCACCCACACGATAAACCATACACGTAGCTACCCACACATACACACACCAACACACACAAGCATCCAACTACACACACACAACCAAATATTCACAAAATCACTTACCCAAACACATCCATTTACCATGATACTCACCCAACACACAAACGTATCTACTTATTAACACTTCCACCAACACACACACACCCAACCACTTCTCATCGACACACACTCATCCACACACCAATCCACACAACCACCCACCCACACACCTCCATACCCCCCAACACACCCACACACACCTCCATACCCCCCAACACACCCACACACACCTTCATACCCCCCAACACACCCACACACACCTCGATACGCACCCACACACCCACACAAAGACAAAGATCCCCCTATAGCCTGTAACAGACTGTTGGGGCGAGTGCTGTTAGCGAGCGCCTACGAAGGCCGGCACGGCACACGAAGGGGTGTGTGGCCAGCACCACGCCCGACCGCCTCTGCCTCCCCCGAGTGGCGATGTTCCACCCCGCATCGGGTCCTCATTCGAGGCTGAGTCGTCCTAGGCGAGGCGCAGGACCAGCTCAGACAATCGCCACCGCGCGTCTTGGCCGTGTGCGGGCACTCGATCTCGGCTCGCCGGGTTTCGCGAGCGCAGCGCGACGCGCTAACCCACCGCCACCACCGCCGCCGCTCCCCGCAGGTTCTGGAGGAGCGCATGAAGCTGGAGTGCAAGTGCCACGGCGTGTCGGGCTCGTGCACGACGCGCACCTGCTGGACCATGCTGCCGCGCTTCCGCGAGGTGGGCCACGCGCTCAAGGAGAAGTACAACTCGGCCGTTCACGTGGAGCCGGTGCGCGCCAGCCCGCACCGGCGGCCCGCCTTCCTCAAGGTGAAGTCGACGCCGCGGAACTACCGCAAGCCCATGGAGACCGACCTGGTGTACATCGACCGCTCGCCCAGCTACTGCGAGGAGGACCCCGCGTCGGGCAGCCTGGGCACGCGTGGGCGGCTCTGCAACCGCACGTCGCCGCACGCCGACGGCTGCGACCTGCTGTGCTGCGGCCGCGGCTACAACACGCACCTGTACACGCGCTCGTGGCAGTGCAACTGCAAGTTCCACTGGTGCTGCTACGTCAAGTGCAATACCTGCAGCGAGCGAGTGGAGGTGTTCACCTGCAAGTGACGGGGGGGGGGGAGGCGGAGAGACAGGGAGAGAGACAGTGCTGGGATTAAAGCGGAGAGAGTGACGGGGAAATGTAGGTGGAGGAGGGTGGTGGAGAGAGAGACAGAGAGAGAGATAAGACAGAGGGAGGTGCAGGTGGTGGCGGAAGAGAAGGGAAGAGGAGGGCGGTTGCCGGGGGTTAAAGGCGGGGGAGATGTGCGTTGCGGACGGGACGCGGAGGAGACGGGAACGTCGGACGGGTTGGAGGAGAGATGTGCAAGTCGTCGACCGGGTGGGATGGAGCAGAGAAATTGTGGATGTTACGACTGGAGGTGGGACTTTGAACGTACGGGGCGATCGTGGTGCAGCACCATCATTGTCGGCAGAAGCAGCAGCAGCAGCAACAACAGCTGTAGCTGCGTCAAAATCATTACCATTGTCATAGCTGTTACCATCATCATCATCATCGTGATCATCCTCATCAGCAGCAGGAGCAGCATTAGCAGCCGATAACGCAAGCCAAGAGACTATGAACTCCTCTGTCGGACGTGAGGGTGGCGTGCCAGGGGCGCATGCCTCCTCCGCCCAGGCTATGGGCTTGAGCAATAATTGCTTGATAAATTTGAGCAATAAGGCCACTGTGGGACAATTTCACGCGCACATTTTGGGTTTATATTTCATGGATCCCTCGACCACTCTACATTGGTGGCCTGGGCCACGTAGGCCCTCACCCCAGGCCCGCCCGCACTCCCCTAATATATTAATATATTTGTTAACCAGGTAAGGCCCACTGTGCTCTGTGTCTTTTTTTCAGAAGCGACCTGGTCACATTTTATAGCTCAACGAAGTGGCTTGTCGTCACGTGGAAATTTCTAGCGGCCAAATACTCTTAACTTCACAATTGTTCCCACACGAACTCAGTTCCACATTGGTACGAGGTAAATAAAAACGAGTGCCACTTTGTCGGAGAGTCCGCAGTGCTTGTGCTACGATGAAATGGCTCATCCTCGCCAAGGGAATGGGGAATTTCCACCACCCGCCAGAGAGGTGAGCCACGCCTTGGCGTCATTGTTTGAGTGGTTGGGCCGGCTTGGAAGTTGACTTTTTTAATAAATGGTAACCACAAAATATCTTTAAAAAAAGATTCTAAAGAGAGATATATTTTCAATATATATAAGGGGCGGTCGAAAATTGTTGATTTCTATTTACTAGCCGTGCAAGGCTGCATTGGGTTCACCCCTTAAAAATCAAATCGTCCTCTCGTGGGTCGTGCATCAATTAGTTCGTTGGAAGACGCGATTATTTAGAATTCCTGCAAATCGTATGCAGGTTAGAAGGTCGTGCAACAGTTGGGTTAATGGGACAAACAAAAACAATACAAACGAGACAGGGGGGAAAAGAATCCCCCACCTCCCTCCACCAAGAAACAACGCGGACGACAACTCACGACCCCCCCCCCCCCCCACCGATTAATCAGAATTTCTGCGGGTGTCGAATTGTCACGTGACTACGATCGATGCTCCCGACACGCTTGTAGCCGTATGGAGCAATGGACCGTAACACCACGGCACGAGCATATACTGCACCGGCTGTGTGGTGATAGAAGTAATGAGGGTTGTGTAGGCACAAAAACGCAAGCAAGATGCCGGTCTCATTGCATTGTGGGTGGTCGGATTCAGACCTCCGCCGAACCGGGCTGGAACGCGTGGGCGCGATCTAGTCGCCAGACCGGTGATGACGGAGACCAGGGAACATCTTTGCCGAAACTCGGGACGGAGAGAGGCACCGTCGGTCGTGACGCGGTTTCGGGCCGCGTGGTTTTGTGCCGGGGGTATTTTACACGGCTCGTTCTTGAGGTTTGTTTTTGACAGCCCGTTGCTTGCATGCGTCGCGTGTGTACGCGCGCACACGCGTGTGCGTGTGTGTGTGCGTGTGTGTATATATAAGTTATATGGCAGGTTGCACTGGAATAACGTACCGTACACTTAACCGGAAGAGCGTCTCGATTCGATCACTACAAAACTGTAATTTTTCACAAATGCCGCGATATTGTGCGAGTGACACCCATGTTTGAACTTCTTCATTAGCACCGCACGTAGCCAGCCATGCTATGTGCGACGTCACCGGAGGGCCAAGGGGGTGGCCGTACAGCAGATCGGACGACTGAGTTGGTAGACTTTTGTAGGCAATTAATGAACCCTTTCCCATTCCGATGGCGTGCATGTACGTCATCAGTTTTTCTTCCAATTCCATTCTGATGACGTACGATTCTATTCCGATGACGTACGATTCCATTCCGACGACGTGAATGGACGTCATCAGTTTTTCTTCCAATTCCGTTCCGATGACATACGATTCCATTCCGATGACTTACGTGCATGTCAACGGAACGGAATTGGAAGTAGAAGGCCATGCGGGAGGGTGTGTGGCTCAGTTTGGCACCAACCATCGTAGAGTGCGGTCGTGTCGATACATTTCTTTGCGGGTAAGCACAGTACAATGTCTTTAAAAACGACGACGCTACACCTCTCTGAATAAAATGAACGCAGATCCACTTGCGCGTTCCGAGCTTCGGCAGTGAACGAGACACCCACCCTGCAACTTGCAGACGTCTCGGAAGGGGAAAGGGTGAATTGACCGAGCGAGAAAGGAGGTCAACTCACAACGAGGTCCAGGCGATTTCTGTCGCTCACTTGCCCCAAGCCTAACCCCAGTGGTGGCCCTCGGCATAATCAAACTAAGCGACTGTGTAGGGCCCCCAAGTAGCGCAAAGGCCCTCCAGATTCGTGAAGAGGGATGAAACAAAATACCAGCTCAAATTCAAATCCGAATATTCAAAGTCGCAGATTGGCATTAAAGGGGCTAACTCATCCCTCTCTCATCCCCATCTCGTCTGAAGTCTCTTATGGAGCTTCATTTTTGTCTCTTGGCTATACCTCCCTTATTTCACTCCAGCTGTCTTCTCTGCTGATGATCTCGAGTCTCTGATCTCACTACGTCGCTATCTCGTGTCTATGTCTCTCCTGTCATCTCATTAAGAGTTTATGTATCGAACGGAGGGCCCCCAATGAACCCGCACGACTACTGACCTCAACCCTGGACTCTAAAATCACATTTCCGGCTATTTAGGAACAACCGTTGCAATTATTTGAGACTTCTACCAATTTTGAGGGCATGTGAATTTATATTTCTCCTGAACGTTCAGTTTGTGTGGAACTGTCAGACAATCTCGGTGGATTGTCAGGCTGTCCTAGTGGATTGTCAGGCAGTGTGGGTGGATTGCCAGGCAATCTTAGCAAAATTGTCGGTCAGTCTCGGTGGGCAGTCAGGGAGATTCGGTGAAAAAATCGGGCCGTCACAGCGACCTGCGAGGAGGCCCAGAAACAGCTCGAAGCATGTCAGGCGATTCGCCCGCGTCGCACCGAAACCGCCGTGCAGCGGTGCATTGTGGGCGACAGAGATTCTACTGATGAATGTCAACTACTGACGGATCGTGAGCGAGTCGACGCAGGGGGTGAGCGGGTGGGAGATGAGCAATTTTCTTTTGTTTGTCGTCACCGCCGTCCGATGGGATTGCCCGCGACCTCAACACGGCCACCGAGACGACGAATCTCTCTCTCGCTTTGTTCATCTCAGCGACGCGCCTGGGGAGGTGGGGGGTGGGGGGCTGTCCCGGCGATGGCGGTTATTTATTTATTTACTTGACGCTATGCGGCGATCTTTGCAGAGAAGTGCCGGTGGCGGTCGTGGTGGTGGTGGTGGTCGTGGCGGCGCGTGCTCCAGGCCATGGAGTGGGAACCGCGCAGAGACCGCACGGAATTTGTCGCTCGAATCAAGCGAGGCCAATGACGACTGCCGACGGCTGCCCCCCCCCCCCCAACCTGCTGTGCCTTCTTAGCGTAGGCTCTGGTCGCGACTCTGAATGCAGCCCCAGCACAAGGCGACACCCTGACCTTATGAACCCTGATTGTAATGCTAATCAAGCGCAATGTGAGGCTAAACCATAGTCCTAATGCTCACCCTATCCCAGTTTAATATGCCACTAAACCATAGCCCTGACTCTAACCCTCACCCAGTCTAACAATACACTAAACCATAGCCCTGACTCTAACCCTCACCCAGTCTAACAATCCACTACACCATAGCCCTGACTCTAACCCTCACCCAGTCTAACAATCCACTACACCATAGCCCTGACCCTGACTCTAACCCAGTCTAACGTTCCACTAAACCATAGCCCTCACCCTAACCCAGTCTAACATTCCACTAAACCATAGCCTTGACCCTAACTCACCCGAATAAGACATTCAACGTAAAGCCAAACCATAGAGCCCCCTTGACCCTTTACGTCGACGTTGAATGGAGACGAATTCGAGGCTAAATCAATTCGCAAAAAAAGGTGACGAGACGCAAGAGACGATGCCAATTTCTTTTTAATCCGCGGAAAACTGGGACCAAGTTGAATTGTAACAGAGGCGCATTTTTAAATCTCCTATTCTCTCTTTATTCGTTTTTTTTGTTTTGCCAAATCGGCAGCGGCGGCGGCGGCTATTGTGTATTTTGCAAGCGAGTGTATATTTGGCGAGACGTTATTTTTATATTAAAATATTTATTCACACGCACGCGTTTTTTTTGCTTTTCGCTCCACACGCGGCGCGGTGTGATAATAAACCTCTCGCGTGAGAGCCAAGAGCGTCGAGGGGGTGTACGTGTGTGTGTACGTGTGTGTGTACGTGTGTGTACGTGTGTGTGTGTACGTGTGTGTACGTGTGTGTGTACGTGTGTGTGTTTACGTGTGTGTGTGTACGTGTGTGTGCGTGTGTACGTGTGTGTGTACGTGTGTGTGTACGTGTGTGTGTACGTGTGTGTGTTTATGACTGTGTGTGTACGTGTGTGGGTGGGTGTTTATGAGTGACTATGTGTGTGTGTATATACGTGTGTATACGTGTGTGTGTGTATATATGTGCACGCTCCAGTCTCAGACTGGAGCGTGCACATAGTCTCTGCACATAGGCTCCAGTCTCAGACTGGAGCGTGCCACTAAGAGGTGGGGCCTTACCATCAGCCCCACCAAAACTGAGTACCTGCCTGGGTATTTTGTACTATCGGACACTCCACCCCCACAACTCCCAATCGGTGATGGGGCAGTAGTGGAGAGAGTGGAGAGTTTCCCATACCTGGGCAGTGTGCTTATGACCGGCTCCAGTTTAACAGCAGAGGTCTCACTCCGAATCAGTCGAGCGGCAATATATTTTCATCGGTTGCGTAACGCTGTGTGGAAGCTACCTGGTCTGTCGCTCCGCACGAAGCTTCAGGTCTTCTCGGCCACAGTCATTCCCTCCCTTCTTTACGCTTGCAAAACGTGGACCCCCCTAATGGAACATCTTCGCCGGTTGGAAACATTTAGGCTGGCCTGCCTACGATCCATCTTGGGTTTAACCAAGCTGGATTGTGTGAGGAGCTCACAAATCCTCGAAAGATCTGGACAAAGTCCCATCAGTGAGCTCCTCCGGCGAGCAAGGCTGCGTTGGCTGGGTCATGTATCCCGCATGCCCAGCCACCGCATGCTTAAACAGCTTTTGTTCGGCCGGATCGAGGGGGCTAAACGGGCGCGGCACGGGCTAGAGAAGAGATGGAGTGATGTGGTACAGGAGGATGCGGAGCTGAGTGGACTTGCCGATGACTGGTACCAGCGGTGTCAAGATCGGCCTCTGTGGAGGAGGCTCGTGAAGGACGCTACGGAGCAAGTTGGAGGCAGTCGACCTCCAAACAACAGCGGGGCTGGGCGGGGGGGGGGGACGCTGCTCACAACAGCGAGCGCAGAGCAGGGCGGATAAACCACAGTGTGAGTGCACTGGTGGCGCATCTGCCCTGTCAGTAAACCCGTAGCCATGGGTCACCGTCCCGCGCCTCCTGCCAGCGAACATTGCACACTTCACGTGGCCTCAAAGTGCACCTAGCCAGGCACGAATGAATACCCCTCGTAGTGTGTAAACATCGGCACTTGGGAGACAAAGGCGGCTGGGCCTGGTGATATGGTCACCTCCTCGCGCGCCGTGCTGACCTTCACTAGGTGCTCGATAAATACACACGTGACCCAACAGACACGTGGGCTACATTGGGAGATCTGTGTGCAGTGTGTACACGTGTGTGTGTGTATACACACGCGTGTGTGTGTGTACACACAGTTCGAGTGATGCCACACACTAGGCTGGGCACTGTGCCAACACTTACATATCTGCTCATGCCAAAAACATTTGTCTGTTTTGTGGTTTACTCGGTCATTATCTCCCCCCCCCACCCCCCCATGTCGCTCGTGTTAACATGAGGCGAGACCACAAACCACAGCACTGACCCTACCACAGACCAACTAGAGGCTACACCACAGCACTGACCCTGACCCTAACACAGGTCAACACAATGTTACTGGTAGGATACTCTCAGTTCTTTCGGTAAAGTCACGTAGGTAAAAAATGAAATTAAAATTAATACAAATAAAATAATAAAATCACGACGTTTCGGAGGCAACACAAGTCTCCGTCATCAGGTGGGACCGTCACAGCCAGATTTGCTGCATCAAGTGAGTTCGGTAGGAACCTCCTGGTTACACCAGCCCACAGGGGATTATTGTGTCCGTCCGTCCGTCGTGCATACAAAAATGGGTGGGGCTGGGTGGAGAGGGTGGGGAGGGGCTGGGTGGGGAGGGTGAGGAGGGGATGGGTGCGGAGGGTGGGGCTGGGTGGGGGGTGGGAGGGGTGACGCTGGGTGGGAAGGGAAGGGGCTGGTCACACCGTGGTGCCCTTATAAAACTCAACGTTTAACCTACTCACGCCGGCTTGTGCCCGCCCTCACAGTCGGGCATATTTGCGGAATACACCACGCCGCCGTTGACCCTGGCCATTGACCGAGCAACCCAACGTTCCTACCAGCTCCCTCCGCAGGAATGTGTTAAAGCCCTTGCCTGGACTCTCACCCGAACACATTCAATTCTGGTCACTCGTCGATGCTGGAGGTGACCTCATTCAAGGGCCCCCGCGCGAAATGCTTTCAAGCTATCAATTCCGGTTCCGTGATTCTGCACTTGCTCTATTATTATAGTACTATACCGTCTTCGACTGTCGAACGACTGGGTGTTTAAAATCAGCGATTTGTCGTATTATCTGGCTGTTTAGCAAATGAAAACATACAATTATTTGACTAAGCAAGTAAAAAAAATATTTTAATATATAAATTTAGGGCCCCTTTATAACATCACGCTACGGGCCCCAGTTTAATCCGGCACTGTCTACCTGGCGAGACAATTAACATCTCGCCACACATCCGACACCCCCCACCCACCCGCCCCGATCAGGGCTCACACGAGGGGGGCGTGGGGGGGTGTGGAGGGACACACGGGGGGGGGGGGAAACACGGGGGGGGGGGGAGACACGGGGAGGGGAAGATACGGAGAGGAGACACGGGGGGGGGAGACACGGGGAGGGAGAGACACGGGGGGGGGGGAGACACGGGGGGGGAGACGCGTTGAGAGAGAGACACGGGGGGGGGGAGACACGGGGGGGGAGACACGGGGAGGGGGAGACACGGGGGGGGAGACACAGGGAGACACGGGGGGGGGGAGACACGGGGAGGGGGAGACATGGGGGGGGGAGACACGGGGGGGGGGGAGACACGGGGGGGGGGAGACACGGGGGGGGAGACACGAGGGGGGGAGACACGGGGGGGAGGGGGAGACACGGGGGGGGGGAGACACGGGGGGGGGGAGACACGGGGGGGGAGGGGGAGTCACGGGAGGGGGAGACACGGGAGGGAGAGACACGGGGGGGAGACGAGGGGAGGGGGGACGCGGGGGGGGGGGGGGAGACGCGGGGGGGGGAGTGACACGGGGGGGGGGGGGAAGACACGGAGAGGGAGAGACACGTCGAGATCCACTCTTGAGCCCACCCCCCCCCCCCCCCGGGGCTTAGGCGCTGCCCGCTCGCATCTCCGGCTTCAAAGCCGCGCGCGTCCCACAGCGCCGCCGCTTTTGTTGGGAACAAAAGCGGCGGCGCGCTGGAGCAGCCCGGGCCCCCCCCTCCCCCCCCTCCCCCCCAGGGGATTTGCGGAGAATTCAACCCCCGCGCCGCGGACAAAAACAGCGGCGGCGGCGGCGCCTCGCTGGGTCCGTCGCGCGGTGCCTGTGTGGCGGTGACAGCGCCCCACGTTATTAGCGTGGGGGCCGACGGGCGAGCGAGCGGGTGGGTTGGTGGGTGGGTGGGTTGGTGAGTGGGTGGATGGGCTGGTGAGTGGGTGGGTTGGTGGGTGGGTAGATTGGTAGGTGGGTGGGTGGGTTGGTGGGTGGGTGGGTTGGTGAGTGGGTGGATGGGCTGGTGAGTGGGTGGGTTGGTGGGTGGGTGGATTGGTAGGTGGGTGGGTTGGTGGGTGGGTTGGTGGGTGGGTTGGTGAGTGGGTGGGTTGGTGGGTGGGTTGGTGGGTGGGTTGGTGGGTGGGTTGGTGAGCGAGCGGGTGGATTGGTGGGTTGGTGAGTGGGTGGGTGGGTTGGTGAGTGGGTGGGTTGGTGGGTGGGTTGGTGAGTGGGTGGGTTGGTGAGTGGGTGGGTTGGTTGGTTGGTGAGTGGGTGGGTTGGTGGGTGAGTGGGTGGGTGGGTTTGCTGCGTCGATGTCGCGGGTGGTGTTGATGACAGCGGGACACCCATTTGGGGCCCCGGGCAACTAAGAGCCGTTGCTGGACCATTCATGAAATAACCGATCGTGTCAAGCCCGATGAAAGCTCTCTTTCTCTCCACCTCTCATCTCACTCGCCTACCCCTCCACACACTCTCCTACCTCTCCCCTCTCATCTGACTCCACTCCCCTCCACGCTCTCTCCTGCCTCTCTACTCTCATCTCACTCCACTCCCCTCCACACACTCTCCTGCCTCTCCCTCTCATCTCACTCCACTCCCCTCCACGCACTCTCCTGCCTCTCCCTCTCATCTCACTCCCCTAGAACTCAACCCGTGCTGTCGGCTCCCTGTTGCTTGTTCAGATCCGGCCCTTGAGATGTCGTCGCATTTGGACGCGATTTAAAAGATCGTACCCATGGGTACAAACACAGCTACGCACAGAGACAAAGATCCCCCGTATAGTCTTCTACCAGACTGTCGGGGCAAGTGCAGTTTCGCGAACACCAACGAAGGCCGGCACGGCACACGAGGGGGTCGAGTGGACAGCACCAAACCCGGCCGCCTTTGTCTCCCCAGTGGCGAGGATGGCTAAACACAGCACCGCGTTACTCGTTTGAGGAATCGTCGACCTAGGGGCGGCCCAGGAACGGTTCAGATCATCCTCGCTGGGCGTTGTGCCCGTGAGCGGTGATTCGTCGGGTTCCTAACGCAGTGCGCTAACCACCACACTGCACTACCACTGCCGACGGGCAACACACAACTGGTGTACAAAGACAAAGATCCCCCGTGTAGCCTTACCCAGACTGTAGGGGCAAGTGCTGTTAGCGAGTAGGACTTATGAAGGTAGGCACGGCACACGAGCGGATTTGGTGGCCAACACCACGCCCGGCCGCCTTTGTCTCCCCAGTGGCGATATTTGCTACACACCGCACCAGGTACTCGTTTGAGGCTGAGTCAACCTAGGCAGGGCACAAGATAGATCGGGATAATCGTCAGCGGTGTTGGCCGTGAGCGGGGGATCGGACTCGGTTGGCCAGGTTCGTAGCGCAGCGTAGCGCTAACCGCTACACCACCGCTCCACACACACACACGCGTGTACACACACGTGCACACACACACGCGTGTACACACACGTGCACACACACACGCGTGTACACACACACACGTGCACACACACACGCGTGTACACACACACGTACACACACGCGCGCGCACTCCGGCAGCGTCAGCCTGCTGTGTTCCTCCGACTGTCTGGATAACGTGGCGAGCGTCACCCTTCCCCGCCCGCGAGACCCACAATGAAAATGTTTTTGATATCGCAACAGATCGCGCGCCACGTCACACGAGAGAAGAAAAGCAGCAGCAGCAGCACCACCCAGAAGGCTCGCGTGCACGCGCGCGTGTTCGATTGTACACGCGCGCGCGTGTGTGTATACGTGTGTATACGTGTGTGTATACGTGTGTGTGAACACGCGTGTGTGTGCATACGTGTGTGTACGTGTGTGTATATATTCATAGGTGCTCGCTAACAGCACTTGCCCCTACAGTCTGTTAAGTCTATATGGGGGATCTTTGTGTTTGTACGTGTGTGTGTACGTGTGTGTACACGCGTGTGTGTGTGTATACGTGCGTGTATGTGTGTGTGTGTACACGCGTGTGTGTGTGTGTGTACACGTGTGTGTACGTGTGTGTGTACACGTGCGTGTGTGCACGTGTGTATGTTGAACTTCATTCGCACCGTACGCAGTGCCGGATTAATCTAGTGCGGGGCCCAATCTTGATTTGAAGCTTTCGTGACTGCAGGACTCCGTACTCTTTGGTTCTTTCGGTAAAGTCACGGAGGTAGAAAAATAAAATGAATCACGACGTTTCGATCGCAACACAAGCGGTCGTCCTCAGGCGGAAAAAAATATCATCCAGCAGTGGAACTGCTGAACCAGCGAGAGAGCTGTTACAACAAGATGTTATATATGTGGCGATGGGCAAGCAATTCCTTTCCAGCTCAAACCCCGCTTGTATCGTGCGGGGCCTGTAGCATATGTTATAAAGGGGCCCTAAATAAAAAAAAAAGCTAAAAACACAAAATATTAAAACACGTAATTTTTTTACTTAGTAAAGTACAGTTATTTTTTGTTGATTTGCTATACAGCCAGATAATACGACAAATCGCTAACCTTAAACAGCGAGTCGTTCATAAAAGTTGAAGGCGGTATAGTACTATAGTAATCGAGCAAGTGCAGAATCACTGAACCGGAATTGATAGCTTGAAAGCATTTAGCGCGGGGCCCTTGAAAGTGCACAGCTACACGTGTAGCAGCTACACGTGTAGCTACTACACATGTGTACTACATGTGTAGTAGCTACTACATGTGTAGCTGCTACATGTGTAGTAGCTACTTTTGCAACGAGGATAGCGAAAGTAGACAGCTGTTGAAGGCGTGCCCGGGATCCGAACGATGACAAATACAGAGAGGCTGACGAGAGCGTGGCGCAGAGCTTTCGAAGGGTCTTGTACTTGGCGACGAACAGCAGCACGGCTGTACAGCTACAGGAAGTAGTTTACAGTGTCCCTCTGCTGCTGCTGCTGTTGCTGCTGGTGGTGTCTGTGGCTCTTATTCGTGGGCATCGACCACAGAACGCGGACAGAAGTGATGAGTGCGCGAGGAAGGATGGAGAGGAATGCAAACTAGGGGATCGCAGCGAGAGACGGCCAAGCCGGACGGTGGCTAGGAGATGTTAACTCCCTCGCCTGGTATGCAGGAGCTCGCGGGTTCGATCCCAACCCTGCCGCCTGCCGCTGCTGTCTATTTGGAGTTTGCGTGCCTCTGTTTTTCTCTCCCCGTGGTCGCGTGGATTTATCTCCGGGTCCTCCGGTGTTTCGCTCCACATTTAGCATCGACAACAACACGCGTTTCGATTATTTTTTGGCCGCTGTACGTATCCAGGTGGTGATGAGCCGCTTCGTTGAGCTATCATTCGTGATAGCTGGGTCGCTTCTGCAAAAAAATAGCTCTTCATAGCTCAGTGGGCCTTACCTGCTAAAGTAATGAATCGTAGTAGAATCATATTCTTGACTATATTCTAGGTTCTTTCTGTAAAGTCACGTAGAAGGGAAATAATAAAATATTAATATAAAACAATAAAACAAATCTCACGACGTTTTATTATTTCCCTTCTACGTGACTTTACCGAAAGAACCAAGAATATGAATCCCTGCAGTCACGAAAGCTTTAAATCAAGATTTAATATTCTTGACTGTTTAAGAAACGCAAAGGGGGCTTTGGCCAGGAGGAACCCTGAGGGTCGAGGACATGGACCAGAGCGACAACAGCCAAAGTGAGGACGTCCACCATGCCGGGTACTCATTTGAGGCTGAGTCGACCTAGGAGCGTTGGTGGCCGCGAGCTGGAATCGAACTCGGCTCGCCGGCCTCGAAGCGCAGCGCCGCTAAACCGCTACGCCCACCGCCCCCCACACAAATATAAACACACGCGCGCTTGACTACACGTGCCCTGCTCTAATTGTGATTAATTCGAACGTTGCGCGGTGTTTACACGCAAACACGCGGTGCCACCATCTCACACCCCCCCCTCCACCCCCACCCCGTGAGAAATCTCAACACGAATGCCGTCGCCGCAAACTGCACCCCCACCCGCAGGAATAAAACAAAACAAGACCCCTCCGTGAACTAACGCGGACTCTCTCCGATGTTGGATCGTCTCCCTAATCGCTTACTGGAAACGCGGAACGATTTGGAGGAAGCAGGAGGAGGAGGCGGTGGCGGTACTGGGCAGGCGTCAACACGCGCGACGGTGGCGAGATGCTGGAGAGGGGCAGGGGGGGAGGGGCAGGGGGGGAGGGGCAGGGGGGCAGGGGGAGAGGGGCAGGGGGGGAGGGGCAGGGGGGAGGGGCAGGGGGGAGGGGCAGGGGCAGGGGGGAGGGGCAGGGGCAGGGGGGCAGGGGGAGAGGTCAGATCGACTCGGCTAGAGCCGTCCCTCCAATCCGCTGAGCAGTCGAGGCGATGGCCCCCTGCCGCTGTGTCCGCCGCGGTAGCGAGATGTTAACTACCTCGCCAGGTATACAGGAGGTCGTGGGCTTCGATCACCGACCCTGACGATGCATGCTGTATGTTTGGAGTTTGCTCGCGTGGATTTTACTCCGGGTCCTCCGGGTTTTTCCCTCCGCCAATTAGAATCAACATCACGCGTTTGGAGTATGTTTGAGCTGCTGTACATGTCCACATGCACGAGCTATCATTTGTGGCCAGTTCGCTTCTGAAAAAGAGTTTATACAGCTCAGTGGGCCTTATCTGGGAAAGTAAAATATAAAGTAATGAAGAGTTTAGTTTAAAGGCGAGATGATAAGACGGCTTGCTGCATCCAAATGCCCAGTTGCGTGCTTCATGAAACCTTATCCAGATACGTTCCAATTTTACTGGTAGGAACCTCCTGGTTACACCAGCCCACAGGGGATTATTGTGTCCGTCCGTCCGTCGTGCAGGGAGGAGCTGGGTGGGGAGGGAGCGGATGGGTGGGGAGGGTGGGGAGGGGCTGAGTGGGGAGAGAGGGGCTGGGTGGGGAGGGTGGGGAGGGGCTGGGTGGGGAGGGTAGGGAGGGGCTGGGTGGGGCTAGGTGGCGGGTGGGAGGGGTGGGAATGGGTGGGGAGGGGCTGGTCACCCCGTGGTGCCCTTATAAAACTCAACGTTTAACCTACTCACACCGGCTTGTGCCCGCCCTCACAGTCGGGCATATTTGCGGAATACACCACGCCGCCGTTGACCCTGACCATTGACCGAGCAACCCAACGTTCCTACCAGCTCCCTCCGCAGGAATGTGTTAGACTCGCGTCAAACATGGGAGGCCATTTTTATTGATGGATCCAATCAATTCAGTGCCACTGCAAAAAAATACTGAAATACACGCGGTTATCCCCAGGAGATAAACGCGGAGAGTAATACGAATACATTAATGGCACTTACAGCTTGTGCCTCATATCCTGACTTGTACAGAAGGCACCACAGCAAAATTGTGGCCTCCACCTCTGCTCCGTCTGGATGGGATATCGTGTTTCCCCCTCGCACGCGTGGGTTTCCTTCAAGTGCTCCGGTTTTCCCTCCCACAAGCGAACACTCATTGATTGGCCGATGCCTTGTTTCCATGTCGAGGACAGCAGACCTCGGGCAATTGTTTGCCGCGTGGCTGTTGCCCTTCACGCTCGTCCGTGATTCCTCCCCGCTACTCGAGTCGTTCTCTCGCTCCCTCTCTCTCTCTTTGGGGAGAGCGAGCGACTCCCGTGCGGCGGTGACGACAGCGTGACACGTTGTCATTGTTGTGATCATTAATCAGAATATTTATACTGCAGAAGGAATACGATGAGCTGTACAGCCTCTCTTATTTTTATTACGACTACACGCTTTTACTGGTAGGAACCTACTGGTTCCAGAGTGGTCTGTGAAACAGAAACACAGCTTCGCATATCGAATGCAATCAGACAGCACAGGAACCGCCCGAGTAATCAACAGTTCCCCATCAACCACGCGACAGTCTGGGGGGGGGGGGGTACGGCCCCCCCCCCGGGGGGAAGATTGTGGCATAGGTGGAACCGCGTGCGACCGACGGCGTGGAGAGTTCTTCATCCAGCAGCGGATAGACAATGACCGATGGCGGTGACCCCGTCTGCGCAGCGTGCACAGCAAGATGTCCAGGAGGATCGAAGGCTGCGGCAGGGACACCGTGCAGGACAAACGCCGAATGTGTGCTGGGGAACGTGAGTGCCACGTTGTGCGTGCAAGCACGTGGAACTTGATAATTGTTTTTTTAACCCTTCTATCTGGCAACAAAACTGACACCTTTTGTTGCCAGATAGAAGGGTAAAAAAACAATTATCATATTTTTTACTGGCAAATGAGGTTCCAATGGTGTAAACACGTGGAACTTCTTTCGCACCGCACGCGCTAAGCGGAGGTGTGGTGGGAAGAACAAACTTAAAAAAAAAACAAGAATTAGTTTTTAATTCCAGATGATTTGAAAGTGTACAGCTCCCGATGGCTTCTTAACACGGGATGGAGAACGGCGCTCCAGACGCGCGCAGAAGCGCAACGGAACACAACTCGCACACAAAACTCAAAACAGCTGAAGCGGCAATTTCACAAACGCAGTCTCGAGTCACGCCTGGCCAAGCGTTGCCCCCCCCCGACCCCCCACAATGTAAGGGGGGGGGGGGTGCACGTGGACTCAGCCCGGGCGATCGCGGCCACGCGTGCCTTGCGGTCACAGCTCGGCGACGAAGACGATCGGCGTGAACACGCGTATCAGCAGGAACGGAGCCAAGGTACACTGCCGCTTGGAAGGGCATTACGGTTCATGCCGAGCATACCTCCCCCCAGAGGCAGCAGAGACGTGATGATTAGGTGGGGGGGAGAGGGGGGGGGGTCTCCGCAAGGACGATCATAATTTCTGAATGCCACGATCTGGACGCATCACAAATACTCAACATATTTGAGCAACGCTGCGCGTGCGTGTGTGTGTGCGTGTGGGTGAGTGGGTGGGTGTGTGCGCACGTGTGTGTGTGCGCGAGTGTGGGCGTGCGCGTGTGGGTGTGCGCGCGCGTGTGGGTGTGCGCGCGCGTGTGGGCGTGTGGGTGTGCGCACGTGTGTGTGTGCGCGAGTGTGGGCGCGCGCGTGTGGGCGTGTGGGTGTGTGCGCGTGTGGGTGTGCGCGTGTGTGTGCGCGTGTGGGTGTGCGCCCGTGAGTGGGTGTGCGCGTGTGGGTGTGCGCCCGTGGGTGGATGTGCGCGTGTGCGCACGCGTGTGGGTGTGTGCGCGTGTGTGTGCGTGCGCGTGAGGGTGTGTGCGTGCGTGGGTGTGCGAGCGAGCGAGCAAGGTCACCTCGTGCAGGCCGTGCAACACGGCTTCGACTCCTGCGCACAGGTAAAGTTGAGTGGAAGGCCACGTCTGGACCTCCCCTAGGTCAATTCGGCCATAACAGAGTGCCGGGGAAGATGACGGTTGCCGGGCCTGGTTCTGGCCACACTTTTGAGTGCACCGAGCCGGACCTCAATAGGCGCTGGCTAACAGCCCTTGCCACCAACAGTCTGTATGGCTACGCGGTGAATGTTTGCCGTCTTATCGGTCTGCGTGCAGTGGTGGGGCAAGAGTGGAGCGCAGGTGGAGCATTGTGCCACTCATCTCAGTCACTTAACCCCATGGGTGGAGTTTGGGTGAGGGGTGGGTACGGGGGGGGTAACGTTCCCCCAAACTGGACACCTTTACGACTTTACTTTCAGTAATTAACAATTAAGATTAAACATAAGTAAATAGATTTATTATATTCATATTCTTAGGTTTTTTCGGTAAAGTCACGCAGGCAAAAAAATTAAATTAATAAAAGTAAAACAAAAATAAAAAATCACGACGTTTCGGAGGCAACACAAGCTTCCGTCTTCAGGTGGAATCGTCACAGCCCGACAGCTGTATCAAGTAATTTTAATTTTAATTTTTTACCTACGTGACTTTACCGAAACAACCTAAGAATATGAATCCTTGCAGTCACGAAAGCTTCAAATCTAGACTAGATTTATGATATGCTCCCACGATTCCTAATGCGAGGGGTAAAGTTAACCCCCCCTCCCCCCAAATATAGAAGTCAGTCCGCCTATGGTGAACCTGTAACACCTGGGGGTCTTACCCCGTGACCTCCTTCACCACACTTCGCGTGGCATCAAAGTGCACCTAGCCCGGCACAAGTGCTGTGGCGACATCGCAATCACCGTTGTTTGTGCCGAATATTTTGTTTTGCTGTTGTGATGTCGGTGGCCCAGGGCCCACTCTTGCAAACGAGGCTCAACCTGGTCTCTTTGAGCTCAACCTGGCGAAACCAAAAAAAAAAACAGTCTTCAACGCCTCCCATTCGTGCCAGTGGAATGCGACATCTGAACAGGTGACGGCCTCTGGCCTCCCTCGAGGTCAACTCAGCCGAAAAAGAAAGTACCTGCAGCAGAGGTGTGTTATTAAAATCAGCAGAGGCAGAGGCGTGACGATGACCGTGAAGCAAAGGCCCTCTTCAATCGGCGCTCGCTGTCAGCAAAGAGATGAATCATCACGATGCAAGACCACGATTCGATTCAATAATTTGCTTGTAGATTTTTTTGCATATTTTAGAGCGTGGATAAACGTAGCAGCCTCTTGCGGCTACACGGGCCACGTTCACGCATGGCGTTCTCTCTCTGTGCCATGGGCCTTTGTGTCCATGATGTTATTAGTCAATAACTTTGGATTGGATACTCCCAGTTGCATACAAATTGTTGACGAAACTTAATTGAGTCTTCCACGGCTTCTTGTCACAAGCCTATTATTTTCCGAGGTACAATAATATATTCAGTTTCTTGTTTTCCTCATTACGTCTCCAAAAAAGATCTAACCCTTCCTTTCTCTAATTATTATTAATCAGATTCCTTGATGTGCCTGCAGTCCGTGATGCATTACGCGACTCAAATCATCTGCATGTCCAATTGAAAACACACACACCCATGCGTACACACTCCACGCCCTCTATGCACGATTGTGAACTTAAGAATCAAGATGAACTGATGAATCGATGCGTTTTTACACAACTAATAATGAGGCTTAAACGTGTTTTTTGGTCAGTTTAACACACAGTAGTAGGCTATCGCGACCAATATCATCCATAAGAGGATTTTTGGGTTTGATCGCGTCAATGTAAATGTGTCGTTAAACCCGCCACCACCCGACACATCCAATTAGCAAGGTTTGTCACGTAAACAGAACATGCCAATTCGTTACTAGTACAGCACACCGGTGTGTTGGAGAGTAAATCCACATTGTAGGGCTTTTTTGGGTTAGATCGCGTATATTGCGTAGATACGTGATCTAACCCCACCAAAAAACCTATGTTATGGATGATATTTGTCGCGAAAGCCTACGTGTTAAACTAAATCCACAACATTTACAATTTGAGCACGTTTCCCCAGTAATTACAACGATCGTCATCGGACAACCCTGGCTGTCGCCTAACAAAGATAGTTGTGATTACTGGCGAAACGTCGTTCTCACATGGGAAACGTTGTGGGTTTACTCTCCTACACACTGGTTTTGCTGCTGTGCTAGCAACGAATTGTCAAGTTTCGTTAACGTGACAAACCTTACTAATTGGCTGTGTCGGGTGGTGGTGGGTTTAACGACACATAAATGTACTCGATCTAACTCAAAAACCTGTATTCTGGCCGTTGTGAGTTATCCTGTACGAGTGGACACATACATGTCTTGATATACAATGTTTGTTTAATTGCATCGAGGTGAACCCAAATGACCCCCTCTTCCTCCGGACACCCCCCCCCCAAAAAAAAATAAAACCCGACAAATAACCATCCAGGCCGCAACAAACAATACCGCCGATTGCGCAACACAAAAAAAACACGAAGGCGCATGCACACGCACGTGGCATTGAAATATTTATCTTGGTTTAGCCGACTTCCATCATCGACTCTGTTATGTTACACAGTGCGGGCACGACACCAAACTCAACACGCGGCATAGAAATGCAAAACACCCCCCACCCCCCCAACTTCATCCGCAGCTCCAGCCGCCCGCAACAATTATAGCTCCGGGTCGCGCCCGTGCCAGCGGCAACATTGTTGTTGTTGTTTAACGAGATCGAGACGAGTGGATGTTTTCACTGCGAGGCTCGCGTGTTTTGCCGGTCGGTCGGAACGGGAGACGAGGAGAGATGGGCGATTCCAGCTCGGGACAACCGGGGAGGGGAGGGTGGCGGCGGTGAGGGGGGGGGGTGGCGGGCGACCCCGTTTCCGACGGCTGGTCGATCGGCAGGACCCCCCCACCCCCCTCTGTCCCCATGGGCGACGTCCTCGCGTCCCGTAATTTGCATCAACAGGACACGCTTAGCACCCGTCACTTTTACACGCACGCGGGGGGGAGGGGGGGGGGCGGACTTACTCGCATCGCACAACGCCGACGGTGCTCACCGTGCGTGCCGGTAACGGCTCGCACATTTACAACCGATCGAGCGCTTCCACGCTCCTTCGGCGAAATCTCACGTCGCTAACTACTAGCACCACTCGTTTACTAACACACAAATAAAGGCGCGATTTCAAAATCTCGTGTTCCGTGAACGACGCGCAAACCAGGTGGGGGGGGGCGGGGGGTGGGGTCAGTACACGGCAGCGATCCGGTCTTGCAAAACACGCAGACGTCAAAGTCTGTGAATCACAATTAGCCATTCTAATCTAGTTCGATCAAGCAGTCAATCACGTCGCTCACGTCTAGCTATATTAAATATTAGTTTTTGCGGGTGCACCGTTCTCCCCCAGCCCCTCTAATTAACTTCGCAAAACTATCATGCGCCCACATGACGCCTTCAACATGATGGTACCGTGATCTTGTTTAAGGCCATCATGATGGTCCCGTGGTCCTGTGTAAGGCCCTCGTGAAAGTCCTGTGGACTTGTTCAAGGCCTTAATGAAGGTCCCGTGGTCTTGTCTTATTAATTCCTTCACGAAGCTCCACGGGTCCTGTGCAAGGCCTTCACGAAGGCGGCGTGGTCTTGCTGGTGGCCTTCACGTACACACGGCCTTCGCGCTCCTCCACCCCGACCCCGAGCGCTCCCAGGAGAGGGCTCTGGGCGGCGCCCCGTCGCTCCAGCCTCCTGATGGCCTCCTGGTTCTCCACGTTCCCCTGGGTCAGGTTCCTCACGGCCAGCACGGCCCACTGCGCGATGACTGCAGACACCGGGGCGCGAGGAGGAGGCGCGAGGGCGCGTCGAGCGGTCAGGGGTCAAGGAGGTCAAGTGGAAAACGCGTGCGTGCACGCACGTGTCTGTGCGTGCGTGCAAGTGCAGTAGGCCGGACAGAGCGGGAGGCCTGCCCATGAGCAAAAGACAAGCACATCATCATCATCATCATCCCTGTGAGGGCTGCATAAACTGGTTATTTCTCTCTCACTTTTACGTTATAATTTATTGTAAAGTATTCGTATTTTGAGGATCCACGCATCTAGTTGTGCATGCGACAAATAGATTATTAAAAGTTCATGCTCCGGGATGACAATTTATGCTCCAGGCTAATGCAGCGAGAAAAACTGGACAAGCGAAACCGAACGAATGAGACAAAGACAACTGGCTGTGATTAAAACTTCAGACTGAACAACAACCGATTCTTTAACGCAGGGGTGCCCAAGGTTTTTGCTTGGACAGATGGATTGACGAACAAGCTAAGCCGCTGTGTGACCCACGGTACCACCACTACTCCACAACCGTGAACCCTATATCCGTGGCATTTAAAATAACCACTGGGGAGACAGATTATCGCTACAACTACCTACAACTACCTCACCTGGTATGAAGGAGGTCGTGTACATTTGGAGTTTGCGTGTCTCTCTCTCTCTCTCCATGGCCGCGTGGATTTTTCTCTGGGTCCTTCGGTTTTTCCCTCCACATTTAGAATCAACGTCACACGTTTAGAGTATTTGGCTGGTAAAAATGTACACACGAGAAGCCACTTTCTTGAACTATATGTGGCCAAGTCACTTCTGAAAAAAGATCTCTATAGCTCAGTGGGCCTTACCTGATCAAATAAAAATAGTTTATTAGTTATATCCGAGCTATATAGATGATACGGCTGCTGTTAACATGCACAATAAATGACAACAGTCGTTTTTTGATTTATCCAGGAAATCCTCACTGGCTCTGAAGTGCTGTCGGTTGGATCGCGTGGGTTTTATTTGGGCACATTCCCACTTCCCCCGGCCTGAAAAACACCGCTTAAAAGAAAAAAAGTGGCAAACGAGTCCAACGGAGGCCAAGACAAAGGTGCAGGCCTGCAAGGGCCACCGCTGGCGGAGAGGACATCTGTGGAAAAAAGTTCATCGGATTCCTGCCGTCTAAATAAAAATATTTCGATAAAGAAAAGGTTACCAGAGATGACTCATCAGGAACGGAATTATGAAAACACTTTAATTTCTACAGCGGGTGCTCCCGTCATGTGACGGTTTGCACGCCGGACTTGCAATCCAGAGGACGTGCATCGACCGGATATCCTGGCATGCGTGGCAGTTAAAACGACGCAGCAAGTTTCTCAAATCCCACCGCCCAACAGCATAAATGGGTGAAGCATGGTCGATCGTCCGGTCAGCCTGGCACGAGTCGAGCAAAATACCCTTGAACAACTCCCTCGGGCGGAGGCCATTCGGCAAGCGGCGGCGAAATTTAAAAACAGATTTGCTGAAGGCAAAGCCCTCGTGGTCTCGAGCAAAATCTCTGGGATGATCTCGACTCCGAACGTCAACAGGATATTTGATGATGGCCCTGCAAAGACAATTGGCTGCCCTTGGTAGGACTCATCCTCAATGCAAATTAAACAAACGAATGCTGTTCTCGAGGAAACACGAGCCTGCAACCTTCTCCACTTCTAATTGTTTCTGCGGAATCTCAGCAACTTGAGAACATTTTATTGCAACATGTGGGAAGCGCAATTTGACTTCGTATTATTGATACCCGCTGCATCCCTACGCACGTGGCTATTTCTGTAGGACCGCTTCTTGTGTTTATGTTGTAGTCCTATTCCCCGCTCATCCGACGGGCACCGTTGGCTACGTACGGCGCAAAAGAAGTTCAACATACACACAGTAAACCCTTGGATTGCGAGTAACTTGGTCTGCGAGTGTTTTGCAAGAAGAGCACATTTTAAAAATTACTTTGATAAACGAGCGAGGTCTTGCAACACGAGTAGTACGTGTATACGCTTTGTCTGCCAAGCGTCACGTGATCACAACTGATACACGAGTGCTTTGATATGCGAGTGCTTTGGATTACAAACACGTTTCCGGAACGAATTATGCTCGCTATCCAAGGTTTTACTGTACATACATACAGGAAGAAACTGCAGGGCTGCTCCTTTACCAATACCCTGTAGGTCACTGCGAGAGGATGCTGGAATCAAAGGGTCGGCTGGCAAGAGTGGGGCCTACCCGCCGCACACCCACACTACGGGCAGCTTCATGCAGACAATCAAGCGCAGGTACCGGAGATACACGGTCCCAAGCAGCACTCACAAACACCCAATAACAAAGGCAGCTGCTACATAAAATGGGAATAATACTGACCCCCCCCCCCCGTTACGCACACGTAGACACACACACAGACACGCGGGCACGCCCACGCACACACAAACACAACCATCGGACGCACGGAGAGAGAGAGAAAAAAGCCCAAAATGCTGTGAAAATAAAAAACGGAAAACTTGTACACAAGCACAGGGGGGGGGGGGAGTCACCATTCGGGTTGAAAAGAGCGAGCGAGAGAGAGAGAAAATATACCCCCAAAAAACCTGGGTCCCAATTTCAATGCCAGGGACCCATTGAGGTGGCTCCTACCTCTCCCCTCCCACCTTCTCGTGGAAATGTGAAATGTAAAAAACTTTGAAAAAATGTACGTGCCAGGTTTACATTAAGACAGCCTCTACATTACAGACAGTCCCGAGTAGGGGAAGATCGCCCTGTCAGTAACACGGGCCGACGTTAACTACCTCGCCTGCTGTATATTTGGAGTCTGCGTGCCTCTCACTATCATCATCATCACGGTGGCTAGGAGATATGAACTCCCTCGCCTGGTAGGCAGGAGGTCGTGGGTTCGATCCCGACCCTGAGGTCTGCTGCTGTATATTTGGAGTTTGTGTCTCACTCTCCCCATGGTCGCGTGGATTTTTCTCTGGGTCCTCCGGTTTTTCCCTCCATACTTAGAATAGACGTCACACGTTCAGAGTATTTTAGCTGCTCTAAATTTCTACATAAGCCACTTCGTTGAGCTATCATTTGTGGCAGGATCGCTTCTGAAAAGAGCTTTTTATAGCTCAATGTGCCTTACCTGGTAAAATAAAAACAGCTTAATAGTATAGTTTCGAGCTATATTGATGGAACTATAAACAACAGCAGCCATTCGCCACTAAGTGGCGGTGACGTCACTGCGGAGCTTGTGCCAGGCTAGGTGCCCTTTGCGGCCACGTGCACATTGTGTCCATCAACAATAAAAAAAAAAACTCAAAGCGCCATAATTTGTAACTCATCTCAACCATTCAAATGCCCTGCTGCAGTCCAGCCAAGGGGAACCCCTCCCCATCCTATTCAGCGGCAGCTGACTCTGCGTGGCACAAAAAGGTGTACACAGCACCGGACATTAGCCTGCCATTGGGAGACCGCAACAAGCAAGAAAACAAGACCGGAGAGAGAGACTTCGAGTGGAAGCGTGAAGACGAGTCGCGACTATTCATGCCAAGGCTGCGGGGGGAGGCAAGGCGGGGGGGGGAAGCCGTTCCGTGGAACCGCGGGAAGGGGAACGGCGGGGGAGGGCGGGCGTGTCGTTACTGCGAGCGAGTAAAAGTTAAGTGAAAAAAAAGAGTTAAACGGCAGCGAGGTTTTACGGGAGACGGACGCGAACGACAACTCCCCCCCCCCCACCCGTTCATCTCGCCGCCGTCTCCCGGTGACAGCGGCGTTACCGCGGGCGGGCTGGCGGGCACGTAGGGGTGTGGGGGGGGTGGCCGGGCACGCGGTCCCAGGCTTTTACTGCTAATAACTTTAACGATAACGTGCAACACAAATGAAATAAAAAATAAACCAACTAAAATAGCGCCTTTCTACCCACGCGTTAAACCATCTCCCACCGCTCCCTCCTCCGCCCCCCCCCCCGTAGCTGACGGCTTTTGCCGAGCACAGGGCCCGAAGGCCAAATACGCCAAGAAGCCAGCAACAACCAGCACTTATGTATGTTGTTGAACTTTTTTCGCACCGTACGTAACCAACCGTGCTAAACGGAGGTGCGTAGGAAGCACAACAAACTAAACACAAAAAGCGGTCCTAAAGAAAGTAGTTTTCAATCTAGATTTTAAAAGTGCACAGCTCCAGTGGCTTCCTAATATCGTAAGGAAGAGGCACGCTCCAGACGGCCGCAGAAGCGCAATCTGAAAAGCGCGCGATGCGGTGACCGTCTTTGGCTGTGTTCTCACTCGGCAAATGGACCACTTCTGTTAAGAGTTTCACGAGATGAGCATTCATTGAAAGCGTGGCGGCTCTCGTCACGATCCATATCCATGCGGCTTCGTGGATTTTTTCCTCTTATTCCAAAAAAAAAACCACACCGCGCCAGGAGACATGGACAACGATCAGCTGGTGAGTGCTCGCGCAAAAGTGTTTTGCCCAACGGTGAGTGGTTGTGTGGTGCGCGCGTGACGCGCGAGTCCATGGCTATCCTGCGGTGATCGGATATAAGTGGCGAATGAGTGTGCGGTGAGCGAATGTGGCGAGCGGAGTATGTGGCGAGCAAGTGAGCGGTGAGCGGGTGCGCGGTGTAACGGATGTGTGGTCTAACGAATATGTGGTGAGTGGGTGAGCGAGTGAGCGGGTGCGCGGTGTAACAGATGTGTGGTGTAACGAATGTGTGGTGAGTGGGTGAGCGAGTGAGCGGGTGAGCGAGTGCGCGGTGAGCCTGTGTGCGGTGTAATGAATGTTTGGTGAGCGAGTGCGGTGAGTGAGTATGCAGTGAGCGAGTGTGTGGTGTAATGAGTGTGCGGTGAGCAGGTGTGTGGTGTAACGAGTGTGCGGTGAGCAGGTGTGTGGTGTAACGAGTGTGCGGTGAGAAGAGTGTACCGCCCCGTTGCCGTGGTGGTGGTGATGGTGGTGGCGGCCTGCGCTGCCACCACCACCACCACCACCTCGCTCTCCCGAATCCGCAAGTCACAACCAAACCGCGGTACGGCCACGCGAACCTCCGCGCAGCTTCACAAAACACCGCCGCTCGGCGCTCAAACAAATTGGGTGAAACGAGCACCGATGTTAAAAATGTAAAACAAACAGCGGTGGTGACACGAGGCAACGTCTCCGCTAAGTGGTTTCGAGCCGTTAAGTTTTTTTCAGCTCGGGGTTTTTTTATTGGATTGGACCAATGAGTTGAGATCAAAGATCGCCCCCCCCCCCCCCAAAGCTATGCGCAGCGGCCTTCATAAACTTTAATAGCGTCTGTGCCCCCCCCTCACCACCTCTCCCATGCTACCCCCACCGCGCACGACTTTCACGAGCTTTCAACTCTCACGGACTTCCCTGGCGAGCGGCACCCCGGCCCTCAAGCCCCGAGCTCGCACACTCCCGGCGCAACGAAACAGCACCACGCCACGCCGCCCCTCCCCCGAGGTCGTTTTACGATTCGTCTCGCAGCCACCGCCTTCAAATCAGCAACTGGCGACAAATAAAACGACCAACACCATCATCATCATCATCATCGTCACCAACATCACAAGAGGATAACAGCACGGCGCAGGCCGGAAAAAAAACCTCTCCCCGCCCCCCCCCCCTCCCATCATTTTCTAAAAACATACAAAACTTGTGCGAGAAGCACACTCGGCCTTTTTTTGCGTGCGTCATGCAAAAAGAGCCATCAGCGGCTCCCTGAAGGCAGCGCATCGTGGCCCTCTCGCGTCTTAAGAGGTCACCATCGAGCCAGGGCCGGCCGGCAGGCAGGCAGGCGGCGGATAGCCACAGGTGGATAACTCTCGGCCGGGTCGCATCCATTACCGGCGGGGCTCATCAGCATAGCTCGCGCCCCGCTGCCAAGTCTCCTTCTGGCGACCACAAACCAACGTGCGGTCCTAGTTTCCACACGACGGGTGCCCCACCAGCCCGGCGCGTGCCAACAGTCACCGCCCTGCTGACTGAGCTCCCAATTGAGGAGCGGGCACGAGAAGAGGGGAGAAAAAAAAATATATAAGCCTTTCATGTCACCACCTCAAATAAGAAGAGTCCACGCAACAAAACAAACAGCTCGTATCGAGTGACACAAACTATGCGATGATGAAAGTGGCGGTTTGGGAGATGTTGCCAGACCTATCGGGAAGACACTGGGGAGCTGTGCGTTTTTAAATGGTCCGGATTGAAAACTCATTTTTCTTCTTCAGGACTGCTTTTTGTGTTTCAGTTTGTTGTCCACCTCCGATTAGCACGGTCGGCTACGCACGGTGTGCGAAAGAAGCTCAACACACGTACACGCACACACACACGCACACACACACGAACACGTCTCTCAGTGCTATCAATGGCGTGGGATCCTCTGCCACGCAAACACACGGGTGCCTTCACGAGCCACGACTAATAGACAACTTCGGCCATGCGAGAGAGTGGCCGAGGCAAAAGGAAAGTGAAGCGATCAGAGGATGCGCATACATTGTTTATAAATCAAGGAGCAAACCGCCCCCGCCCGCCCCCACTCCCCACGAGAGAACGGCGGCGAACAAGCAGGAACGAGAAGACCAACGGAGATCTCCGCGGCGTTTGCGGCTCGTGGCGCGCGTTGGCCGACTGCCGACGCTTTGGCCCCACGTGCCGCCGGGGGGAGGGGGGGCGCGTCCGAAACGTCGGCCACGGCGCCGAACACGACGCGGAAAACCCGAAGACGCGTCGGGGGAGCCGGGCCGCCCAGCCGCAGTTGAGGGGCTAACGAGCCCTTTCCCGCTCCGAGACGTCACGTGGCGACGCACGTGCACGTGCACGTCGTCGGGACGGTATCGGTTTCGACGCTCCGGGTTAAGAAGGCGGCGGGGGAAAGTTTCAGCTTCTGTCTCCGCTCTCCCTGCCGGGCCCCCCAAGACTTCGCACCCCCCCCAACCCCCGCCGGTCGCACTCGGCGGCAAGCGGCGGCCGGGCCGAAGGGCGACGCGGCAAGAAGGACGGCGGGGACGTGACGCGACGCGGGTTTCGCACGACGCAGAGCGTATCCCGCCACTCGGGCCCCCGTCACCGTCTCCTCTGAAAGATGAGTATCCCCCCCCGGCCCCCCCCCCACCACCCCGAAACGGGGGGGAGCGGTGGGGGGTGGTGGGTAGGGGGGGGCAGGTGGGGGCGGCTTTAGCTGGCATGCTGCGGTGGCGCGCCGTGTTTTTCTCACCTGACTAAACCGCCCGCGGCCACAGCGCGCAAATCCCAGCCGCTGCCACAGCGGCAAGGTGCGGCACGACTCGCGACGAGGGTGGGAAAGGGACGGGGGGGGGGAAGTTTGCGAGTGAGAATCCCGAGCGAGCGACATGAAAGAGAGAGAGACACACACAGAGTGTAGTCGACATGGCTGCTTGTATTCTTGGGGGAGCAATGGGAAGATATTGCGCAGTCGGAGGGCGAGAAGAATCCCACGAAGAGTGAACAACATCACAGTCCCGAAAGTTCTCGGCAGATCGGGGTTAAGGACAGGGCTGGTGTTTGGGACAGGGATAAGAATGGGGTTAGGGCTCGCAACAGGGTTAGGGTCGAGTTGCAGTAAGGGATAGGGCCGGTGTTTAAGGATAGGGATTATAATTGGGTTAGGGCTGGAGATAGGGTTTGGGGTAGGGTTAGGGTTACGGTAAGGGATAGGGGTAAGGCTAAGTTTAAGAATAAGGTTTCAGGTGAGCGATATGGTAATGGATAGCGCTACAGTCAAGAGCTATGAATATGGATAGGGTGTTGTGTTAGAGGGGTTTGGCATCGGGCAATGGTTAGAGATAGGCGCAAAGAGAATAGAACGAGCATTAAAGTCATGGTTAACAAACCAGATGACAATAGGGTTAGGCTTAAAGGCACTCCGAGGCTAAGGGGTTAAGAACGGGATGAGTGTTGGAGGTGACCGAGTGGCTGAGAGGTCAGAGTGCTGAGCTGGCACCACTTAGCTCCAGGGTTCGAATCGAGGATTCAGCCGCCTGTGCTCATCACGGATGGGCAGCCACCCGTGATTAGTTAGGGGGTCTCTGGTGTAGCGAGTCCATGGTCTGAGACCAGTCATCAACGACCGTGCAAATTTATAAAATGTGTTCGCACTCGATGCGGTTAAATGTCAGCTTTGTCACGCAACAAAAATGCCATAGCAGAGATGAGGGGAAAGTGTGCCCCCTACTGTGTAGAGGATTAATGAGACAGCGTGAAGGATCTTGGCAGAAAAAAAGTTCTGCCAAACAAACAAAAAACCGCGACAACACAAAGCGTGTGGATAGTGTAGCACTCAGGAGTTCTACACTGGAGACTGATCACAATCCCCCATCATCACATCATCCTCGTCACAACCCCATTCATCACATCTCCATCGCAACCCCATTCATCATAACCCCAACACCACGTCATCCCCATCACTACCCCATCACCACGTCATCCCCATCACTACCCCATCACCACGTCATCCCCGTCACTACCCCATCATCACGTCTCCAACCCCGTCGCAACCCCCAACGCCATCACAACTCCAGCAACATGACGGGCCCAAAGCCATCGCAACCCAGGAGATGACTCTTGCAAAATGAGACCGACTCTACCGACTTCACCGCACCTGTCTACACAAATATTCCTGGCGCTATCTGAACATCCGGGAAAGAACTCAAATTTAAATGCCGCTCCCCGACCGAGTTCGCGTATCACAGACGGCACCACAGTTGGGGAGCGCAGAGGTCTTTGCCCCCTCCGCACCTTACGTACCGCATATAATTCGTGAAGTGCTGCTCAGCGAACACACTGAAGCCAAGGAGGTGTGGGTATAGGAGTACAGGGCAATGTTGAGGCAGCGGTTTAAACGCACATCCTTGGCGTGTTACACGAAACCTACCACTATCCCTTCGGCTACAGTTCCTCCATGCAGTACATGCTGATTTTGCCGGACTTAACATAATATTTTTTATATATTCCGACTTCTCTCCAATTTTTATCCCAAACGTGCGAACCGGCACCACGTCCACGAGGCAAAGAATCGATCAACATGTCTCGCACAGCAGGCCCACCCTGGGTGCTAAGAGAACAGCCCGCAGAAGCGGATATCACAGAGCTACATCCGAGATCCATCCTGTAAGTGACCTCTGGTTCACAAAGCCAGAGGCAGCACTTGCCCACCCAACCTGTTACACTCCTCACATGACAGTCGAACTAATATGTATATATTTTTTATCTCAAGAGCTGAAATTCAGCCAAATTACTCGCAAATCGAAATTTAACGTGGTGGCATTATCGTGCAGTCATTGGTGTCTCGGCCAAGACCATCATCTCGCTGCGCACTTCAGAAGCCGCTATAAATACAGGCGGCTGAAACTCGGATTCAAATCCAGGTCCTCCACGTTGTCAGCTGAGCGCTCCGACCCCTGAGGCCCCCCTGTCTGTGAAACAGTGGTGGCCACCGATGAGTGAGCCAGCCGTGATCCCCCGCAGATCGCGATCCACATCAGATCGCGATCCACACCAGATAACGATCCACATCAGATCGCGATCCACAGATCACGATACCCTGCAGATCGCGATCCACCGCAGGTCGCAAATCCGCAAGGTGGCCATCGGTTGGCACCAAGTCCGGCAACATCTTAGGTGGTGATTAAACAGAGCACGTACACGCGGCAATGGGTGTTATTACATACGCATTGCCAATGGTCAAGATCGGCCTCCATGGGAGAGGCTCGTGAAAGACGCGACTGGGCATTTGGAGGCAGCGTCGCTCCTCTTCCCTCCGCTGTTGTTGGAGGAGGGAGGAGGAGCGACGCTCACAACAACGAGCGGAGCGCTGGGCAGATAAAACTCAGCAAGTTGGCACAGTAGGGGAGCACAGGTGCTGCCTCTGCCGGCCATCTCAGTCAGTCATCCCATGGCGCCTGCGTCTGTCCCCATGACATCCTGCCCGCGGAACTTTGTACATGTTAAGTGTCCTCAAGGCGCACCTAGCCTGGCACAAGTGCCATGGTGTCATCACTGCCACTTAGTGGCGAACGACGGTTGTTGTTATTATTTGCAGGGTGCCTATGTAAATGTTATTACAGACTAATAATGAGCACTCCGCAGTTTGAATACTGGGGATGCGCAAAAAGGATCGCGTATTCCACGAAAGCGAAAGTCTTCCACGGCGCAAGACGGCGCAAGACGGCGCAAGACGGCACAATGCTCAACGCTGCGGGGGGGGGGGGGGTGACGAGACGATCGCACACGAGACGACGGTGGACGCCTGGGTGAAGACCCGGACCTCCGTAGGGCGTGCGGCGCCCACGCTCTGGCGGGCGCGTGGAGGTTTAGGGGAATGAGGCCCCGCGCGATAAAATCTTCACGTAACCAAGCGCGAGTGGCGAGTGTGCGTGTGGTTTTTAATCGGAACGTGCGGAGGGTTAGAGGGATTAAAAAAAACCAAAAACCCCCCATGATAGAATCTTTACACTCCCAATTATGTGCGCTGTCGCCTCGACAGACCTGGTTTCACCTGAGGACGGCTGCTTGCGTTGTGGCCGAAACGTCGTGAGAATTATTTTATGTTTTATTTTATTTATTTATTACTTCCCTTCTACGTGACTTTACCGAAAGAACCAAGAAGAAAAAAAACTATTTTGGGCACACCTGGTGTACGCTGCATGTTGTGACTGTGTGTGTAAGGTAGATCACCTGTGTCTGTGTGTGTAATGTATCTCACCTGTGTCTGTACGAGAAAAAACAAAGACAAAGGCAGAGAACGCGCACACCCTGTAATTAGCCCCCTCTGAAGCGAGTGGAGCGATGGGTGACATCATTCACTCGCTGCCAACCCCACAAAACCCCTCTCAGCAGCCGCCCAAATCCCTCTCAGCCACCACAATGCCCCTTCTCAGCCACCACAACGCTCCTAAAGCCACCCAAACCCATCAACCACCCAAACCCATCAGTCACCCGAACCTCTCAGCCACCCAAACCCCCTCTCAGCCACTGCGTACGTACAGCAGCCCCAACAACTCCCCCCCCCCCACTCTTCCCTTCTCCCTGCAATTTCGTAAAGGGCTTTGGGGGGTAAAAATCGCCCCTACTGGACATGTTAAAAGGAGCTTGATAGCTCATCGGATTCCCCCAGTATAAATACATATTCTGCTTCATGCCAACACCGGCAAAAGGGCCCCCCCCCCCTCCCTGCAATCTCTCGGGGTGGTACATTGGCCTTCTCTTCCATGCTGGCCAGACGTCGTTGGAAGATGTGCGTAGCTCTAAACTAAACCATTAAACTAGTTTTTATCTTACCAGGTAAGGCCCACTGAGCTGTACAGATATTTCTCAGAAGCGACCTGGCCACAAATGATCACTCAACGAAGTTGCTTATCACGTGGAAATGTATAGCAGCCAAATACTCGAAACGCGTGATGGCGATTCTAAACGTGGATGGAAAAACCGGAGGACCACGGGGAAAACTTGCAAACTCCAAAATATACAAGCGTCAGGGTCGGGATCGAACCCACGACTTCCCGGGCGGGGATGGGGGCGGGGCCGGGGGCGGGGGGAGCGGGCGGGGGAGGGGTTGTGGGGGCGGGGGGCGCTCTGCTGTCCAGAGGTTTGTCTGATTGACAGCTTAGCCAAGCAGAACCTGGCGGCTGACCTGTCAAAGTCTCAAGCCCACAGGAGGCGACAGGGCAGCAGGTGCGTTCATGGACCCATCTGTGCCGACCCCGGGTGTCATCTCCAGAATCAGAATATTTATTTATACTGGAGGAGGAATCCGATGAGCTACGAAGCTTTTTTTCACAGGTGGCCACTCAGGGGCACGGGGTTAGAACGTTACAACAAACAGTATAAAAAAAACACGATCAAAGTGCAAAGTACGTGAAAGGTAAACAAATCACCCAAACACATACAAATACAATTAAACCATCCCCATCCTACCAAGCAAACCCCAGAGGTATGAACTTCTTTTTCAAAAGTGACCTGGCCACATATGATGGCTCAACAACAAAGTAGTTTATCATTTGGACATTCAGAGCAGCAGAATAATATAAACATTGTGCAGATAATTGGTTTTTTACCCTTCTATCTGGCAACAAAACTGACACCTTTTTTACAAGGAGTCATGTCTTTTGGCGTCATCTGGTCCAACCCATGTGAGACTAGGCTCTAAGGAAAGCTGTCTCGGGTGTGGACCAATCAACTTCAAGGACAGTGCATATATTATCAGAGTTATGTTTTTTGTTTGCATTATGACTGCAGGTATTGTGGTCTATGCAAACATGACTCCTTGTAAAAAAAGGTGCCAGTTTTGTTGCCAGATAGAAGGGTAAAAAACTAATTATCATATTTTTTACTGGCAAATGAGGTTCCAATGATTGTGCAGGTAGTCCGTGGTTCCCTCCCGCAAAGCGATTCGTTCGTAACAAGACAAATCGGCGAAACATTTCCCCAATGCCTCCTGCACGGTCTCAAGGCTCTCCCGGAGGTCCTTCTGGACGAGCACCGCAGAGTGGCAGCAGGAGCGACGCCGTCAAGTGGAGGGCCCCGAGGTGGGAGAGACGCTGACGCTGACGCCGGAAGGGCAAGGGAAAGTCAAAAATGTATTCCATAAAAAATATATTTGGTTCGCAGAACCGGCACACCCAAAAATGGGGGAGGGGGTTAATTTGTAAAAAGAGGCACATCCCATTGATTAACCCGTGTGCTTATTTACACATTTATTTATTTGTTTCGTACGCTTACAGTCAATCCCAAAATCGCCTGGCTCGGTCCGTGTTTTGAAACGGGTCCAAAGTGTCAAAACAAATTCCTCCGCTGCCCGTGATCCTGCAGTGAGAAAATCCGCCCACCATCCAGCATCTTCCCCCCCACTTCCCCCCACCCAAGCACCAACAACCCTCCACCTCGCACTGCCTGCTGCACTCCCCCAGCTCCCCTCCCCTAACCCCCCCCCCCCCCCCCCCCCAGTGCTGCCACTCACCACCCAAAAACTAATCCACTCCCTCGCACACTCCCCCGCCCCGCATCTCCCCCCCCTTCCACGTCCGACCCCCCACTAATGTGGCACGAACGCCCGTGCAGGTTTTCACCAACTTTAGAATGATCACACATGGCCATGGAGCACCACTCGGGCAGGGTGGGGAGAGGGGGGGGAAGGAGGAGAGTGCCGTGCCGTTAAGAGGGACAAATAAACTCCAGCTAAACTATTTTGTATTTTACCAGGTAAGGCCCACTGAGCTATATTCAGAAGCGACCTGGACACAAATGACAGCTCAACGAAGTGGCTTATCATGTGGGAATTTACAGCAGTCAAATACTCTAAACGCACGTTGATTCTAAATGTGGAGGGAAAAAACCGGAGGACCCAGATAAAAAATCCACGCGACCATGGAGAGACCATGCAAACTCCAAATATACAGCAGGCATCAAGGGGTTGGGATCGGACCCAAGTTCTCCTGCACACCAGGCGAGGTAGTTAACATCTCGCCACCGTAGCGCCGCTACGAGAGAGCGGAGGATACGCCATTAAAATGTGAGCGGCTCGCAACCACTGTGCGCCACGGGTGTCACGAGAGATGCGAGAGATGCGAGAGCAAGATCACCGACATGGGGGAGGGGGGGGGCTCAGGTCCCGCACGTTGGAAAGCCCCGGGCCGCGATCAACTGCCAATCTCCCCCCCGGCCACCGCTCCCCCCCTCACACCAACCCCACCCCTCCGCTGCGCTTCTGCATCGCCACTCACAACTCTACCAATAGGGTTTTCCCCTTTTTTCTGGCAACAAAACTGACACCTTTTGCAAGGAATCATGTCTACATTAACCGCAATACTTGCAGTCAAATGCAAACAAAAAACAATACTCTGGTAATTTATGCATTGTCTTTGAAACTGATTGGTCCACACCAGAGACAGCTTTCTTTGGAGCCTCGTCTCATATGGTGTTCGACCAGATGACGCCAAAAGGCGCACAGTTCAAGACAACGCACAACCAGAGTAATAAGGACTCGGGGTAAGCAGCTACAATTTGGGACCTCCTTTGCCAGTACCAAAATATACCAATAGGGTTTTCCCCTTTTTTCTGGCAACAAAACTGACACCTTTTGCAAGGAATCATGTCTACATTAACCGCAATACTTGCAGTCAAATGCAAACAAAAAACAATACTCTGGTAATTTATGCATTGTCTTTGAAACTGATTGGTCCACACCAGAGACAGCTTTCTTTGGAGCCTCGTCTCATATGGTGTTCGACCAGATGACGCCAAAAGGCGCACAGTTCAAGACAACGCACAACCAGAGTAATAAGGACTCGGGGTAAGCAGCTACAATTTGGGACCTCCTTTGCCAGTACCAAAATATACCAATAGGGTTTTCCCCTTTTTTCTGGCAACAAAACTGACACCTTTTGCAAGGAATCATGTCTACATTAACCGCAATACTTGCAGTCAAATGCAAACAAAAAACAATACTCTGGTAATTTATGCATTGTCTTTGAAACTGATTGGTCCACACCAGAGACAGCTTTCTTTGGAGCCTCGTCTCATATGGTGTTCGACCAGATGACGCCAAAAGGCGCACAGTTCAAGACAACGCACAACCAGAGTAATAAGGACTCGGGGTAAGCAGCTACAATTTGGGACCTCCTTTGCCAGTACCAAAATATACCAATAGGGTTTTCCCCTTTTTTCTGGCAACAAAACTGACACCTTTTGCAAGGAATCATGTCTACATTAACCGCAATACTTGCAGTCAAATGCAAACAAAAAACAATACTCTGGTAATTTATGCATTGTCTTTGAAACTGATTGGTCCACACCAGAGACAGCTTTCTTTGGAGCCTCGTCTCATATGGTGTTCAACCAGATGACGCCAAAAGGCGCACAGTTCAAGACAACGCACAACCAGAGTAATAAGGACTCGGGGTAAGCAGCTACAATTTGGGACCTCCTTTGCCAGTACCAAAATATACCAATAGGGTTTTCCCCTTTTTTCTGGCAACAAAACTGACACCTTTTGCAAGGAATCATGTCTACATTAACCGCAATACTTGCAGTCAAATGCAAACAAAAAACAATACTCTGGTAATTTATGCATTGTCTTTGAAACTGATTGGTCCACACCAGAGACAGCTTTCTTTGGAGCCTCGTCTCATATGGTGTTCGACCAGATGACGCCAAAAGGCGCACAGTTCAAGACAACGCACAACCAGAGTAATAAGGACTCGGGGTAAGCAGCTACAATTTGGGACCTCCTTTGCCAGTACCAAAATATACCAATAGGGTTTTCCCCTTTTTTCTGGCAACAAAACTGACACCTTTTGCAAGGAATCATGTCTACATTAACCGCAATACTTGCAGTCAAATGCAAACAAAAAACAATACTCTGGTAATTTATGCATTGTCTTTGAAACTGATTGGTCCACACCAGAGACAGCTTTCTTTGGAGCCTCGTCTCATATGGTGTTCGACCAGATGACGCCAAAAGGCGCACAGTTCAAGACAACGCACAACCAGAGTAATAAGGACTCGGGGTAAGCAGCTACAATTTGGGACCTCCTTTTTTTTTTTTTTTTGCATTTGACTGCAAGTATTGCGGTTAATGTAGACATGATTCCTTGCAAAAGGTGTCAGTTTTGTTGCCAGAAAAAAGGGGAAAACCCTATTGGTATATTTTGGTACTGGCAAAGGAGGTCCCAAATTGTAGCCACTCACAACTCGTTAAGGGATCCGTCCATTAATCCGCTTAATCTGGGAGGCCCCTCCCCACCGATCCTGGGTGGCCGAACACACGGCGATTTTTAACGACAGCGGCGGTAGCGGCAGAAACAACAAAAAATAAAAGAGATGGGAGGGGGGGGCAGCAAGGGGTAGGGGGGGTGTTGTTGGACGTTGGAAAAGGAATTCCTGAACGCGGCGACCTCCGATAAATTCCGCCGCATCAAAAAAAATAACATCGGAGAAATGCACGAGACAGGAATTCTGTGAAAGGGAGGAATTGCAAACGGCGAAAGGTGAACGCGTTTTTTTTTTTTTAACACTACAACTCGGCCTCGTGGACAAATTATACGCAGGGCTCGGTCAGCCAGCAGTCGGGGAAAGTGGGGAGGCACTCGTGTCAGAAGTTCCGTCGACCTCTAAAGAGGGGGGGGGGGCAAAAGAGGTGCCGCAGTTTATGCTTTTCCACCGCAAAAAGGACTCGATTCGTCACCGACACCGCGGCGGAGAAATATATAAATTTCGATTTAAAGCTTTCGTGACTGCAGGGATTCATATTCTTGGTTCTTTCGGTAAAGTCACGTAGAAGGGAAATAATACAATAATATAAATACAACTATAAAATTCTCACGACGTTTCGATTGCAACACAAGCAAGGTGATGATGATTGTTTGTGTTGCAATCGAAACGTCGTGAGAATTGTATTGTTTTATTTGTATTCTTTTATTATTTCCCTTTCTACGTGACTTTACCGAAAGAACCAAGAAGAAGAAATATAAATATAAAGCTCGAGCAATTGCCATCTACCAATGGCGGCTGGCTCGAACGATGCAACGGTGGTCGCTCCCTCCCGCTTACGACTCCGAGCTGCCAGCCGAACGAGCGTTGTTAAGAGAGAGCTGCGGAGAGAGACCGCAGGCGGCAGGCGGGCCCCCCCCTTTGGTTGGCGGAGCAGAACAGAGGTGAGCCTGGCAGGCAGGTAACGCCGCCGACGTAAACAGGTTTCTTTTTTTTTCCTTGCCCTTCCCTCGGCGCGCCGCGCAGGTGCCAAATATAAAAGGGGAGCTTGTTTCGCGAGGGGCGTTCGTGTTTTGCTCGTCGGCGATAACGCACGGCCGCTTTACTCCGCGTTCCCCCCCCCCGCCACCTTCCCCTTCTGGTTTCTGTGATAGACACTAATTGAGGCCAATTATTAGTGGGTGGGAGAGGGAGGAGAAAAAAAAAAATCGCCAACTTTTTTCGCCTGCGGTCAAAGCACGGGGGAGTCGTGCAGCGGAACGACCGTCTGCATTTCTACCGTCGTCACTTTCATCACGATTTCCCCCTTGTTCCAGCTCGTGCTTGAGACAGATGCCGTTAACCCGAGTATTGCTTCGTGTGAAGCGTCCCGAGGTGCGATTGCGTTTAGGCGCCGCGCAAAGTGTGAAACCGTGCTGCATTAAATGTTGGCACCGCGTTAAATCGCTCACCCGCCCATCATACCGGAGATCTGTTGAAAAAGAGCTTCTTCATAAGCTCATCGGATTCCTCCAGTCCAAATAAAGATTCTGGGAGGATTTTCGCGCAAAACACCGAGGAACTGCTAAACACGGAAAGAAAAAAAACACGTGCGAAACACGGGGGCACGCACCCGCCCGCCCGCCCGCTCAAGCACACAAAAACCCCCCCTCCCCTCGCCGTCCGTCCCACTTCAGCGGCTGTATGAGAACTCCTCCGGCGGAGGATACCGGGCGCGGGGGGGGGGGTGTGGGGGGGGGATCACCATAATTGGTGTTTTGTGAACTTAATTGTGCCCTTCTTGTGGGAGCCACGGTGAGACTCGCCCCCCACTCGGCGGCCGGCTAACGACGGCCGCCCTCCCCTCATTAGCCCAGGCTCGCAAGCGAGCCGCCCGGCCGCGTCACGCACGCGGCCCCTGTTCCGCGGCTCTCCCAGCGGGCGCGCCGGACCGCAGCCAAAACACCATTGTTGGGGCCGCCCCCGGTATTTTGACACAGGCCGATTGAGTGGCCAAGAGGTGCTCATAATAAGACGCTTGTTTTTTTTTTGGCCGAGATAAAAACCGGACGGCGCGGGAGAATTAAACAGGGAGTTGGGAGGGGGATGAGAGGGTGGGCGATTAGGGATGGCGGGACGGATAGATGGAGGGAGGAGTAGATGGATGGAGAGAGGGACGGAGGGAGGGATAGACGGGAGGGAGGGGATGGAGGGAGGATTGGATGGATTGAGAGAGGTGCAGTGTAGCACACACAATGTGAAAGGGATAGAGGGCGGGCATTGAAAGGAGCTGGAGTAAAGTTGGGAGGTAGCGCACGGTCGCTGGGAACGGCGCAGGGAGGGAATTCCTTCGCTCAAAGTTCTTCATCGAAATTTTGTTACAAAGTCGGTGGCGATAAGAAAAAAAAGCAGGGTTATTTTTTTTCTTCCCCAACCCAAAATGATGATTCTGATGCCAGTTTTTTTTCTCTCGAGTAAACAAAAAAAGAAGCATCAACGCTTACGGACGGCATCTGTCCGTGACATCCCATGAGCCAGCATCGTTCTGCCAGTGTTGGTAATTACTGCATCAACAACACCTGCATCTAACCGCTGCCAGTTGAGGGGGGGGGGGCAGAGACAAAAAAGGGTCCAGGGTCGAACTTGCGCTTTCGTGCCCAGCCATGCCGGCTAATGGTGAGCGGCGGCGGCGGTGGCGTTGTTAGGCAGAGGCCTCCCTACGGGAGTTAGTGGGTGGGTGGGTCGTGGGTGGTGTAGATGGTGGGGATGGCTGGGGTGGCGAAGCCTGCAGGGGGTAGTGGTGGTGTTGGTGGTGGGGGTGTAGAGGATCATGAGGAGGGGGGGGGATGGGTGATCTGGCCACCCCTGTGAGAACTTCAGCCCATCTGCATTCCTTGCCTGTCACTGTAAAGAGCTTAAACAAATAGGAGAGGAGAGGCCCGCGAAGCTCAATCAAAGCGGGGGACGCAGCGGGGAGCGAAAGCTGCTCTCCTCGGTAACGAGGTCTCATCGGCCAACAACGGAGCGTGCTAATTGTTGCCAATTAGTGAGCGTCCTATTGGTTGCCAATTAGTGGGCGTGTTAACGACCACCAATTAACGAGCATGCCGATTAGCGGCAATTAATCAGGCTTGCCAGCCACTGCCAATTAACGAGCGTGCAGATTACGCCCGATAGGAAGCACGTTAACTTCCACCAAATGAGAACGCTACCAGATAATGGTGATCACGCCAATAAGTAATGTGCGCTTGTTAACTACAAATGGCTTATAATTGGTAAGCATGTGCTAAACAAGTGGTCAGCTGGTAACAGCAACCAAACATCCCGATATAGGATCACAGAACTTGGGCAATTGGTGGCACCAGTTGTGGCTGCCTTCCCGCTTGTCGTATATTAAGTAGCTAAACGTGCTAATCGGAGGGTGTCTGTGGTTTCCCCGCGACTCTTCAACTATTCTCTCTCTCGCACGGCGTGGACGAAAACTCTGCGTGCTACGAATTCTAAATCATTGTCATAATCCTGTTACGACCGATGCGCGCTCGATGCTCACGTTACGTTGAGGCTAATGGAGCGGAGAAACTCAGTGATTCTCGAATATAAGCGGGAGAATGGTTACGCGAGCATGACGGGCGCCGCAGTGGCGAGATGGCAGCTACCTCGCCTGGTATAGAGGAGGTCGTGGGTTCGATCCCGACCCTGACGCCTGCTGTAGATTTGGAGTTTACGTGTCTCTCACTATCATCATCACAGGAGCTAGGAGATGTTAACCACCTCGCGTGGTATAGAGGAGGTCGTAGGTAAGATTCCGACCCCCGACGCCTGCTGTATATTTGGAGTTTGCGTGTCCGTTCTCCCCGTGGTCGCGTGGACCCCCCGGTCAACCCTCCAACATTTAGAATCAACGTCACACGTTTTGAGTAATTGGCTGCAATAATATTCCAAACGACAATAAGCTACTTCCATGATAGCTACTTCCATTGCATTACCATTTGTGATAGCCTGGTCGCTTATTAAAAAAGCCACAAAGGCTCAGTGGGCCTTACCTGGTTAAATAAAAAAAATAAAAAATAAAAAATGTGAGCATGCGAACGGCTACCCATCAAAGAGCGCTCATGCTGCCCTCATCAATCTGCCCGCCTCGTTCTGAACGGGCCCTCGGTTAAGAGCCCCCCCCCCCCCCAGCCCACGTCCGCCGCGTGCGAGGGCCCGGGGGTTAACGAGCGCGGCAATCTCAATCAGTGACGCGCAATTAAGAGACTTCTGTTGCGACGGCCGTGGGAGCTGCCCGGCGCTAATTAACGAGGAAGCGCAAACCCCCGTTTTAGAAAAAATGCCCGTCGCCCGTTACCTCTCGGCGGGTTGCAAAGTTATTTTTTTTCTGAGCTGTAAATTGCTTCCTCTAAATCGATTATTGCTTAAACACAAGCCATGCTCATCAGCAGAACGTGGGCATTCAGAAAGTCTGCTAGGTGGTCAAAATCAAGTTCTACAAATATCGCCTCCCAAACAAGACACTGCGGATTCTAAGACTCAACCCGCCCCATTCCCCTCTAACTTTTACTTCATATAATACAGGGTAATAATTGCAAATGCAACGGAATTGTTTAAAACGCAAACATCCAAAACGCTTCCTAAGCTCCACTCAGAAAACTACAAAGCAAAGCACCTGCAAGCTGTAGTTTAGCACCGATACAGCAGCGGAGTGCGTGTGTGCGGTTTTCTTTTCTTCCTACAGAAACATCTGTTAACCCACAAACCTTCAAATTTGAGGCCCCAAGAAGGAGAGTGGGGGAGGCAGAGAGGGGTGGGTGGGTGAGATGGGGGGGCAAGAAAATGTGAACTCTTTCGTTTTTGCACCTCGGGTTACAAAGCTTGTATCTGGAGTTCTTCAAGGGCACCCTAATCTATATACAAGACAACAGATTTTTCAATAACTCAAAAGAATTGGTACCCCCCTTTTTTTTTTGGAAATGCCCGAGCGGAAAATGAGCGAAGCCTCACCCCGCCACCCGGCACGGGTGAAATCCGCTGGGAATTTAGCGACGATCGTAAACTATTAACGGCGTACGCGATTGGACGCACGCATCGCAAATCACTAATTCAGGCCTTAATAATCCCCCGAGTCGTTACATTGCACACGTATTAATCCTTCAAAATGTAATCAGCTGAAGGGAGAGGATCGCGCGTGTGCTTTAACCGGCGTTGGGAGTAACAGGCAACCACGCGGCTTCAAGAATCCTAAATTGGGGGGGGGTGGAGGGGGGGGGAGCTGAGCAGACCGTGGCAAAAGTGCAACGCGAGGGGTAGGAATAGGTGCTTATCAGCAGTTTCCTGACAGCTGGACACGGCGATAATCCCGCAATGAGATGGAGAGGGGCACCTCCCACGGTGCCGCTCAAAGCCCTGCGTATCAGCTCGCCGTTGAATAATATTCCGCGAAAACCCAGCGCAAGGAACGTTGGCGGGGCGGGCGGGCGGGCGGGCACGCGCTGACGCACACCCGGCGCGACTTTGAAACCCGGCAGCCCACACCAATGTGTCACTCTGCGGGCACCAACCAACGACTACTCCAGTTCCACGTTTTCATTCATTGCCCTCCTCCCACCTTTGCCAAGGGACCTAACCCAAAACATCCACCCACCCACCCATACTCACGTACCCACACCACCCTCCAACAAATATTTTGAGGGGGGGGGGGGGGAAAAAACCCACATTAAATGTCCTCCAATAGTTGGGTAATTCATTGTGGTATTATGATATGCCGGGTACATGAAGGTGTGCCCTCCCACAGGTTTTTAACGGCAATGGATTTACAGCTGTGCGAGCGCTGCCTGCCTGGACTGCCCCGGTGGTGAGCGATCGAGCGAGGAGCTCGGCAACAAAAAATTCAAGGCCTCCCCACGTTTCAGAGAGCGCACGCCGTTGGCCGCCGTTGGCCATCGGACGGAACTACCCAAAGTCGAACCTAGGAACGCGGCGCTGGCCGGCAGATTGTGAGGCCGTTCCATCGCGCAACGTCAACATTTTGGAGAAACACAAACCCTTGTCTGAGGACGAGCGACGCTGGGGTGAAGCGGAGGCTGCGGGGCTTAAGGGCTTGTATATTAATACCACTAAAGATTCTACAGATTCAATTAAGAAAGCTGTTGAACCACACCCAACGTAAATAATCTCTGCAGGTTGACAGCGATAAATGCTGTATATGAACAACACTGTCGAATCAAAAAGATTCAAAGCGACATAAATTCAACAGATTCACAACACCTTAGCTTCTTGAGATCTGCACCGCTAGATTCTGCCTTGTGCCATCGTGCTCATCAGCCATGGTCAATCCACTGCTGGATGAACGACCCCCACCCCCCTCACCCTCCCCAAGCTACCACCATCTCTCACGATCCTGCATCTGCTCCACACACAAACTGATTTCATCGCTCCATCTCCCCAGCGGACGTCCTCTCGCGGACTCGTTGCATTCCTTCGCTGCCGTTCAACTTTTATCTTTGACCATTGTCCGTCACCCTTGCGAGTGACGTGCCTTGCTCACATCCGCCTAAGACGTGTCCCTAAATCCGCGAGTTCATCCGTCAATTAAATTCTAAGCGTGCATCTCCCCAAGCTTCTACACCTCCGATTAGCACGGTTGGCTACGTACGTTGCGCGAAAGAAGTTCAAACATGCGTACAAACGTGCACTTCTTGCCCCAAGTTGTTTTGTAAACGACCGCGTTTCTGAACTAGCAGGTAGGAGGCAATGCAAGGACCACAAGGGCACAAAAGTAATAATGTTCGCAAACTCAACCGTGATCGGTGACAATTCACCGCATGGTGGATGGGGTACATCGATGATACGTTCCCACTGGGTGACGAGCCAACAACGCCGATAGCCTGGGCTAAAATCCCGGCCCCCAGCCAAAGATAAAAAGGGACGTTCCCACGTGGCGCTGTTGATGACCGCCCAAAGCGGGCGGGCTTGCCGCGCCGCTCGCAACGATAAAATGAAAGCAATTAAATTCAAATGGAGCGATACACGCGGATAGGCACAATCGACGGGCAGCTTTATCGGCTCTCGCGGGGCAGCGCGAGTTTCCTTCCACAGGGGCCGGGCCGATTCCCATCCCTCGGACCCGGCGCGATCAAAGGCTTCAAACGAGCGGCCGCGGGAACTGACGTCGCGGGCAAACACGAGCCGAGAACCCCGGGAAGACTCGCCCAACCACCCCACCAATCACCCACCCACCCACCCGTTCCGCCCAACCGGGGGGAGCGCCTCCACGCATATATAAGTTTACCCAACGTGCTCAACAGCCAAAGCGGATCGCTGAGCGCGCGCGCACACACGAGCGCGCGCGCGCTCCTTAAAATTCTGCCATCGACCACATTCAGTCACTCGCTCATTCATTCATTCTCAGTCTTTCAAATGAATGCCCTCGCATGCAGAATGGTTTCATTAAGCCGCGTGCAACTTACAAGGAAGCCTTGTTTTGTTTTTCGGGGAATACGGATGGATCATTTGGGCCACTGCATCCACGACAACGGCCCATTCTTGCGAGGGCGCTCTGGGGGGGTGGCCGGGGGGGGGGGGCGGTGGGGGGGGGCTGGGGGCTTAATGCTCGAGCGCAAACCCGGGGCCCCCGTTGGCTCAACATCCCTCCGGCGGAGACGGCGGCGCGCTTTGGGAAAACCCCGACCGTTACGCGGCAACAACGCGTCGGGGGCGGCGCGCCGGTCGGGGGGGGGGGCGGTGCGAGCGCGTGACCAGCGAACGGAAAGAATGGACGGCGAGAAATAGGCGGTGGCAAAAGCCACTCTCTCTCTCGATCTTAATTTCGTACGTCGCCCCTCCCCCCCACCGTGAAAAATGTCGCTCGCAAAAAAATCTGCCGACGTTGCGTCGCAGGGTGGCGATGACGGCTGATGCTGCTGCTGATGCTGCTGACGATGACGACGACGACGATGATGATAATCCCGGTGAATCTCATTAAACGGACCGAAAGGCAGGAATGCACCATCATCACGATCATCATCTCCCGATCTCACGCCAAACCAAAATTTGCCAGCTGGCGCCGGAAGCTTTGATAGACATAATGACGTCCCCCCCCCCCCCCCCCCTTGTCATGAAGGGGAGCTTCAGTAAATGTGAATACGACACTCGGAGGGGTCCTGCATTGAGATGTCTGGCCGGTTTCAGTTTCGCACGCGGGCAGAAAGCAGAATTGTGTCCGGATGAAACGCACGCGTAACGAGCGGACGGAAATCTCCGCAATAGAGACGGCGTTGTCCCGCAGAGGTTCTGGGTGTCACAACATTCACAATCACCAACCCTGCGGCCCAAAAGCACCGGGAGTTGAGGCGCGTGCGCGTCGATGGACGGAGGCGGCGCTCGACGCGCACGCGGCCACGATGCGACGCGCACGCACGCGCGGTCGGTCGTCCATCGCTGAACGCGGTGGGAGTGGATGCGTTCCTGCCGAGGTGGGGGTTGCGACAACGGCGTACGAGCAGATGGTAAGATGGCGGGACGAAGAGGTGAGATGAGGGTTACGTGTCATTCCGCACCCAGAATTCCCACACCGCTCAGCCGCCGCAGCTGAAGAAAGTAGTCCGTCGTCGACCGCCGCTCAAGAGGCCGTGTCAATACGGTGCGTGCGTCCCACGTTATAACGCTGAGCGTTACGTGTTGAAACGCTGCGTGCGTTCCGCGCTGTAACGGTGCGTGCCTTCCGCCTTGTGCGAAAACTGTTCCCTAATAGAGTAGCCGCGCGTCAAGCGAAGGCTAACTATACACCGACAAGCACGGACACACCGACACACACATGTGCAATGTACAGGGGAACAGAGACAAATATCATTCGCGTAGCCTTCAACAAACTGTTGGGGTAATTGCTATTGACGAGTAGCACCAATGAAGGCACGCACGACGCGTGACGGGCTGGGTGGCCAGGACCACGGCCGACCCGCCTTTGTCTCCCCAGCGCTGATGGTTAACACACCGCACAACTTGCGATACTCATAGCAGGGCTGAGCCAACCTTGGGAAGGCCCAGGAACGGTTCAGGCATTCGCCTCCGTTGTTGGCCGTGGGTGGGAATGGAACTGGGATCGGTTGGGTTCGTCGTGCAGCGGACGCACACGCGCACGTACACGCAGTCGCACGCCAACACACACGTACAGAACACGCGCACACGCGGACATGCACGGGGAAACAATCATCGCACGCGTGCAGTCGTACGCACCAGCGCGCGCGCACGTGTACGCACACGCACGCACACGCACAACAGTACAGCACAATGGGTTCGTATTACACGTTGAAGGGACACTTTAAAGAAGGGGTGGGCGGGGAGGAGGGGTGGAGGATTGGGGGGGTTGGGGAGGGTGGTGCGCAGGGGTGGCAGGAAGGCGGGGGAGCGCCGTGGCATTCGGTGCATCTTTGCCGGAGGGGTAGGGGCCGTGCGTGTGTGCGCGTGTGTGCGCGTGTATGTGCATGAGCACAGATATGGGGAGCAGTAGGGCAGTGGTCAGCATGCTGCGCTACGAACCCGGCTGCCTGAGTTCGATTCCCACTCACGGCCAATACCGGTGACGATTGTCTGAACCGGTACCTGAGCCTCCCCTAAGTCGACTGAGCCTAGAATGATTACCCGGTGCAATGTGTAAACATCGGCCGGGCGTAGTGCTGCCCATCCACCCCCCCCCTTGTGTGCCGTGCCAGCCTTCATAGGCGCTCGCTAACAGCACTTGCCCCTGCAGTTTGTCGAGGCTACATGGGGGATCTGTGTATTTGTGTGCTTGCGGCAGGAATTCTGAACCGGACAGGAGGTTAACGCGACTGCTTTGCTCCCTCTCAACAAAACCCTCCCGGTTTCCCCCGCCATCACATTTTTTTTTAAAGGAAAAAAAGAAAGCCAATCTTTTCCTCTCTGGGACGAACCGCTCCCTCCCGTCCAACAATGCATCAAGTGAAGAGCGCGCCATATATCGGCGGCGGCGGGCTGATAGGTTGGGTTGGTTTTTTTGTTTCGTGAAAAGTTTTACTTGAAAAAGAGTTTCGCAGAATGCTCACCCCCCCCCCCACGCCCACTCGCCCGCCGGCCCACCCGCTCGCTCGCCCGCCCGCCCACCTCTGATTTGGCGCCACAGCCTAGGACGATGACGACAACGGCGGGACGTGGGACGGCGACGCGGGACAGCGAAGCGGAGGAGACGCTGTGGAGGTGGTAGCAGCGGAGGCCGGATGGGCCGGACGGACGCCCGCGGACAAACGTGGCGAAGCGAGCGTCGTTGGCGAAAAACAAGGATACAGGGGTTGTTGTCGTCGATGTTGGTGCTCTCCAGGATCAGGGGGATGCCTTCCAGATCGCGCACCTGGACGCACGCGCACCACAGAGAGACACAGGCCACACCGATATGACTCGCACTGCCGCGGTCATTGGACATCCGCTGTCGACGTCCCACCCCCGCGACATGCTATTCTCAATGACGAAAGCCGCTGTGTGAGAGTAAAAAAATTAAAAGAGACTCCGGTTTAAACGGAAGGTCATTCGTCGATCGATCGCGTTGAACACCGCCCTGCTGCTCGACTAATTTCCAACGCCCGGCGAGCAAGCGGACGAGAGGGCGGCCGCGGCCGTCCGCCCGCGTCGTTGCTTAAAGGGGCAGGGGAGGGGCGCTGTGACAGCTCAAGTCGAACCTACTCGGCTACCTGAGCCACACCCAAGCACCCGGGGGGCACCGGGTCGCCATTCCAAAACGCGCTCACCCCGACGGCCCCCCTCGTTATAGATGCGGCGGCCGGAAGAGAGAGGGGCTCTCGCTCGCTCGCTCGCTCCCCCGCCGTTCCGCGAATTCGCGACGAGCGCGGCAGGAAAAAGAAACCCGTGGTGAGATGCGAGTGATAACCCAGAAGGGAGGGGAGTCGGCGAGAGCTACCACGATGTCATCTACTTATTTACCGCGGGGAAACAGTGAGTCCCAAGTCGTTTGTTTTTTAAAAGGATGATCCTAATCGAATTCAAATTTATAGAACGCCTTCGCTTGAGGTGCTGGTTCGGACGATTGGCCAATATCTCTGCGTATTTAATGTCCCAAGAGAGCCAGTCAGGTGGCTGATATTCATTCGCAAAAAAAAATAACAACTTATAATCATTTACAGCCGCTTTTGTCAATTACACTGTTGGATGAAGGCCTACCCATGCTGTGCCAGTCGTGGCGTGGAAGAGCAATCCAACGCTGCGCACAGAGGGGCCAGAAACCGACTGGCGGGCGCTGTCTCTCCCAGAGGTCCCCTTGCACACGCACGTCAGGAATCGCAGTCTTAACCAATTCTCTTCATTTCACGGCAATCGCTGGCTCAGCAATGCCAGCGATTTGTTTCCCTCCCCCCTCCGCAGGATTCGCTAGCGGATTCGCGAGCCCTTTTTCTCGACAACGCTACTGCGTGAAGGTGCAAACCCGAAACAAAATCCAAAAGCACAAGAAGCTGTCATCTTGGCTCTGTGTGTGCGTGTCCCCCAGGCTCGCCCACGGCAGCGTGAAGCTTGCTAGGCACCATCCAGCTGTGTCGCTACGTGAGGCTGCAGTAGCTAACGGCTCTGTCGGCTTCACCTGGTAAAATAAAATAAAAGTTTTTTTGTGATTTGTTTACCTTGCCTATACTATCGTGTTGTTGTACTCTTTGTTGTTGTCACGTTCTGAACCTGCCTGTGAAAAAGAGCTTAATAGCTCATCCTATTCCTGGGGGAGCATAGATAACTGATTATGATTACGGGAACGATGTTGTGACTCTGCCTCGGTTGCTGACGGGGAACGCAGGAAGCGCGTGGGCACCGTTGGGTCGACTGCACGCAACTGGCCAACGAACCTCGACATCGACGCAACTGACAATGCTAATCGCCCTGCCTTACAAAAAGAGGGGGATGATGAAGCAGAAGAAGATATCACGGACTCGTGTTGGACGACCCCAGATGCATGGGGTGGGGGGGTGGGGGCCTAGTCAAACACAATTCTAAACATAAATTTTAATAAAGATGAGACTGAACATACAAAATGCAGGCCCTCCCTGAAGTATGGCCTTGAACACTCAGTGAACCTTTCTTGGATTCTCTTCAATAAAGTTATGCAAGTTGTGTTTGTCTTGGGATGCACACTCCTCCAATGGATTGGCGAGTGGGTGAGAAGCGCTGCAGCGGTTAGCACGCCGTGCTGAGAACCCAGCGGCCACAGATAATCGTTGGTGAAACGTCACGAGACTTGAATGGTAAATGTTGTGGGTTGACTCTCCAACACAGCGGTGTGCTAAACTAAGAACGAATTGGCACGGTCTGTTTACGTGACAAAACCTTGCTATTGGCCGTGTCGGGTGGTGGTGGGTTTAACGACGCGTTTATATTTACGCAATCTAACCCAAAAACCTATCGATAATATTGGTCGGGAAAGCCTACTACTACGCGTTAAACAGACGGATTCCCGGTCGCCACACCTCCACGGTTGGCTACGTACGGTGTGAAAGAAGCTCAACGTGCATACACACACACACGAAACCGGTTTAGGGCCTTCCCTTCACCAATCTGCATTGACCAGCTCGGTGAAGTATGTTGTTGAAACGACCCCATGGCTGAAACGGAATGGGTAGGGCCGTCATCAGACAGCTCATTCATAGGGGGCTGCAAAAATAATAAAACACGGTAATTTTATTCACACGGGAAAAAAGCCTCTTGAAAAGAGTCGTGAGAGTTGTCGAGGAGGCTTCCGCGTTCGGTCGTTTAGCCAATTCCAGTAACGGGTGCTTGGGCCTACGAAAGGAAACCGGAGTACTCAGCGAAGACCCAGACACAGCACCAGAGGACGATAACTCTCAACGCTCCCCACTGCTGTGCTGCCATCTCCCGGCCACCTCGCAGCCTTAAAGGAACCTAGTGCAGCATGCAAAGCCGGGCAGTGTCAGGGCACGCATCGCGGTATCGCCGGCACCGCGAGCGATTGATGGCGTGGAGAATTCTTCATCCAGCAGCGGATGGACGATGGCAGATGGCGGTGACCCCGTCATCGCAGCGGTTTTCAACTCGTGGGGCGAGCAGCCAACCCCCCCCACCACCGCCTGGAGCAGGGCGGGGGGTGCACAGTAGACGTTCAGGGGATCGGGAGGCTGCAGCAGGGATAGCGTGTGAGAGAAATGTCCAAGGTGCGCAGGGGATGACGGCGCCTCGTTGTATGTCAGGTGAACTTCTTTCGCGCCATACAATGCCAACCGCGCCAATCGGAGGAGCGACATAGCGGTGGCGTTCGTTGAAGATGCCCCGACGTCGTCTGCAGGAGTGGTTTTGCCGGCGCTGGGGGCCCAAATTTGCAAATTAAAATAAAATACTATTTGGTTCTTTCGGTAAAGTCACGTAGGTAGAAATATAAAATAAAAATAATAAATCACGACGTTTCGATCGCAACACAAGCCGTCGTCCTCAGGAGGAAAAAAAAATCCAGCAGTGGAACTGCTGAACCAGCGAGAGAGCTGTTACAACAACAAGAGGTTTTTTATGTGGCGATGGGCAAGCAAGCGGGGTCTGAGCTGGAAAGGAATTCCATCTCCGGACGCAAGCACGTCAGTTGTGTTAATGGGAGATTAGCACTATGTTGATGGGAGAGATTAGGCAGGGAGATTAGGGGGATTAGCAAGTTCATGTCATGTCTATGTGTAGCACAAGTTGCGGCGCTGCCAACTGCGCTGTGAGGCAAGCGCGTCCACGCAAGAGAACCACCGCAACGGTGGTCGCGCCAGTGAGACACAAAGCCCATCACACAGCCAGAACCATCGGTACATCGAGGCTAATCGAGCAGAAGTGGCCATGTTAGTGAGACCCCAGCCCGTTAATGCAGAGGCACCCAACAGGGCAATGCAACTCAGAGAGTCGGAGATAGCAGCCAAACGGCAGGGAAGAATGGAAGCACCACAGCAAGTGACGACTTTGCTTGGTTAATAACGTCCTTCCAATGATTGCTCGGCCTATACCCATCTTCTCGGTTGAAATTGTCTCCGTATTTATATATCTGGATGGCTTCATGGACACAAATCTTTGATGATAGCCTGAAGGTTTGCAGAGTACCTTGGTCTCGGAAAAAGCAATATCGTGCGAGCCCATTGCGTTATAACAATGATCAGCCACTGCAGAGGTATTGCTTCTGCCATGTTTCAAATCTGCCCTTGTGTTCGTGAAAATGTCCGAGACATGTCGTTTCGTTTCCCCAATGTAACTGTTGCCGCAGACACAACTTAGTTTGTAGACACCAGGGTATTTACATGTCAGGAATGACATCCTTCACAGATGGGATCAAATCACGGATTCTGTGTACTGTATTGAATCGGACCTGGATCTTGTGTTTACTTACGATTTTTTAATTATTTTTGGTAACACCTGCTATGTATGGCAAGGTGATGGTTTTGATTGGGTCCTCAGATGGTTGTCTCCCCATGGTTGGGGATACAGCTTTGCGGATTGTGCGGCCTGAGTATCCATTCATCTTGAGGGCTTGGTGTACGTGCCCCAGTTCACTGGCTAGGTGGCGTTGGTCGGAGATGCAGCGGGCCCTGTGGTGTAGTGTTTTGATGAGGGAGTTCTTCTGGGCCGGATGGTGGTGGGAGTCAGGCTTTAGATAGGAATCCGTGTGGGTGGCTTTCCTGTCGACGGAATGTCCCAACGAGCCATCAGGCCTCTTCTCGATCAAAACATCCAGGAATGGCAGCTTGCCATCATTTTCCACTTCCATGGTGAATTTGATGGATGGGTGTATGGAATTGATGCGGTTGAAAAACTGGTTCAGTGCCAGCTGGCCATGTGGCCAGATGACGAAAGAGTCATCTACATATCTCTTCCACAAGGAAGGACGTAGGGTGGATGTCAGGATGATATCTGTTTCAAATTTCTCCACGAAAACATTCGCTACCACTGGTGATAAGGGAGAACCCATCGGGGTACCTTCATTCTCACCTCATCAAACAAAATTAACCAACCGACTTTCACTTCGATCCTCCATGTAAGCGTTGATAATGTGTTTAACTTATTTGGCACCGGACAGAACCAACTGTGCTAATCGGACATGCGGGAGGACAACAAACAAGCGAGGTCAACACCCGGGCCCGTGTCACGTTGGCGGTGCAGGCTCAAGTGCGAGGGCACGAAAGGAACCATCCACGATCTCTCCTTGTGCGCGTGTTTGCGTTTGAGCATGTGTCGCCCATGGTCGCAAAATACAACAACTCAGAGCCTCAGGACCTCGTTGCTACGGTCTCTTTGAGTTACGGCTCTGCTGTACCCCACTTAAAATATTGCGAGCACTAAATACAAGCTTTAGCCATGTAAATATGCCACGAATGGTAGGCAAGCAGTCAACACGAGCAGATTAATCTGTTGAAATGTACAGGAGGTCGGCTTGTGCCGTTCGTTGTCCCACATCCGTCGTGTTCGAGTGGTGCGAGAGGTTTAAACAAACGGACGCGGGTCGGTAACAGGCGGCAAAACATGGTTCCCACGCAACCACGCGCGGCTAACTCGCGCAATCGCTCCCCGTGGGGACCGGCGAGCATTGGGACAATCCGCCACTTCACACCCTGCGCCGTGATTCAGGAGGACCGAGCGGAACCGTCGGAGGTGTGGAAGCCTTCATTCGTGATCAGAAGGCAGTCCGATTGGCCGATTGAGGCTGCTGCTGCTGCTGATGATACATCAAATATACGATGTTATTTGTTTGAATATATAGGCGCTGCACGTAAAAAGCAAATGCGCGCGCATTTTTCCGCAGCACGTACACCAACGTCACACGTGCGTGCGTGTAACGACGGTGGCGGCGACGATGGTGAACAGGTTCCCCCGTCCCCACCCCCCTTTATCCACGACCCCCAAAATCGCCGCGAGAGAAAAGGCGCGGAGGCCTTCATCTGGCGGTCAACTGATCGCGGCCAATGTTGATGACGAACGCCGGAGACCCACGGCGGGACGGGCCACTCGTGGGCCCGGCCGCCTGCCGACGTTCCCAGCGAGCGGACGGACGGCGCTCGGGGCGGGCGGGCGGGCGGTTGGAGCGACCGCGCCGGCGGATGCCAGCGATCGCGGCATCCGGAAAGCCGCCCGCCTCGGAGCCCGCGAGCACAAAGCGGCGAGCGGGCGAGCGGGGATTACACGCTCGGGCGACTCCCAATAGAGAGCGCCGGAGGTGGCCGGGCGGCTCACGGCGCTAATGCCGTGTCACAGAGCACTGAGTCGGCAGCAACGGGGTGGTGCTGGGTTTGCGTCCAGGTTTCACCCAGCCGTGATTAAAGCGGGTTCTCAAGTGCAGCGAGCCGGCGGTCTCAGCCCGGTCACCCGATGACGGCACGCGCGCACAAAGAGTAATCGTGTTAAGTTCGGGTTTTTGACCTAATCGCGCTCATTCCAGCGGAGCATGAATAACACTTTGGCTTGACTGTCGTGCGACGAACGCTCCCCGCAGCAGCGCAAGCGAGCAGGTGACACCGCCTGGCGTGGACGAGAGACGAGTGATGGAGACTCAGGAGGTAGTTCTTTGACGTCATCTTCCAAACGCCATTCTCCAATCGTGTGGCGATGTTACGCGTATTGCTCCCGACGAGAATTTGCAAACGGAAATTACTTTATCTCGTTCCAAAACGAGACGCCAAAAAGGCACGGCTGGAACACAACCGACAGATAAAATAAATGCAAAGAAAATAAAAGCGCTAAAAAAATACACGGGACGCGCCCTCTGAGCTCGCCCGCGACAAACCGTAATCGCCCGGGAAAGCGCACAGCAGGTCACGCGTGAAAGGCCAATGCGACAACTCTCAAAATCCCTGTCACACAACGCCAACGCGTGGACCAAGCCACCGCCTTTCGCAAGCAAAAAAAAAGAAAACAAACCCGAGTCGTGAAACCTGCCCACACAGAAACCGTACGCGAGCGGCGAGCGACACACGGGTGAGCGGTGAGTGGAGGGTGAAAAAACACGAAGCCCCGGGGGCAGCGCTGACAACTGTGACGGCGTTTACAACGTCCCGAGCCGTCAAGACGAATGAATGAACGGACGGACGAACGGACGGGCGCGACCCTTCACGTGTCGCGCGGTGACAGCGAGGCGAGGTGAAACGTTATCTGCGCCCGACGACGGAGGGAGAGAGAGATGCCCCGACGTCACCCTGCGGTGTTCCGCAAAAACAGAGCGAGCCATTGTGCGCAGGTGCGGCGGACAGCGGCCGGCCCGATGTCGCGCACCTGAAAATTACCCCCGCAATCCAACCGGTGACAAAAACGAGCCGTCCCCCCTTAGCGACGTCGACCGCAAAAGCCGACAAAAGCAAACCGTCGCCCCCCAAATCGATTCGTCAGCCCGCGTTGCACGTTCGCCCGCGGATCGCGTGGGTTTGACGATGCGCTGTTTAACGAATCGTGTGATGTTACCCTGAAGGGTTAATGGGAGTTTAAAAAAAAGTTTGATGGTGAGACCGGAGGCATGAAACAAGAATTAGTGACGAATGAGGGGGCCATATAAAAACAGTGACAAAAACTATCTCGACAAACGGTCGAATCGCCGCGACGGTAGAATCGTTAAGACGTCTGTCGGCAACGCAACTCACTCGGCACTAGACCCGCTCCCCGACCCTCTCTGTGCGCCGTGGAAGAAGAATTAACGTCGCTCCCTTTATATTGGTATAAATGTTTAAGGCGGTGCTCTTGACGGAAACTGTTGAACATTTTTTGAATCGGCTGCACATGGGTATCCCTGCCAGAAACACGATGTTTCAATGGCCTCTCACCTGGTTACATCAAGACGAACCTGTCTGCGAAGTTACGAGCGTTTTCTTGCACAAAGGTGTTTCTCAAACTTTCACTCAAGCCGATGCAAACCACCCAAATGCTTCACTATTCCCAGATGACAAAACGCATTCACTTCTCTCTCTAAATATGAGTAATATAAAATGATTCATATTACCGGAACATAAAAACACTATTTTATGCAGCTATAAGGGGTTTTTTTAGGTGGTGGGGAGGGGGGGGGCATTTAGATCTTCGGGTTAGGGAAGTTTACCATCTTAGTTTTTAATTAAGTAAAAGTAAAACAAAAGGTAGAATAAACCTGCGTTTGCATCACAGCCCCTGCGGACCACCTGGAGGAGGAGCGTCGCAGATCGCCGGTGGTCGGTCGGTCAGGGACCACACTTTTGAGAACCACCGCTCTGCATGGACGGTGACGGACGCTGGCACCACGTCGCCCTCCACGCCAATGTCATCAATTCGTTTTCAATGGCCCCCTTCGGGTGGAGGGGCAGGGCTCGACTACAGCGCTCGGACTCACGACCGCGCACACCAGCGGCACCAGCGGCACCAGCGGCACCAGCGGCGGTCTTCCAACCCCCGTAACCGGACGTCCCCCACCCCCCCGCAGGTCGACTCGGCCTTGACAGAGCTGCCCCCCCACACGTACGTACGCGCATACACAAGTATGCGCGTACGTACGTGCGCGTGTCTTCACCTGCGGCTCCCGTCGCACAACGCAGCGACGGCCCTCGTCCTGCTGCCGCCGCCAGCAATCGCGCCGAGTGGCTATCGGCCCCCTTAATTAGATTAAACATTATTTGGTCTAGCAACGGGATATTTTTTTTTTCACCCTAATGCAGCCAATCCTTCACGTGAGTAACCGAACTGAGCTTAAACTTTAATGGAAGAGGACGGGTCCAAGGTAAAGCCGCTTGTAAAATACCTGCTGTTGGAGTCCGCTGCTAGCTGGGGCCCCGATGCGTTTTTAACCGCGGGAGTGAGGAGCGGGCGAAGGCAGCGGATGGAGAATTAGCAGCTGCCAAAGTGACAGCCGTGCTGAAGTAAAAACAGTGTTCGGTTACAGCGCGTCAAAAATCAAGAGCGTGGATAATTTTATGAACGTTTGGGAAGGCGAGTTTCTTTTTTTCGGGGAGCACTTGAAGGGCTCCTAAACGGTGGAGGCGGGAGGGTGGGATCATAGTAGGAGGCACCCCCCCCCCTTTTTCCGAGGTACCCGTTAGTCAGCCCGCCAACCTACCGACCCGGCCAGACCCATAGGCTGCCAGTCGACTCACCGGGCCAGTCCGCCAAGCACACCAGCCAAAGCAACCCACTGACCCACCACACTCCAGTCCACTGGCCCACCGAATCCCATCAACACGCCAGTCCCATTGGCCATGCAGCACACCAGTACATCAGCCCACCAGAGAAGCAGCTAGAAGGTCCTACTAGCCCACTGACCCACCAGGACATTAACGCACCGGCCCCAATGGTCAAACGGCACAATGGAACAAAAACATACCAGTCCACAAGCCCACCAAATCTAGGAAGCTCGTGCACCCGTTCACTGACTAATTAGCTCAACAGCTCATTAGCACACCAGTGAGCCAGCCCCCCCAATGACCCATCAAGTACACGAGCCCACTAGGACCTCAGTCCTAAAGCCCACCAGCCTACTGACAACACCAGCACACAAAACACATCAGTCCACTCGCACACTCGTCCATGAATCCACTCGCCCGATTCACCGGCCGCCCGACCTACCCGACGGCCTACACGCGCCCAGCAGACAAGCAGCCCACCGCCACACCTGCCTACATACACGCGCACCCACGTACACAAACACGCACACGCACGCACACATGCCATCATCTACTCCAATTGACACGGCGCCCACTCGGCACCCGTCAAACGCGCCACTGTGGCCAATTTCGCCGGAATCCTGGTTTTTCCTGATTCTATTTTTTGTGTGCATGTGTAAGTACTGTATAAGAGACAAAGATCCCCCTTATAGCCTTTAACAAACTGTTGTGACAAGTGCTGTTAGCGAGCATCCTATGAAGGCCGGCACGGCACGCCAGGGGGTAGGTGTCCAGCACCACGCCCGGCCGGCTTTGTCTCCCCAGTGCCGATGTTTACACAGCGCACCAGGTACTCATTTGAGGCTAAGTCGACCTTGGGGAGGCCCAGGACCGGTTCAGATAATCGTCAACCGGTGTTGGCCGTGAGCGGGAATCGAACTCGAGCCATCGGGTTTGTAGCGCAGCGCGCTAACCGCCACGCCACCGCCCCCCACGTGATATAAACAAAGATACCCTCACATACCCCTAACAGACTGTTGGGGCAAGTGCTGTTTGCGAGCACCCATGATATACACACACACACACAACGTACACGTGCGCACACACGAGTTTGGGTGACAACCGCGTCTCAAGTGCTCGACACGAGGAGTGCGAATTGCTCGCTGCCAACGGCTCGACAGCCGACTCCACAAACTGCCGACTCCAAAGATCTCAGAGCAGCCGGTGCTAGTTAGTCGTTGCCAATCAGTGATTACGCGTGAAAGCATCCTCGCGTGTAATTGGCAACCAAAACTGGGACCGGAAGACTAATGGAGCACCAACTGAATTTCACAAGCTACCGTACGCGCGTGCGAAAAGAATCGTTCATTCCGATATCGTGTTTCTTGTTGTTGTTGTTGTTGGTGCCCCGGAATCCGTTTACATTTTTTTGTTTGTTCGTTTGTTTCGCGAAAAACCTGTCCGAACAAAAAACCTGGCGCGTGGAGTTTGCCCGCGGAGCGGAAGCACGGCCGGGGCACCGCACCAGCGAACTTCCAAGACGAAAGCAAACTCGGCTGAACGCATTCGCTCGTAGGGAACCTGCTACGTCGGCCAGAGGTCAACGTTTTAAGTGTTGCGTTCGGCTCTGGCTAAGTTTTCTTCCCACGATAACGTCGCGTTCACTCACTGCACATATTTAGGGAGGAGGGGGGGTGAGGGGGCACGGGGAGGGGGGGGGGGGCGGAGAAGGGGAAGGAGGGGGGCACAAGCTCGATCAAACGTGTCACGCGTGTCACACGCGTGTCACATCAAGGCGCGCGCCGGGATTAATAGCGCATTAATCCCTGCCCAAGCGCGCAAACCCCGGGCTTCGCCCAGGTGCGCTTCAGCCTGCGCGAATAAATAAATAACGAACTAACTAACTAAATAAATAAGGCGCATATTTCCACGCCGGCTCGCCGCGAAACCTGCGAGGGTGGCTGCCGCGTTCCGTTCCGTTTCTTCTAATCCGGGGGAATTTGGCGGCAGCGTCCTCCTCCAGTGCCCTGAGGGCTCCTTGGCCTTGCGGTGAGGGGTGGGGGAATGGGGGGGTGATGGGGGGGTGGGGGGGGTAATGGGGGGGGGGGGTGCGCGCACTCCTCGCGGTCGCGAGATTAGCGCGGCTAAGACTCCCCTCGAATCCCATAATGGACTCAGCCGCAGGGAGGGTGGAGCGAGAGGACCAGGGATTGCCCTCTAGGGGTCACCGAGACCAAACCGTCGAGAAGGCCCCGAGGCGGGAGGGGGGGGGCGTTGGCAGCGCCAGCTTCTTCTTGGTAGGACGGTGACGCTGCGCCCGGGGGACAAGTTACCGGTTTGCGGAGCAGATACGAAAGGATACGAATCGATGCTTCTATGTACGTATGTGTGTTGAACGTCTTTCGCACCGTACGTAGCCAACGGTTCTGAACGGGGGTGCGATGTCTGGGTTCTTCGGCCGTTCTGCGATGTTGGTTGTCGGCTGGTGGATCACCTTTGGTGTCGCCGTTGAGTGATCTTGATGGGCAGCAGTGTGACGATGGGATCCTTAGCCAACCCCCCCCCCCCCCAACCTAGGCCCCCCCAACGCTTCACCTCCCTGCGGACATCGGGGTAGGGTCTAGAGCAGGGGTCTCAAACTCAAATTACCTGGGGGCCGCTGGAGGCAGTATCTGGGTGAGGCTGGGCCGCATCAGGTATTCCACAAAAAAAACTTTGCTAAAAAAATCCAAACTTCTCAAATGTCATTACTAACAGTTATTTAACTTCAATGGGTTCTTCTGAACATGAATAGAATATTGAAGAACATGAACGGTTCTTCTGAACATGGCTTCTCTTGCCTACTTCCTGCTGCCAGAGACCTGGCAGCGCTTCCTCTCACATAGCTGAGCCACATTTGGCTTGAGGGAGGAAGCAGTTGAGACCCTCAGTATGGCTTGAAGATGATCATCAGTAAGTCTGGACCTGTACTTGGACTTATTGAAGTTCAAGGTGGAGAAGAGCTTTTCACACAAATATGTGCTCCCAAAAAGGCACATGGTCCGCTTAAACATTCGGGAAAGCTCAGGGAAGCTGGGCTTCAATTCTCGCAAAAATTGCCCAAGCTTGTCTTCTTTTCCACTCACCTCCCTGAACTTGGTTTTGAGGTCAGAGTTGCACTGCAGGTCAATGAGCTCCATTTGAAGCACAGGAGGGGCATCTTGCACATCAAAGGATAAGGGATCCGCAAAAATTTGAAAAGTGGCTCTGTGCGTCTTGAAGTCTGCAAATCTGTGACCAAATTCCTCCTGTAGCCTCAAAATGGCACCAACATACTTCTCACCACTGAATGGTGTGCCTGCATTCAGGAGTGCCTTGCATGCTGGGAAATGGCAAAGGTTTGTCTGAGAGAGCTGGGCTTTCCATAACACAAGTTTTGTGGAGAATGCTCTCATGTTGTCATAGGCAGCACTGACGAGCTGCCCCTGGGCTTGTAACTTATTGTTCAGTACATTCAGCTCATGCGTGATGTCAACAAGAAAAGCTAAGTCCATGAGCCATTTGGGATCACTTAGCACAGGAACAGCCACCCCATCCTTCTCCATGAAGGCTTTCACTTCTGCTCTCAACTCAAAAAATCTCTTCAAGACGTTTCCCCTGCTGAGCCAACGTACCTCGGTGAAGTAGAGCACATCCTCATATTCTGACTCCATTTCCTCTAAAAAAGTACGGAACATCCGGTGCTTTAAGCCCCTGGATCTGATTTGGTTGATGCATTTCACAACAACAGACATCACATTGTCAAACTTCAGGCATTTGCTGCAAAGGGCCTGCTGATGTATGATGCAGTGCAGAGCAATGGCCTCCTCCACACCCTCCTCTTCTAGTTTTCTTTGAACAAGTGCCACCAGTCCATTTTTCCTCCCTGTCATTGATGGCGCTCCGTCAGTTGTTATTCCAACAAACTTCTTCCATGGCAAACCGGCATTCACAATGGCATCACACAGCTGGCAAAATATCTCCTGAGCGGTGGTGTGGCCATGCATTGGAATTACTGTGAGCAACTCCTCCATCACTTCAAAATTGTCATCAACACCACGACATATATTGTGAGCTGGGCAGTGTCAGTGATGTCTGAACTCTCGTCAAGAGCGACTGAGTATGCATTGAAAAATTTGGCTTTCTCACGCAGTTGATCATAAATGTCACTTGACAGGTCAGAAATGCGCTCTGCCACGGTGTTAGCAGAAAGGCTGATGTTGCTAAACTGACCTTTCTTTTCCGGACAGACTATACTTGCAGCCTGTAAGATGCACTTTTTGATAAACTCGCCTTCTGTGAATGGCTTTCCTGCCTTAGCAATCATCTCACTAACCATGTAGCTTACTTCGACTGCTGCATTATTCTCTTTGGTTGCTTTCTTGAAGACATGTTGTTGCCTCAGTAGACATGTTTTAAGATTGGCAACCCGGTTGGCTCTCTCATCTCCCTGGTATTTTGCATACTCCTCAGCATGTCTAGTTGAGTAATGACGTTTGAGGTTGTATTCCTTGTGCACCGCAACTTTTTCTGTATAATTAAGACACGTCGGGGTGCTCATATGCTCAACAAAGAAATATTGTATCTCCCACTTTTCCTGAAATTGTCTGTGCTCGTCACCAACCTTTCTCTTCACTGCATGCTTTGAAAAAGACATGATTGGGGCTGTGTGACAAGATATATATTCATTCCATTTGCTGTCGCTCAAGCAATAAAGTTTCAGTCAAGTGTTAAGCCAACCAGCGACGCACGGAGACATAATTTCCGCAAATTCACGTCATTTCCGCTTTTTCCGGTAACAACAGATGCGTAGATTATGGGGGGGGGGGGTGTAATGCGTTCCCATCAGATTTCGTCCCCACACCCCAGTCACAGGCAGACACAGCTGTAGCGGCTGCTACTATACACGCTTCTCTGTTCAAAGCACGGGGATCTGAGCCGGGATGAGCTGTGGATCTGTGCTTTGACGCGCTCCGGTGCGCGCACAGTGGAGAGCCGAAAGAGGGAGAGGAGAGGACTATATGAGGCAGTGTCATTGTGTGACCACGGGGTTCAAATGCTGCTGGCCACTGTCGGGGCTTTCGCTTCCTTCAGTCACATCATCACATTTTTCTATCCATTTTTGTGCTTACTTTGTGCCGGCGTGTTGGCTTGCCTGCATTCCGGGACTTATTTGAGCAGATCCGGTTCCTCTCGTATCGAAAAAAATATGAATATTAAAAAAAGTTTTTTAAGAAATTATTAAAATAAAATATAACATTATAATGTAATCACTAGAATATTACGGAGCCCCTGTTGACATCGGTGGATGAATTACTAATTTGTGGCCACGCAATAACAAGATAATATAATAAGTTATATATAAAGCTTTTTTAATAACAGCATCACAATTTCATAAAATAATAACAAATGCAGACTTCTAAGATGAACCAAAATAATTATGCACATCGTCATGTACAGTCTGTGGCTCGGTGCGTAAATGTCACCACCAGAGGATGAGGGAATTTAAATCATTAAAATTCATCCACACATATCAGGTGTAAATAATAATGTAAAACAGCCCAGACTGTAAAATGTAGACATTAGCTCAATGACGTGTTATAAACTGCTGCGGTTTAGAATAATCCGTCTGCGTAAAGAAGCTCCCAATACCTCACAGCGCAGCGTGTGCGTAAAGGAGCTGTGGTGTCCCTTGAATTTACCTTCAATTTAACAAATTGTGTATGTGTGTGTTCCGTTCGTTTTCTCCGCTGGACACAGAAGTCGCCTTTGCTCAAGATGCCACTTTATTAATCACTGACACAAAGACTGATACCGTCACTGCAGTATAGCCTAAATAAGTCCCACTGCATTGTAAGTGGCATGTGTGTGCTGTTTTAAGCGTCGTTTTATGTGCGTTCCGGGACCTGTGCTCGTCGTACCTGCGCTGTCATATGTACTTAGCGTTCCGGCACCTTGTGATTTACAAATGAAGCACTGGATACATCATGACCTGCGCGAAAGAGGGTGGAAAACTATGAATTTCACCCTCCTGCTCTCCGCACATCCAAAGCCACTCTTTTCTCTCCCGGCTCTCTCTCTCACTCACTCTCACACGTACACAAACACACACACACACGACCCCGCCCCCCATGTCACTCACATGCATGCCGCATTCACTGGACAGGCACACAGTAAGAAACCAGAACATCATAACATTGTCCCACACAGCAGCTAACACCGGGGTTGCTACAATATGAAACTCGCGGGCCCCACTAACATGAAACTTTCATATTAAGGTGGGGGCGACAAAATATCGTCCCGAGGGCCGCAATTGGCCCGCGGGCCGCGAGTTTGAGACCCCTGGTCTAGAGAGCAAGCAGAAAGCATTGTTATAAATGCGTTATTTTTCAATGGTTTACAAATGAAGTGGAAAGTGTTTGTCCATTAGTTACGTCCATCCCGATTGTATCGCGAGCGGAGACGATTGTTAGCTCTGTTGCTACTGGCGACCGAAACCAGTCAAGCTGACCGAATCGTCGTCCAAAACGTTGAGGCTTAACGCTGGAGAAGTTGTTTTACTTTTTTTTTTGCAAAAATTCAAAACGCCTTTCGCCCCGAAGCTACCCATCCAATTCCCTCCCGCTAAGCGAACGCTCTTGAAGACAAAACGCACGTTGGAAAGCATCACACTATCCATTCGCACACAGAAACACTTTACTGTTGTACGCAAATCTATGCACTTTTTGTTATATCCTATACCTTTCCTTACATCCATCATCGTCATCAGCAGCAGCCGTGATCTATCCACTGCTTGATAGAGGCTTCCACCAAGCCTTTGCCATCTCTCTCTCGGTCTCGTGATACAACAATCCATCCAGCTTCCTTCCCCCGCACGTCCGATTAGCACAGTTGGAAACGTACGGTGCGAAATAATTTAAATTATTTCAACATACGTCCTGCTTCTGCGCATGAGATGCTTTCGTCGGCGCTCCCATCTGTGCGGAGCACGTTTCCCCTCCTTTGGCTACGATCCCTTCCAGAGCGGCGTGGTCTTGGCCAAGACCGCTCGCTTTAGTTAACGCTCACTATACCATCGGCTGCAGGACAACATCGTTCAGAGTGGAGACACACAGCCTTCGACGCTGGCGGAGGCTGTGTGTGCCCATTGTTGCTCTTTGTGGACCGTGACGTCGGCACACACACACACAAAGACAAAGTTCCCCTGAATAGCCTTCAACAGACTGTTGGGGCAAGTGCAGTTAGCGAGCACCTATGGAGGGCGGCATGGCACACGAGGGGGTGGGTAGCCAGCACCACGCCCGGCCGGGTCTCCTTCATGGCAATGTTTACACATCGCACCAGATACTTATTTGAGGCTGAGACGACCTAGGAGAGGTCCAGGTACCGGTTCAAATAATCGCCATCGGTGCTGGCCGTGAGCGGGAATCGAACTCGGCGCGCCGGGTTCGTGACGTCGGCACACAAATTCACAAGCGTGGCCTCAACCGCAAAGCTCCGCCAACGAGCGGCAAAAAAGCGCTACCGCTCGGCCACGTCACCGCCCCCGTCCCCTCCCTCCCTCCAACTCTCCCCCCCCCGACCCACAGTCCCTCGCCGCAACTATAACTTCCCCCACCTGCGGTTTGCCTCGCGTCACCCGTGGGAAGAATCTCCACCGACGGCGGTGGCGGCCGTTGCAGCGCGGAGGGACGGGCGCGGCGCTGGATGGCCGAGCGGCTCGTTAATCTCACTCGGCCACTCGTCGTCGTCGCCGTCACGGCGAGCGGCCGACCGCCTGCGCTGACCCCTTGCGCGAACCCTGACCCCCCCCCACCATCCGCCCGATCCCCCGCAAACCGTGACCCGCAGCCGATGAAACCGGACGGGCGAGACGCTCGCGCGGAACAACGCCCGCTCGCCGTGTGCCCAACGAGAGGGCGCGGGGAGGAGGGGGGGGAGCGGACGCAAACGGCGTCCGTTTGGTCGTCGATACCGTAGATGCTCTGTTGCCAATTGGTAAACGATAAACATCGGTCACCACGGGATTCTGGCGTCGGCCAGCAAGGTTAGCGAGCTGTTAGGTAGGAGAGCGGTTGAGTGGGGAGAGCAGTCCCTAGGGGGTACACGGCAAATCGGGGCGACCGCCCCCGGCCCCGCGTTTCGGGAGGCCCCACGCTTTGACGTCACGGTTCATTTGTTCGTTTCCCAGTCCGCTATGTCCTGGCGAGGGTCGCTGCGGCAGCGTGTTCACTAGCGCGGTCCAGACCTCCCTTTCCCTGGCGACAAACTCTAGCTCTTCCTGGAGAATTCCCAGGTGTTCCCAGGCCAGCCGAGTGACATATTCCCACCTGCGTGTCCTGAGCCAGCCCCGGGGTCTTCGCCCAGATGTAAAACTTCCGATTTAGTTTGAATGCATCAGTGGGCGGGGGGGGGAGACTACACAGTGTCACTCGCCCCGGGTCCCGCACCCCCACCCCGCTGTGGACAGACCCTGTGGGTAGGCGAGTGGTCAGGGAGGTGACAGACACGGGTGAGCAGTCGGCCAGCGAAACATTCCACGCAGGACGGTGCACCAGGCAGCCTAGGCGAGCGTAAAGTCTGGCCGGCGTGACGGTCGCGATTTCGCCACGGCCGCCGGTCGCCGCGCGCGGTCACCTGGTCCTGGTTGCTGCGGTGAGCGAAACACAGGTTGCCGACGAGCCGCACGAGGTCGCGCTTGACGCCGTGCGCGGGGTGCGCCGCTGAGGAGAGGCCGCCGTAGCCCTGGGCCAGGCTGAAGGCGTTGCGTTCTTCGCGGCCCACGCGGTGGCACTCCCCGAGCAGGTCTGCTCGCGGACACACGACGGCACGCGACGCGACGATGTCAGGTATTGTTCCACCCCAACTGTAAATCTGTTAAAAAAAGAGCGGATTTCTCCAGGATAAAGAAAGAGCCCGATTCTGAAAGCGTCACGGAGTCTCAAGACTCGTTTGTAAGAAGGAACCCGCTGCGTTGAGACATCTGCACGATTCCTTTTAATTCCGCACTTCAGAGTGACCCTTCCCCGTGAGACAGTAGGACCACGGAAGCGGATGGAGAGCTGCTTCTGGGATTTCACAGAAAGGTTAATTTGTTGTGGTCGTGAGCTTGGTCCTCCCTCCCATAACGCACACAGGCTCGCTTTAAACCACCGGCTCAAAACTGTGGCCGTGTCATTTAGCAGCAGCAGGACGAGACGACTGCACACCGGTTTCGCCCTCGTTATGAATCATCAGCACAGTGTAGCCATCGTCGCCTCCTGCTGCCTTGTACCTCGCGGGGGCCTTACGCTGTGGGGTGACAGTTCGCCTCGTGGTGAGACACCGACAGCACAAACCACGATAAAATGGGGTAAATAAACAGAAAAATATTTTTCTAAAACAGCGTCTCCGAGAAGGGACTGCACTACAAACCGCGCTCTCGGCATTGGGCCGAACCGCACGGCACAAGCGCCGCGCGTTGTTTTGTCCCGCATGGGACACGCGCGTGCTCGCAGACGCAAACACTTATCGAGTGTCACGGCCTCGTCTTTCCTCAGCCACCGAACGCTGCGGGGCGCCCGGTTTTAACCCCGCAGGGGGACGAGCGACGAGACTGAGAGGGAGGGAGGGAGGGGGGGGAATTGTTCCCCCGCCACCACCACCCCCTCCCCGCCCCCCTCAGTGCTCGCCGAGGCCGGCGCAGTCGCCTACAACCCAACGGAATTCCCGTCCGCGGCTTCCCTCTGTGACCTGCCGCCCCCTCGAACGGAGGGTCATCAATCACCGCGGAGGGGGCCGCTGTCAGGGCGGCACAGTTTGGCCGACGTCGGGGTGCGCGACACCGGGCAGGGCGAGGTGGCTTGGTGCCCGCTAGCCGCGGGTCTCTGCTAGCGCGCGGCCGACGCTCGTTAGCACGGCGGGCGCCCGCTAGCGTGGCCGACGCTCGTTAGCACGGCGGGCGCCCGCTAGCACGGCCGACGCGGGCATCGGAGTCCTCCCCACCGATGGCGGACGCTCACTTGAAACGAGACGTTCGCAAGCGCTGCGAGGAGGAGCACGTAGACACACACGCACACTCGCGCACGCACGCGGTGTGTGTCAGCAGGCTCGGTGGTGCGGTGGTTCGAGCGCCCCGGCTCACACAAGTCATGAGAACCTGGTCAAGAGTCAATTCGGCCTTTTATAACGTGTGCACAAGTGCAGCCCCTTTCATCAGTCCACAGCTGGAGGGCCTCCCCACGCCGTGCGGGTCGTGGGGCAAGTTTGACCATACTTCTCCGTGCTCATCAGTGCGGGTTGGTGAATAAAGGGAGTACAGTACAATGGGTTTTGTTGCACGACGCTCTACAACACCTGTTGTAGGCTGAGCTTAGCTTTTAATATCTAACAATATTGGGTGCATTCCGGGTGAGTTGGGCATAGGAATGTGGAATTTCCACTGCTGGTTCGGAGCTGCGAGCTCGAGATGGGTAGCACCACCCCTTGTTAATTTGTGCGGGAAGCTACCGCCACTTAACTTTCATAACTTTACCAATCTTACTAAGTTCTCGTTCTAAATGAAAGCTGTTTTTACTAGACTCCTTTATAATTATTTTCCTGGACACATTTTAAAATAAAGTTTTGTGAATGCCAGTGTTGTGGATGGACCAAGAGGGAAGGCCGTGGCTTCGGGAAGGCCTTCGTGCAGCAGTGGATCGAGCATGGCTGATGATGATGACGATGATTTTAAAACAAGGGGCTCTGACGAGTCTACTGTGATGATGGGGACCTAAGTTCTAAACACTACAAAAGCACAAGTTAGCACGCACGAACGCACGCACACACACACACAAACGGGTGGCACTGTAGCCGAACGCACAACTCAAAACGCAATTGAGATTTATACAGCATCTAAACACGTCGCTTCTTCAACGAAGCCCTGCTTTGATGTGGTGAAGAAACGTGAGAGCCCTGAAGACTCGAGTAGCTATCACGGGATAGGGGCACCCACACCAATCAGATAAGTCGGTGCACGGGGGAGACAAAATAATCCTTTCTTCCCAAACTCGCACCGACCAGCACGGTGAAGTATGGTGAGACAACCCCCATGAGCTGCAGGCCTAAACCATGCCCCCCCCCCAGCCCGACCCGCCAGAATCCCACGAAGCTCTGGATGATGGCCAATGAACCGGTGATGAAAAAGAGGACGACCACTGTGGAGTGTGGTGCTGCGGTAGCGAGATGTTAACTCCCTCGCCTGGTATGAAGGCGGTCGTGGGTTCGATCCCGACCCTGACGCCTGCTGTGCGTTGGCGTGTCTCTCTCTCCCCGTGCTCACGTGGATTTTTCTCCGTTTTTCCCCCCACATTTAGAATCGGCGTGGGTTTGGAGTATTTTTGCCGCTATGAATTTCCACGTAATGGTGAGCCACTTCGCCCAGCTATCATTTGTGATCGCCAGGTCGCGTCTGGAAAGAAGAGCTACATAGCTCAGTGGGGCGCAAACTCCAAATATACAGCAGGCGTCAACATCGGGATTGAACCCACGGCCTCCTGTGTACAAGGTGGGGGGTGCCACCGGAAACCCACGGGGAGAAGGAACCGTCGAGTCCCGCCCGGGGATGCGGCGCCCCGACCCGGCGCTCGGCAAACTCACCGACGGCGGCGGCGAGCAAGGTGGGGTGGTCGCGCAGGCACGAGTCTCCGCGCGGTTCGGAGGTCGCCTCGCACAGCACGGACAGCGTCCTCGCCACGAGCAGGGCCTCCTGCCGGAGAGAAGACGACGGCGATGACGACAGCTGCGGCCGCGCGCGCAAAAACCGTCGCACGCGGAAACCGTCACACCGTACGTAGCCATCCGCGCTAATCGGAGACGTGGACGAAGGACAACAGACTAAACCCAAAAAGCAGTTCGAAGGAAATGAGTTTTCAATCTAGACGATTTAAGAGTGCACAGCACCAGTGGCTTCCTAATATTGGAAGGAGCAAGGGCGTTCCAGACGGCCGCAGCGGCGCATCTGAACGCGCGCAATGCGGGGCGCGACCGCCTCTTTTTTTGATGGCCAGGCAAGAGCCGCTACTCTGGCCACGTGAGCGACGGCTGAAGTTGCACCGCCTGTCACACTCGACGTGCTGCACCACGCCACGCCACTTATCTATCCGACGTGCCTTCTTATCACGATGTTTGTTTGGCTGCTGGATGCGTGGGGGGTGGGGGGTTTGTGCCGTTTGGCCTGCGCTCAATAACGATGTTGAAGAAGACCCGACGAGACGGCCTCCCCACTCGCCTCGTCGCCAGCGGCGGCCTCGGCGCAGAGCGATGCCAGTCTCAGCACGGCCGGCCCCGTCGTGCGCAGCTCGTCGGCCAGCCGCATGAGGAACGGCGCCGGCGCGGGGGTCGTCGCCTCCGCCGAAGCCGACGGGGACTCCTCGGCCAGACTCGCGAGGAGCAGCTCCAGCAGCGTCAGCCTGGGAACACGCGCGCGGCGACGCGGGGTCACGGCTCGGGTGACCTCCGGCGGATTTATTCCGGGCGAGGAACTCGAGAGAGAGAGAGACCGCGGTGACGTTCGTTCAACTTGACGGTGCCGTCACCTCAGCTTGAGGTCCAGGTGTTCGTACAGCTGCGCCAGAAGGGTCGAGGACTTGAGAAAGCGTTCCGTCACCATCAGCAGCCTGCAAACGCCAGACCGCAAAAAACGCAAGCTTTTGTACACTTGCCTATACATACGAATATATGTGGATATATGAATATATATATAAAAAAGGGCCGTGATTTGTAATTATATTGGACGATCCGTCACGAGCATTCGTACTCACCCAGGTTTACCACTCGACACAGAGGCCCGCAAGACAAACAGGATAGGAGCTACAACAACCAAGATGCTAGTAGGGCGACACGAAGCACGGCATTCGCTCTCGTGTGTGTGTGTAGAACTTCTATCGCACAGTACTTAGCCAGCCGCGCTCGAAAAGAGAGGACGACTCAGGAGCACGAGGGACAACAGGCAAACGGGAAGGCAGCCACGCGGTGAGCGGGCGTCAACAATTGCCCGAGCTCCGCGCTCCTCTACATATGAAGGTGCGTTCATTGGCCAACAGACGAGTGATTGCCCGTGCCAGCGTAGCACACTCAACCTTTCTCGCGAGCTCTCCAAACCCCGAGGGCGGGGACTCACAGGGCCGTTTCGACCCGACCCCCCCCAAAGCCTCGTCGTGTCTAACGGACGTCGCCACGCCTCCTTCGGCTGCGAGCGGCCTACACCGGGACACGCATTGGTACCCAAATCGTTTCAACAGCAGCCAGAACGCACACGCGCAACGTGTCGTCGTGCAGCAACGGTAACCTCCGCGGGGGTGGGGGGGGGGGCCACGGGCACGCGGAGACACTCACGGCCACTCCAGGTGCGGGCGGGAGCACAGCGCGAGCAGCGCGCGAGCAATGAGCACCCCCGGGGGGTCGCACGCCAGGCGCGCCACCTGGGCGGGGCCCGCGCACGTGTGCAGCGCCATGCAGCTGTAGTCCAGCGTCTTCGCGTCGCCACACTGCAGGAACTTCCTGCGAGGGGCAGAGGCGGAGGTCAAAGGGTTAAACGTGCAGCGCCGGCGGCAAATCGACCGCTCGTGCCACCGAATGCGCGTCGCGATGATCGTTGTCGCGATGATCATTCGCTCACGCGGTACTCTCACTCTGTGTGTGCGACGGAGCACGATCTCACTCCTGCTTGGGGCCTATATGTACTTGGCCCGAGCCAGGGCACAGCGTAATTGTCTGCAACTGATGAGCGCTATCAGTCCTCCACCTGGTCCACTCGGTAAAACAACCATCCCTCCTCCCTCCTCCTCCAATTCCACAATACGCGTCACAGCCTGCACCTGTCCTCACACGCAGCTCCGGCGATCCCAGATGCCCCATCTGGTCCCCATCTGGTCCTGGTGGCCCCCGCAGTCACCTTGTCCAGTGCCAGCTCGAGTCGGCGGAACCGCACCTCCGATTAGCAGGGTTGGCCACGTGCGGTGCGAAAGAAGCTCAACGTACGTGCATTGTGCGGGGCCGGCATGGCTGCGGGTCAACACCTGGTCATCGACTAAAAAAAATACACGGTTCGTTGACTGCTGACGAGGCCCATTGTGCCCCGAGACGCTGTTGCGAAACAACGGGCGACGATGGCTCCCGGTCGGTTTGACCGCTCAGGCCGACGCCGGAGCCAGCTGCGTCCTGGGACGACAGCGAACCTACGAACCGCGACCGCGAGACCGGGACGACAACGTCACGTACAGGTAGAGCTGTGGGTAGGTGGCGGCCCACACCGCCTCCCGCGTGTCCGCGTTCCCGGCCGCGACGTTGCCGAGCACCTGCAGGCCGCAGCGCGCCGCTGTCGCGACGGCAGGACAGGAAAAAAACGACAGAAAAAAAACACCGGCCATGAGCGTGCACGCGATATACACCGACATAGCAAATCGGCGATGTTAGAACACGACCGCTCGCTCGCTCGCCCACCGGTGAAGTACGGCTCATCCGGGGCAGATGGAGGCGGTGGAAACGCAAGCAGCAGCTGCGCCACAGCGTTGATCAGCCCGGCCTCCCTGCGCAACACAAGACAGGCTGCTAAGCACATGCCGGCCTAACAGCATGTACACAATGCACACACAGAGCACATCGCACGCACGCACGCACACACACACACAGAGCACATCACACACACACACAGCACGGCACGTACATATAAACAACAAAGACAAAGATCCCCCGTGTCGCCTAAACAGGCTGTTAGTGCTGTTGACAAGCACCTATGAAGGCCGGTATGACACACGAGGGGGTGGGTGGCCAGCACCACGCCCGGCCACCTTTGTCTCCCCAGTGGTGATGTTTACACATCACACCGAGTCGAACTAGGGGAGGCCCACGATCGGTTCAGAAAATCGTCACCGGTGTTGGCCATAAGCAGGAATCGAACTCGGGTCACCGGGTTCGTAGCGCAGCACGCTAACCAACACATTACCGCTCCCCAAAATAAAAAGACAGACACACACACATGGACACAAAGACAGACACACACCATCACAGACACACACAGACACACAAAGACACACAAAGACACACACCATCACAGACACATAAAGACACAGACACACAAAGACAGACACATACCATCACAGACACACACACCATCACAGACACACAAAGACACAGACACCGGCCGCAACAACCCGGCAGCACCGGTCACGGCGGCACCCGCCGGGCGCGCCGCATGGTGCCGGGCGAGGGCTCACCGGACACGGCGCTGGTTGGCGGGGCACTGCACACACGCGTTGCGGAGGCAGCGGAAGCACTCGCCGGCCACCTCGAGCTCCGCCCGGTCGGACCCCGCGCCGGCGCCGCCCGCTCGGACGGGCGCCGTCACGGCCTCCAGCAGCTGACCAAGGCAGTCGAACAGTGCGGGCTCCGTCGCTTCCCTTCGCCGTCGCACGCCAGCGGTGGCGGAGAGAGAGAGAGGGATAGGGCGAGAGAGGGAGAGATAGGGCGAGGGGTTGGTGAACAAGCAGAGCGAGCCGGGGTGGCAGCACGCTCCCCGCGCTAGCCGGGTCACACCGCACCGCGAACACGCGCCATCTGCGTACGTATGTTGAACTTCTTTCGCACTGTACGCGCTTACCAAAGGCGCGGGGGGAAAAACAACAAACTCAACACAAAAAAGGAGTTCTGAAGAAATGAGTTTTCAATCGAGATTATTTAAAAGTGCACAGCTCGTAGTGGCTTCCTAAGGAAGGAAGAGCATTCCAGACGGCCGCGGGAGCGCATATGAAAGCTTCGCGATGCCGGTGACCGTCTTCGTTCGACGATTAACCAAAAGCCGCTGCTGCTGCGAGGACGACCGGAGTTCGCGTGATGCACTTTGACAAGATCAGCGCGGTATTGTGGTTCATTTGTGGCAAGCACTTTGCCGAACGTCAAGAGTGGACTTAGTGGTACAATAAGCAGATCGTCAGTCGGGCTGACATGGTCAGGCTGACGTGTTCGCTTGGGCAAACAGGCATCCGTCGATTCTCGAGCCGGGCTATGCGACCATTTAAACAATCGATTACTCGAACGAGTATCAGTTCGGATGCGCGATTAATAAACAAGTTTGGGGGTGGGGGGGGAAGTGTCACCTCTTTTACCACGTGTGCCGCTGGATGGGAGGTGACGGCCATGGATTTGTGACTCCATCGGCACATACGTACATGCGTGCTTCATCCCCAGATCGGCAACGTCACGCGCAACAATCCACTCGTTTCCGATACAATTTGACAAGAATAGCATGCGAGGAATGCCGCCGTGGTTGCAATGGTCACCCACTCAATGGACTAGCGATCCATTCATACGAAGCGGTATGAATGGGTACAGCACAGTTAGTCGATTGGCAGGACCCAAGTGGTGGATTAAAGTGTCGCTACTCCCACCTCTGTCTTCTTCCAAGAATTCTGAGCGGTGCGCAAGAGTAGACACTCAAATTCCCCTCTATTGTGGCCATCCAGAGCCCCCTCGAGTGGAGGGAAATTCACCATCACTGGCGTGAGAAGGTAGCTCCGGGTCTGCCACCACTACCTGTCGAGTCCAAGCCAACTTGGTTGCAGGTCGGGGATCCATCACAGGGAAGCGACGGCGAGGTGCGGAGGATTCAACGGCGACGGCCGGGATGACCTCTCGACCTTCACATTCGCGGCTTTTGCGCGCCGAGCACCGGAGGCGGTGTCCCTTCACGGTCCCCAGACCGCCCCCCCACCCCCGGCTCGCCCCCACCCCTCCCCCCCCCCCCCACGAGTTTTCGCTTCCACGTCTCGTTGGGCGCAGTCACGTTCGAGTGTTAACGCCGCCCCCGGCCACGAGGCGTAAACAGTGTCAGGGGCACGTCGCGCGGCAAGTGCTCGCGCAACAGACACCGGCTTCCGACTGACAGACAGCGCCAGCGATCTGAAGACGGGCGCGGCGGCGTGGACGCGGGCACGCCGAGCGATCTCCGCGCCGACGCGGTGGAACAGCGCCGACGCGGCTCAATGCACGTCCCTTCACCCATGTCCCCGCTGTCTGCCCGCGCCCGCCGTCGCCCCCCCCACCCACCCACCCCGCCCCGTTCCACAACAACGAGTGGCGGAGGGGGGCCAGCACAGGATGGTTCGGTGGAGCCCCGGACCAACTGTGTGTGCAGCACCCACCGAGTCTGTCCATCTGTACGATTTGTTGATTTCGCACGTAATCCCGATCAATCCACGTCATGTACTGGCGATCGCGGCAGCGGTTTTTGGCTGGCCATCCAACAAAGACGGCCACTGCATCGCGCGCATTCGAATGCGCTTCTGCAGCCAGGTGGAACGCTCTTCCTTCCGATGTTAGGAAGAAACTCGAGCTATCCACAGATTGAGAACTCATTTCTTGAAGACTGCATTTCGTGTTTAGTTTGTTGTCCTTCCCCCACACCTCCGAGTACCACGGTTTGCTGCATATGGTGCCAAAGAAGTTAAACTTGCATATACACAACATACATACAACACCTCAAACATTGGACTCGCTTGCAGTTAAGGGTTAACATTAATCTTTCACGGTTCGATTTTCACGATTCGATTCAATAACCGAGATCGTTTATAGCGTCCGCTGCGTACGCGCTGGCAAGTTTCGTCCGGTAGCCCACGCGCAATGGGTACGTGTCCAGTCTGTTTTGACTTTCCGCTGCTGAATGAGGGCCTACCCACATCGTGAGTGTCGTGGGGGTTATTTTACCATACTTCGCCATTCTGGTTAATGCTAGTTTGTGAAGGCGTAAAGCAAGGATGCAGGAGCGCAGACATACAAACTAAACTATTCTTATTTTACAAAGGAAAGGCCCACAGAGCCATACAGCTCTTTTTCAGAAGTGACCTGGCCACAAATGATAGCTCAACAAAGCGGCTTATCACGTGGACATTTGTAGCAGGCAAATACTCTAAACATGTCAATTCTAAATGTAGAGGGAACAACCGGAGGAGTCGGAGAAAAATCCACGGGACCGCCAGAAGAATATGCAAACTCCAAATATACAGCAGGCTTCAGGGTCGTGATCGAAACCCACGGCCTCCTGCATACCAGGCGAGGGAGTTAACATTTTTAATATTCGTCTCAAAATACTTGTACTGTCCCAAGAATAACTATAATCACTTGAGCATGTGTTGACGTCATTCTCCAACAGATGAAAAAAACCCATGTACATCCCTCTTACAATACGGTTAAAAAAAACGACCCTCTGCTTGACCATCACTTGGGCCACATAGCCCTTTGACAACTCGTTGTGTGCATGGTGTGTCACCCATCCAGGCACTATCCAGGCTAGAACCTGCTTGGCTTCTGAAGATCCGACGAGCTCGGGTGCGTTCCAGGTGCGATTTCGCAGAAGTTCACACAAGCCTCAAAATGCGTGTACGTTCCCAAGAGGCAATGAAATATTTTTTAAATGCATTGACATCATTCTCCTCATAGATGGAAAAAAAATCCATTTCCATCCTTCTTCCAACATGGTTAAAAAACACACGATCCTCTCTGCTTTACTACCACTTGTAGGGCGACATATCCCTTTAACCCGTTGTGTGCATGGTGTGTCGCCCATCCAAACACTATCCAGGCTCGAACCTGCTTGGCTTCTGAGGACCCAACGAGCCCGGGTGCATTCCAGGTGCGATTTTGCTTACAAGCAGCAAATTCACACAAGCCCTCAAAGTGCGTGTACTGTCCCAAGAGCGAATACAATCGTTTGAAAATGTTTTGACGTAATTCTGTTCGTAGATGAAGAAAAAAAATGCATTTACGTCCTTCTTAACAAATTTAATAACTCCTCCATTGCTTTGCAGTTAACTTTTATCGAGCAATTGTTCTTTGGTTACTACGAATGTGCGTGCTTTTTGTACTGTACCGTGCGTGCTCAAGCTAAAATGTCCATTACCGTACTGGAAATGAATTACGATGTTAAACGTTACACTGCTGTATTGTTTATTGCTGTTAAACCGTGTCGACTGATGAATATTGTTCATTGTTATGGATTTTGTTTATAAGCGTAGTGTAACGTTACGGAGCCAGCTCTCCGTTGAAAAAAGACTTTTGTTCACACTGGGCTCCACCTGGTTTTAATAAATATTTGATGATGATGATGATGAATCCATCTTACATTCGAGAAGGAAAAACGCCCTGGTATTTAACGGGAGTGGTGAAGTGCATTCCTTCATTCGGCAAATCCCATTGCGAGACTGTGGCATCTCCAATCAGACACGTTCAAATGACTTAGGTCTGGTTGGTCTTGCGCTGCACATCTTTGCGTGTGTTTTTTACGCTGTATGTATGTGTTGAACTTCTTTCGCACCGTACGTAGCAAAACCGTGCCAATGCCACCACATCTACACCCTCGACCCCCGGCTTTCGCCAATCCACGCTGACCAGCATGACAAAGCATCATCGAAACAATCAAATAAACGCCACAAGCCGCACGGCGCGGGGAGGCCCTCAACCAGCAATAGATCGACAAAACTGTTCCACAAGTACATGCACTGGTACATCTAATTGTGATTATATGAATGACATTTTTTACCCGACACCATCTTCGTATATTGCCGATCGCGTTCGTATCTGCCTCTTCCAATCACACTTCCCTAGCGAGGTGATTCTTCTTATCAGTTATTAACGCTTCTTCTCATAAGATGCCCAAAACAAATTATCTCCATTGAAATAGTATTACCCAACATAGAGCCAAAGTGTGTCCCTTCTCCAATGAGCACGGTGTGTCACTCAACTCTGTCGGAAGCCCTGAAGCAGTGGTGGAAATTGCACATTCCTATCACTGGCAACAGTCTATCCGTAAAAAAAAAACGCCAGTTAACTTCACGTATAAATTGTTGCTCAATTTATACACCGCCCAAGTGGATGATGGGTTGAAATGACCTCGTTATAGCAAGGGTAATTACGGATGTGAACGCCGTGGAAAGATCGTGGTGGTGCATGCCTGTCCATAGTCCAGCACTTTTTGAGGCAAGTGGATCGTGGAGATTTGTGAAACTCCCAAACCCGCCTGAGCTTGCGAAGTGGCCAGGGCCGGTCAGTACAGCAAGTCGGTTCGTGAACCTAACCGTACGGACCTTGTAAGTGTTATTCTGACGCATGCGTCGTTTTCGTGCTGCGGTGGCGAGATGTTAACTGCCTCGTCTGGTATACGGGAGGTAGTGGGTTCGGTCCCAACCTTTGACAGCCTGTATATTTGGAGTTGGTATGTTTCATTCTCTCCGCGTGATTGCGTGCATTTTTCTTCAGGTCCTTCGAGTATTTAGCGACTATAAATTTCCACATTGATAAGCCACTTCTTTGAGCTATGATGTGTGGCCAGGTCGCTTCTGAAAGAGCTATATAGCTCAGTGGGCCTTAACTAGTAAAATATAAATAGCTAGTTAGATAGGTTTCACCGAGTCCACCGGTTTCCCATCGCTCATGAAACGTGTGCATGAAGAGATGCGAGCGGTGGCCATCTCACATGCGTGCAATTGTTTTTTCCATAAACGCTCCCGATTTCCCCGAACATGCAAACCGTCGCAATCTTACCGAGACGCTCCTTGAGGAGAGCCTCGAGACTCGGCAAAGGCCTTTTTTTCCGGACGAATGACACGACGACCGATGGAGAATGTCCGAACGGTAAATGTGTGGTGTGTGCGCGCTCGCGTTGAGGAAAAACAAAAGGTTAAAGGGTTAAACGTGGACACGGGAAGGCTTGTTTTGAATTCCTCACCACGAAAGCGGCAGCCCGTCTCACGAGTGAAACGCTAGACCGCAGCAGAGTCCGGGGCGCGGGGCGGGTGCATGTCGCCCTCACCTGCGGAACGTTAACTGGCCGGAGCTGAAAGACTAAAAGGTGCCTAATGACCAATGGGGCAAGAGGAAGCGCCCACCGTTTAAGCCGCAAGGGCCACTCAAGCCACATTCCAAAACAGCCGAGGTACCCAAAAGTCGGGGGAACGCACGAGGTGCTGAAATGAAATAGGATAAAACCCCGAGGGGGTGAGTGTACACTGGCCGATACCGTGGCCTTTTAGGAGGAGATTTTTGGCGTTCGGATGGGTTTTTTAAGAGTGGGATTAAATGTCAAATGCGCATCGCTCTCGAACCAGACAAGTGCTGCTTTCAAGACAGCTTACACCTGATCACAATAAATTACACTTCACCTGCTGCCATCGTTACGTCGCCACCAGAAGCGCCATGTCAATGACAGATGTCGCCATGGAGCAAGCATCTTAGAGACGGCGCGGAATTCGTATTAAGTACACAGCGTTTGAATGTAAGGGTTATTTCCTCAATATGATATACGTAGTGGAACTTTTATTTCACCAGGAGATGGAAACAACCCGTTAATACATGAAACATGGTCTCATTCGCAAGGATGTACTTGGGTTCAAGCACGAGTTTGGTTTCAAAAATCTAACAGGTTAAAACAAAGCATCAATAGCACAGATCTGAACGACAAACAAAACTAGAAACGAACTTCCACTTGCAGGCTTAATTCAGAAAAAGAACCAGTCAAGCATCTAAGACCAGGACTCCTCCTGACACAGCATCAACGTGGCTTCTACAATGTGGCTTAACAGGTGTCATCTAAGCCCACGTTCTTTCTTATTTCGTGTGGCACGTTGTAGGCACGAGCGACACACTTTTGAAACTGTGATGTTACAATTGGACGTCTAGGAAAATTGAGTCATTCAACAGCATTGGCTTGTCCACTGGTGAACTGCTTTGGTGGCGCCATGCAACGTAGTTGATGGGCAGTCAGCAGTTGACTTTATTGCGAACTAATAGGGCTGTACGATTCATCGATTTCAAATCGAAATCGCAATTTGAAACAATGTGATAAATAAATCTCAAAGGCTGCGATTTTTGCGATTTGAAAAGTCATTTTACTTTCTTATTGGAATTGTTATATTTTTTATTATTCTAACTTTATTTATTTAACTTAACACTTGTTCTATGTTTGATTGTTCGATATCAATTAAACCATTTTAATAAATACATGTTGGAAGCAAATAATTTCTTTTAAGTTCTCATGCTTGCATTAGAATACACAGAGCAGTTCATATTTTGATGGTATCATGTGGTAATGCTCCATCACATGTTTTATATCTATTACACAGTGAATATTCAACTGAAGCTTGACAAATCCAATGGGCAGTCAGCAGTTGACTTTGTTGCTACCGAAGAGCAGCAGTCCACTCGTAACGTAGACGGCTTCACAGCGCCACCACGTGTGAGCTCGTGCGACTACATCAGCGGGCCACAGTTCTCCAGATCACGGCGACAAAATGATTCGCATTCAATCCCTGAAGCACTGCGCCTCTCAACCAGGGGGGGCTCTGTGCTAGACAAGGGGGGGAGGCTCTGTGGTAGACAAGGGGGGGGCTCTGTGATAGACAAGGGGGGGAGGCTCTGTGGTAGACAAGGGGGGGGGGCTCTGTGGTAGACAAGGGGGGCTCTGTGGTAGACAAGGGGGGGGGCTCTGTAGTAGACAGGGGGGGGGCTCTGTGGTAGACAAGGGGGGGGGCTCTGTGGTAGACAGGGGGGGGGCTCTGTGGTAGACAGGGGGGGGGGCTCTGTGGTAGACAAGGGGGGGGGGCTCTGTGGTAGACAAGAGGGGGGGGCTCTGTGGTAGACAGGGGGGGGCTCTGTGGTAGACAAGGGGGGGGGCTCTGTGGTAGACAGGGGGGGGCGGCTCTGTGGTAGACAAGAGGGGGGGGCTCTGTGGTAGACAAGGGGGGGGGCTCTGTGGTAGACAACCCAGGGGAGGGGGGCTCTGTGCTAGTCACGCTGGAGGGTGGGGGGGGGGTCCATGAGAGTGCACCAGGCCGCAGTCCAGCCCCGGCCGTTACCCGCACCTGTTCGCCGGGTGAACGAAAGCGGCTGTCAGGGACCGGAGTGTGCCCAGCAGCGGCCTCCACGCGGCTGCCGCGGCGCCCGGGTCCCTCGCGCCGGAGTTGGCGGCAGCGGCGGCGTCGTCCGCTACGCGCGAAGCGACCTCGTCCCGCAGGCGAGCCGTGAGAGCCGCCACGTCCATAGCCTCCATGGAGGCCGCCATGATGGCCCGGTCCCCCGCCCCGCCCCGCCCCTCCGCCGTTGGTATCACGTGACTCGTCGCGCGTACGCCCACGGTAGGGAGGGAGTCACGTGACGCGCCCCGCCCCCCCGCCGTTGTTACCACGTGACTCGTCGCGCGTGCGCCCACGGTGGGGAGGGAGTCACGTGACGCGCACCGCCCCCCCCCGTTGTTACCACGTGACTCGTCGCGCGTGCACCCACGGTGGGGGGGGGGAATCACGTGACGCTACCCACACACCTCTCCCTCCTTCCCCCGAGCCCCCCCACCCACCACGTTCGCGGACCACGTGGGGTCAGTGGGGAGACGCGTTGCACGACGCACGAGGCTTTCGCGGATTTTCGGAAGGCGTCCAGAATCAGAATATTAAATGTTTTTTTTGCAGACCGGAGGAAATCCGATGGGCTACGAAGTTTTTGTTTACACAGATGTCCAGTATGGGTCAGAACGCTAGGCCGCGAACAGTTGGCGGAATGTCCCGTGGTGTTTGGCAGAGAATGGGGCGAGATTTACAAACAAAACTGGTTCGTCGAAGAAAACTAATTATATACATAAAAGACGTTTCAGGCAATGGCCCACATGATTAGCCGCCACTTCGTTGGGCTATAATTTGTAGCCAAGTCACTTCTGAAAAAATAAGCTAATAGCTGTATAGGCTTTATCTGGTAAGAATTTTTAAAATAATGTTTAGTTTAATTTGCATTTTTGTTTAAAGTTATTTGTTCACCTCTCCTATACTTTGCACTCCTATCGTGTTTTGTATTGTTTGTTGTAACGTTCTGACCGGCACCCTCCTGGACATCTGTGAAAAAATAGCTCTATAGCTCATTCGATTCATCCAGTATACTGTAAATACTTATTCTGTAAATGCAATGTATGGTTAGCTGGCGCTGACGAAGCGTTGCAGAATAGTGAAAGATTAATTTTATTTGTGAAGGGATTCAATTTTACACCACGTTACATGTACAATGGTAACATTGCGATGTTCTACATGCGTTATTATTGTGATGTTTTACCAATGACAACGGCGACGTGAAATACTAGACAATATAGCAACGATAATATTATTCTCTATTCAATGATTTAGCAGCATTTTTTTAAAGCTTTATAACGTGTATACTGTATTGTAATAGCAGCATTGGCTAAGGCACAACCTTGTATTTCATTTAAAATAGTACTGTGCTAATACAACAAAAAGCTGTGCAATAGTAGTGCTGTAATTAATATGTATATGCCACTTTTCCTTCTAAAATTGTCCATACATATAAACTAATATTTTTCCATATATGTGCGTTCTTTGTAAATAAGATACGTTATACGCTTAAGCAGTGCTTATTTTTCCTACAACAAAAATATATTGTTTTTTTTTTAAAGATGCATTTCTAAAACATTGTACATTACGTCTCATAGCAGTCCCATTGTTTCATCCAGGAAAGAGTCTCAAGATCTATTTCCAAGAGAGGTCCTGCTCACATTGGGCGGCACGGTGGCGACGTGGTAACACTTATAATATATTTGGGGGGACACATCCCCCCCCCCCCAATATTCAAATATGCTCAAAATGTCCCCCCCCAATATATTGATTGTGGTTATGGTTGTACTTTATTAACCCCTAATCTCTGCCATTACATACAATAAAACAAGAAAAGGTAAAAAAGAAAAAACAGAGCAATGTAATACAATACACTATTAAACATTATTGTAAAGAATAACTAAAAAGTCCATCCTGTGTGTTAGTGATTGTTTTTTATATTTTAGGGAGGAAATGGCAGGAAATTCGTTTTCAAATTTAGATTTATTTTTTTCTGGGGAGGGACCCCCAGACCCCTGGAAGATTTGGTCCCCCCCAATGTTGACTCCATGGCTCCGGCCTTGACTCACAGCAAGAAGGACCTGGGTTTGATTCCCGACTCGGGCGCCTCTCTGTGTAGAGTTTGTATGTTCTCCCTCCGTTCTGTATCGATTTCCTCCGGTGTTTATCTTCCTCCCATAGCTAATAAGACTCAATGTAAGAGGCACCGCGGTGGCGAGATGTTAACTACCTCGCCTGGTACACAGGAGGTCGTGGGTTCAATCCTAACCCTGACGCCTGCTGTATATTTGGAGTTTGCATGTCCTCCCCGTGGTCGCGTGACTTTCTCTCTGGGTCTTCCGGTTTTCCTCTCCACATTTAGAAACAATATGCGTTTAGAGTTTTTGGCTGCTGTACAATTCCCTATTTCGTTGAGCCATCATTTGTAGCAAGGTCGCTTCTGAAAAAAAGAGCTGCATAGCTCAGTGGGCCTTACCTGGTAATATTAAAAGAGTTAAGTAGTCACTGGTATTGGTAAAACATCCCAATGCAACAAAAAAAACATTCCCGACAAACCACTCAATTGGGATTACAACAGCAACATCGCCCCCGTCTGTGAAAACCTGAATCCTCTTGAAAAAAGATTTGAGAATCACTTTCCTGGGAAAAACAAGCTTAATAACAAACACATTTAAAGCAACACTTCCCGCTTTCGACTAAAGCCAGATAATCAAAACAATGCTTACAAACGACGGTGCCTAGCTGTTGCACAATGCGCGCGCGACCTTTTAAGTTCTCTCTATAAACAACACTACATTCACGATTGTCTTGAGTTTGTCTATAAAGTGGAGAAACATTCTGCAAAGCGGTACTGGCCAAGGAGCCCAACGGGAGCACAGCGTTGGCACTGTCGGTGCACAACAGCCGTTGCCCAAAATCTGCGGCGCAGCTTTTCGAGTGTGCAGGCGGTGCAACTGCGTAAGGGCGCTTGCGGGCTGCGGCGGTCCAGACGCTGGGGCGGAGGGGGGGCAGTGGTTAATTGCACCGAGGGGGCCACGTTTCACCCCTTACACCAGGGCCCATTCTGACCGTGCAACGACAGCCGCGGTTCGCCACCGAGTGGCGCAGACGTCGCCGCGGCGTTTGTGCCAGGCTAGGTGCACGTTGAGGCCACGTGCAGCGTCGAAGGCTCCATGGCAGGAGGTCACGGGGACAGACCAGGATGTTATAATGGATTGACTGAGACACGCACCGCTACCCAAAATTACAGCTTCTCGGACAAAAAAAAAACATTGTCCCTGGTGGAAAACAAGGACCCATGGCTCCCTCCCCCCGAAATGAACAGCACTACCTCCGCTCTGGGGAGGAAAGCTGGGGAGGCATTCGCGTTCAAGTTAGAGAGGTCGCTGTGGCCATAACCGTCGATGTCTCTGCACATCACCATCGCTTCCTTCCTTCTGCCAGACGCGAACACGGCGGTCGCACTGTTGAGATCTCCTCGACTCTCATTTGTTGTCCATTCCCTCCCGCACCTCCCAATTAGCACGGCTGGCTACGTACGGTGAGAACTAAGTTCAACGCACGTATGTACGTCCCTCGTGGAGTTGTGTGCGTGTGCCCCCCCCCCCCCCCCCAGGGAGAACCCCCAGCGAAGACGGCCCCATGCCACAAGGGCCCGGGACTGGCAAGTCCGAGGCCATACTGCAAAGTCCACCCGACGCGTCGCGTGAGAACACTCGGTGTTGTGGACAACCCTGTCCACACAAGCAGCTGCAACGGTTCATAACTTATCATGCACTTTATATATGTATTGTTAATTGCAGTGTAAATTATACTGTGTTAGAATTACATGGATATATAGTTTTAGAATATGGTTCGGCTCCTTTGTCACTCTTCTATAGCTACTACCATGGTTACCGTTCCCATGGACTTCCCTCAAATGATTCCTCCAGCTGTGTTGAGAACTCGGTCTACCGGACCGTTTCACCCCATCCACCACCACACCACAGGGCACAGCACTCCTCCTTGACTGCCTTCTTTTCCCAAGTTCTTGTTCAATTCAAGGAACGTGTTGTTCGCCGGGTCGAAACTAGTCCAGAACTTTCCGTGTGTGGAACAGGTGCTGCTGAATTTATGATGATGCACTTTCCAGAAGGCCGTGTCCGCTGATGGGATGAGTACACAATTTGAAAGTTTTTTCTGTGGAGGCACAAATATGTGAGGGAGGCACATTTTCTCGCACCTCCGATTAGCACGTGTGGCTACGTACGGTGCGAAAGAAATTCGACATACAATGAGATGTGATCTCGCCTCTCCTCGCATGCAGGTCGTGGGTTCGATCCTGGACCCTGACGATGCCTGTTGTATATTTGGAGCCTGCTTGTTCTCTCTCTCCCCGTGGTGATCGCGTGGATTTATCTCCTAGTACCATCGGTTTTTCCCCCCGCCACGTTTGAAACAACACGCGTTTGAATTATTATGTTACTATTCGGCTATGACTGTACATTCCCACATGAGATGATATCAGTCACTACGGTGAACTATCATGCGTGGCCAGGTCGCCTCTAAAACGAGAGCTAACAGCTCAGTGGCCTTCAACTGGTCAAATAAAAAATGGTTTAGTTTAATTGTACCGTCCATCCGTTGCTGGGCAGTTGGCATTGGTGGGCCTTTGGGCCCGCGCTAGGCAACCGTGATCACAGAAAATGTGCTCGCGATGTACACGCTCTGCACCCTTTGACGCGCGGCGTATTTTGGAAATTCGGCGAAGTTTTTACGCGCCGGGCCGTTGTTATTTTGAAATCCGCCGTCGTCTCGCCCACAGCGAGCTGTCACAACAACGCCGTCGTCACTTGGCGCCCGAGATATTCACAAGTAGGGGGTGGGGGGGGGCCTCCGAGCGTGGCGTTTCTCCTTCCTTCCCCGGTTATGTATATTTTTTCGCCGCACGTCAACACGACCGGCAGCCTCTGCTGTCATCGCCGAAAACTGAGCAGCGGAAATTGTTACGGCCAAGCCTCAGCGGTAACAGTTCACACCCCGTCCCGGGCTGGCGCACAGGTATGGTCGGTGGCAGGAGGGGCGCGTAGGGGTGGAAGGGGAAAAGTTAAAGGATAGAGGCGCAGCCCTGAAACTGCACGCTTACGTCACCCGCCCACGGAAGGGCCTCTCGCAACCAGAGGGCAGCAACATCTGGATTCTACGGGGGTGTTACTGGCCTACTCTTCTTGGTTGGCAGCGATGTCTTGGAGTAGGCGTGAGAAGCCACGCTTCACCGCACCGCGCGTGGCCTGCCGGGCGACTGACCGCGGGCGAACCCGTTTATACCGTGGGCTCGACAGAGCAGGGTAAGGAAACTTGCCTATCGTACGCGGAGCAGTTCCGCGCAACGGAGGCGTATCGTCCTCTGACTAATGAATGTTTTGCACCCTCAAATATTTTCCACACTAGGCCACCGCCAATGTCCCGACTCCAACCATCGGTGTCATCCCCAGTCTCATTGAAGCCGACTCCTCGTGTTTGTTGTTCCCCCCCTGCAGCACCTCTGATTAGCACAGTTGGCTACGTGCGGTACGAGAGAAGTTCAACATACGTACATACACAACAAACGAATGTACATTTAAACGTCCAATTTAAAATCATTGTAGTTTTATGTCATCAGCTTTTCTGGTTCCGTTCCGATGACGTACATGTGCATCATCAAAACGAAACCGGAAGAAAAAATCAAATAACTTTATCGGTACCGAGGCTCCGACAAGGCCACGCGGGAGGGCCGTGTGGCACAGTTTGACGCCAACTATCATAGAGTTGCGGTTGTGTCGCTACACTTCTCTGCGGTGAGTACAATGTCTTTAAAAAAACAACGGCGCTACGCCTCTCTAAATAGAATCAACGCTGAGCCGCTTGCGTGCTCTAAGATTCAGCGGTAAACGGGACGCCCACCCGACAAACTTGCAGATGTCTTGGAAGGGGAAAGGGTTAATATCATCATCATCATCGCTGTCCCTCTGTTCGACGTTATCACGAAACGCCGTGGTACTCGAATTGTAAATGTGGGTTTACTCTCCAACACACCGGTGTGCCGAACTAGTAACCAATTGGCACGTTCTGTTAACGTGACAAACCTTACCAATTGCCTGTGCCCGGTGGTGGCAGGTTTCACGACACACTTATATTTACAATGATCTAACCAGAAAAAAACCTCTACAGTAAAACCTTGGATTGCGAGCGTAATTCGTTCCGGAAACGTGTTTGTAATCCAAAGGACTCGTATATGAAAGCGCTCGTACATCAGTTGTGATCACGTGACGCTCGGCAGACAAAGCGTATACACGCACTACTCGTATTGCAAGACCTCGTTCGTTTATCAAAGTAATATTTATTTTAAAAAATTTGCTCGTCTTGCAAAACACTCGCAGACCAAGTCGCTCGCAATCCAAGGTTTTTCTGTATTACGGATCATCATCACCATCGTCGAGGGGGAGGTGAGGCGGTGGGGCGGGGGGGGATGGCGATCGCCGCACCCCAGGACCTCAGAACCAGTAGGGGGAGAGGTAGACATGCGCGTAGACTACGTTGCGGTGCGACAGCGCCCTGCCCCGCTGGTAGTCCATCTCCAGGCGCAGCACGGTGGACACGGGCCCCGTCACGGAGCGCAGGAGCCGCACCTTGCCTGCGTCCGGGAGCCGAGCAACGAAATGGAGGGGTTACGGTCCGTTCTCATGACGCAAATTGGATGATAACGCGGTGCATGTATTTGGGAAGACATTTTTTTTTTATAACGCTGGATGACGACTGAGTGAACGGACCTATGTCCCGCGCGAATAGGAACGAGCGCGATTTGTGCGTCTGCCTCGGCGTAGCATCGCACAAGGCACTGGGATGCTGCTGGATACTTCGAGATGCTCCCCAGGCGCCTCGGGTCTTTGTTCGGCCTGCGTTACGCATCTCGTTATCGCGTCTCGTTATCGCGGACCTGCGCGCGCCTCTCCGCACTGCGCAATCGTGGGCTCGTTGCGGTGGGGGGGGTCGGCGAAAGCTCGCAAAGTGGGGGGGGGGGGGGGGGCACAGCGGCCGCTCACCCGTAGAGACGCCGTTCTCCTCCGTCTTGATGACGTCGAACAACCCCAGCTCGTTCCCCTCCGTGATGCGGAACGACACGTCCAGCCCCGTCGCCGTGGGGATGGCGGGGGACGCCACCCGCAGGTAAATCACACCTGGCGCAGGCACGGTGGGGTGGGGGGGGGCAAGATGGGGGGGGGGGGGGCGGGTGTTAGAGGGTGGCACGGTGTCGTCGAGCGCCCGTCGGGCAGAGCCGTCGGACCCCCGTCTTGGCGAGTCTTCCCGGAGAGCGTGAGGAGGACGAGAGGTCTCGCGGCCAAAGGCCCTCAGACCGGCACGCGGACCCTGGGACTCGCTGGGACTCGCTGAACGGGTCGCAGTCGCCCCCACGGATGCCCTGGGACTCATTGGTCCTGCCCCGGCTGCCATTGGGGCTCTCCGCTGTTGTTGGTGCTGGGCCCAAGTTGCCGAGCCCCGAGCTGTCCTGCGTTGTTGGCTCTCTCTCTCTCTCATCTCTCCCGTGTTTCCTTCACCCTCCCTGACTCACATGTTATCGCCATGTAGGGTTTCACACTAAAGGCGATGTCATTTTTTGCGTCTCGAGCAGAGGTCGCAAACGGGTTTTGATTCCTTACCCGTACCCGGCCGCACCAGGGTCGCAAACGGCTACCCGTACCCGTACCCGGTCGGGTACGGGTAGCCGGGTATCGGGTAGGGAACGGGTATCGGGTACCCGGTTGCGACCTCTGGTCTCGAGACATCGACTGCGAGCGTGCGCGGTCAAGTAGAGGGAAATCGTTTTCGTTTGTCATGCGAGAGAGATGGAGGGGGAGAGAGGGGGGGGAGAGCGAGCGCGGAGAGCGTGCCTTCTGGTGCCTGCAGGTCGGGGTAGGCCGGCAGCGAGATGAAGGTGAAGGAAATGGCGCTCACGGGGTCGGTCCAGCAGGCGCCGTCCGTCACGGCGCAGTCCAGCTTCAGGCAGCGGAGAGACTCGGTCTTGCGGGGGTCCGCCCTGCACGGCGAGACGGTCATTCGTGCCGACGGTCGACCCCTCACCCCCCCCCCCAACATCACAGTGGCTAGGAGATGTTAACTACCTCGCCTGGTACACAGGAGGTGGTGGGTTCGATCTCGACCCTGACACCTGCTGTATATTTCGAGTTTGCGTGTCTCTCACTATCATCATCATGGTGGCTAGGAGATGTTAACTACCTTGCCTGGTACACAGGAGGTGGTGGGTTCGATCTCGACCCTGACGCCTGCTATGTATTTGGAGTTTGTGTGTCTCTCCCTCTCTCACCATCATCACGGTGGCTAGGAGATGCTAACTACCTTGCCTGGTATACAGGAAGTCGTGGGTTCGATTCCGACCCTGATGCCTGCTGCTGTATATTTGGAGTTTGCGTGTCTCTCTCTCGTGGATTTTTCTCCGGGTCCTCCAGTTTTTCCGTCCACGTTTAGAATCAACGTCGCGCGTTTAGAGTGTTTGGCTGCTGCTATACATTTTCACAGGGATGGTGATAAACCACTTCGTTGAGCCATCATTTGTGGACAGATCGCTTCTGAAAAAGAACTACACAGCTCAGTTGAGTTGAGTTGCCACGTCACGGGGACGGGGGGGGGCCCACCTCTCGCCCATGTGCCGGTAGTTGGGGGGGCACCGGAAGGACAGGCAGCGGAATCCGCCCTGCACGTTGAAGCACGTCTCTGTGGCCGAGCAGTCGTGCCTGCGCGTGGCACACTCGTCGATGTCTGCTCGCCCACGGAGGGTCACGGCGGGGGGGGGGGGTGGCAAAAGAGGGTGAGGGTCAAGGGGGGGGGGCACGTTGGTCAGGGTCAACGAGCGTCGGTGGGGCGCGTCGCTGGCCGTGTTGAGGAGGACACACAACGCACGTGCCCACGCGCGCCACCCCCATAACCGACGTTAGTTGCCATGATTGCTGATCCGGATGCCCATCAGGTACGGCCACCCTGTGACGGGCATCATCGTCATCTGTTCCGCGAGGTTTTCCTTCGAAGCAGAGGCCGCCCATTGTGCAGCAATAACTTCAGGTCATCGTTGTTATCGGGTTACTCCCATCTGTCTGTACGTGCGTTGAACTTCTTTTGCACCGTACGTAGCCATCCGCGCTAATCGGGAGTGGTGGCGGAAGGACAACAAACTAAACACGAAACAAGAAATGCTCATCGCGGAGCAAGTCCCAGGTCTCGTCTCCTATTGGGCCGTCCATAAATGACGTCACGCGATTTAGGACGATTTTTGACCCCCCCCCCGTCACACGGCGTCACAAAAGTCAGACCCCCCCTCCCTCAAATATGACGTCACAAAGCTCTGCCCCCCCTGCCCAAAATAAAAAAAACATGCTTCAAATAACTTTAAACGATTGTCATTGTAGTGCGTATTTAATGTGGCGCTGCACTCTGATGTTGTAGGAAAAAACATTTATTAAAAGTCTAATTAAGTAGAACGTGTTGTCTATATTTACTTGTGACGTCACATTTCTCAAACCCCCCCCCCCCCTCGTGTCACACATCGTCACAAATGTCTGACCACCCCCCCCCCCCCTAGGTGCGTGACGTCATTTATGGACGGCCCCTTTGCCCTGGACACCGCTCCCCCCCCCCCCCCGTGTCCTCACCTTGGCAGCCGCGGCCTCCGTTGGCCACGGTGTAGCCCGGCTCGGGGCAGGTGCATTGGAAGCTGCCGATTGAGTTGAGGCAGCGGTGGGTGCACAAGTTCCCGCCGGAGAACAGCGTGCACTCGTCAATGTCTGCGCGGGGCGGGAGGGGGGCGGGGGGAGAGGTTACGGGGAGGGGGGGGGACAAGCGGAGAGGAACCGCGCTTCCACCACCGGGAGCCACGGGGCTCCGTGTCCCCAAGTCACCGGACAACGCCTGGCCCAGTTTGGACGTCGCTACCACGTGGTTGGTGGTCAGTGGTGGACTCAATGGAGGTGGAGGGGCGATGGGGGGGAGCGAACCCTCCCCCCCACCCTCTACACCCCGCCCCCACCCTTCCCCCCACCCTTCACCCCCTCCCCCCGTCCCCGTTCTGCGCCCTCTCCAGCGCCCAACCCCGGAGACAACCCACCAGCAATGGGGAGAGCAGACAATTGCAGGGCTGCACCTTTACCTTCTTGGCCATATCTCACAAACTATATGAAAAAACCCCCACATCACAAGCAGCGATAGCTCAGCGAAAGGGGCTTATCACCACGTGGAAATGTATAGCAGCAAAAGACTCTCAACGGTTGATGTTGATTTGTTAATGCGGAGGGGGAAAACCGGATGGACCCGGAGACAAATCCACGCGACCATGGGGAGAGAGACACCGCAAACTCCCAAATATACAGCAGGCGACAGTCGTAGAGTCTACGGCCCTGTCTCCCAGGTAGTGCAATCCGTGGGAGGGGTGGCGGTGGGGGTAGTCGCGTTACCTTCACATGCCCTGGGGTTGCTCTCGCTGGGACGGAATCCGCGGCGGCAGTAGCACTGGTACGAGCCGTACACGTTGGCACACTCCTGCGAGCATGGGTTGCCCTCGCACTCATTCACGTCTGCCACGCCACGGACACACGCCGCGGACGACACACGGCACGACATTTTAAAAAATTCGGTCGATTTTGTCGTCCGACGTAGGATCGCCGTTCAGTCGGCACGGGTTGCACGGGTTGCGCGCACTTGCAGGCATCCGTTGGTAGCTAGCGCCGTGCCAATCCGATCATTTACGCGATCGATTGCTCTTTCGGTTTTCCGGTTATATCATCGGTTCGGTTGATCGACCAACCGGGCGACGTGAAAATAGTTGGAAGAGGAAGAAAAAGAAAATTAAAGCCCGACTCAGTTTCGTTGCGAACGTGCGCCACGCGGGACGGGGAAGGTGACGGGCGCCACGTGGCGATTGTCATCAGCCGCCGTCACTCTGGACAGCGGCGGCTCGTAGGGCTCGGCAAACAGGCCGTGGAAACACAAAACCTAGCCGTGAGGGCTCCCCCGCGCTGGCTCGGCTCGGATGTGCCAGTGGAAAAAAAATGGTAAACGTAGCATCGGGCAGGCGGGCGGTGGCACGCTCCTGTGGCAGGGATCCCGTGGATCATTTCAGATTTGTGAAACACTCGAACCCGCTGAGCTGCAAAGTGGCCAAGAGGTGGCAGCGCAGCCAGCGGGTTCGTGAATACATATGTTTGAACCTTTCAAAGTTATCCCGTCTCTTTCGCCTGTTGGGTTTTCTACAGGCACCTCCAGTTTCCGAGAGTGGTGGCGCCCATCTCAGAGAGGACCAAAGACGCTTGACTCAGATGGCGAGGTCGCGTAGTAGCAGTAGGACATAATAATTAGAACGTTTAAAAGCACACGCCAACATTTCAAAAACGTGACGAAAGGAAAACCCACTTTTGACGGTGATGCACATGGGGCAGAGACTGAGAGCGCGTGCGTCGAAAAAAGACCGTGGAGTGGTCGTGGACATGATGCCCGAGATGGGGACAAGTGGAGAGAGAGAGAAGGGAGAAGCGACACATAGCCCACGTGCATGGAGAACTACTACGACTACTATGATACATATTTTTATTTCACCAGGTAATGCCCACTGAGCTGTACAGCTGTTTTCCCCAAGCGACCTGCCTATGACAAATGACAGCTCAACGAAGTGGCTTGTCACGTGGAAAAGCACAGCAGCCAAAGACTCTTAAACAGCACGTTGATTCTAAATTCGGAGGGTAGAACCGGAGGGACCCGGAGAAAAATCCACGTGACCACGGTGAGAGAGACGCAAACTCCAAATATACAGTAGGCGTCAGGGTCGGGATCGAACTAACGACCGGCTCCTGTATACCAGGCGAGGTAGTCAACATCTCCTAGCCACCGTAATGATGATGAGAGAGGGAGAGATGCGCAAACTCCAAATATACAGCAGCAGGCGTCAGGGTCGGACTCGAGCCCACGACCACCTGTATACCAGGCGAGGTAGTCAACATTTCCTAGCCACCGTGGTGCCATGCCGGTAGGAAAGGAAGGGAAGGCTGCGTTGTGTCCACCTTCACAACTCCTCCCATCGGCAGCCAATCGGAAACCCAGGCTGCAGGTGCAGTAGTAGGATCCTGGGGTGTTCTCACAGGTGTGCGCGCAGAGGCGTCCAGGGTACTGCCTGCACTCATTCACATCTTTACAGACAGGCGGACACAACGACCGTCATCGTGGAAGGGCACTTCAAGGCAGCTGTTGTGTACGTTGAACTTCACTCGCGCTGCACGTGGCCCAACGCGCCAATCGGAGCTGTTGTCGGCAACTCAATGAAAATTGTGCTCTTTAAAAAGCGGCGTCATTGCAGCGGGTGTGTGTCTTTATATTTTTTTTGACGGATCTCTGCGGAGCATAAAATACTGAGGTGTTGTTGCAATTCAATGAGATAATTGGAAGAACTGATGATGTGCAAAGCAGCCAGGGTTCTTCTGGTAACTGAGCTCAATGCAAGTCACTGGATTTCACCCCCATTCAATCTAGAGTCGGGGACCTTCTCCTTACTAAGGGCCGAAAATTACCCTTAAATACTCTTGGTTCGAAGCCACTAATCAACGCGCACGTGCGTGCCTTCGTGACATCTGTCACCGCGAGAGGACACGCAAAGTGACACTGTTGTTGTTGCCAGGTCGAAAACATTTCCCCTCTAAGCACCCGATTAGTGCGGCTCAGATGCTTGCAGCGGCGGGTACAAATGTTGTTTGTAAGGCGGCACAGTGTTCAATGGCAGGCGTCCGTGGAGTTGCAGGCTTGACACGAGGTTTATCCCGCAGCTGCTGATTGGTGGGCAGGGATAGCTGAGTAGCAGGCGGGGCTACTCGAGCAGTGGGCGGGGCTACCTGGGTAGTGGGCGGGGCTACCTGGGTAGTGGGCGGAGCTACCTGGGTAGTGGGCGGAGCTACCTGGGTAGTGGGCGGGGCTACCTGGGTCGTGGGCGGGGCTATCTGGATAGCGGGCGGGGCTACCTGGATAGTGGGCGGGGCTACCTGGGTAGTGAGCGTGGCTACCTGGGTAGTGGGCGGAGCTACCTGTGTAATGGGCGGGGCTACCTGGGTAGTGGGCGGGGCTGCCCTAGTTGTGGGCGGAGGCTAACAGGGTAGTGGGTGGGGCTACCCGAGTATTGGGCGGGGTTGGCAGAGTAGTGGGTGGGGCCTATGAACGGTTAGGCGGCGGGGGGGGGTCAATGTCAGAGTCAGAGGTCAACCGCCGTGTGGGTGGGGGGGGTAGTGACTGAGTGGGTGTGTCTATGTAAAAGTGGGTGGTGCCGATGGAGGCACAGGGGCTGACAGCTCACCGGTAACTGTGGCTGTGCATCTCAGCACGGTTCCATTGGCAAGAAGAAAAAGAGAATAAGAAAGCGACGGTGGATGAGAGGGAGCGGGGGAGGGGGGCTGGGAATCGGCGGTGCATTGAGGGGGGGGGGGGGGGAGCCTCACCGACGCACAGCCCGCCGATGCCTTCGTAGGCGAACCCCGGCAAACAGTCGCAGCGGAAGCCGCCGGCCGTGTTAATGCAGAGGCGCGAGAGGCCGCACGGGCGGGGAGCCCCCCCCGAGCACTCATCCACGTCTGCACACCAAGCCAAGCCGAGCCAGACACCGCAGCCTCAGCGCACGGAGCGACGGGGGGCGGGGGGAGCTAACGGGAGGCGAGCCAAGCGCAAGCAACGGCGAAGCTATACTATTAGCATTGCTTCCCTTTATTAATGCTACCCCTATCCCCTCCCTTTGATGCTGCTAATCCTGCATAATGCACGGGCATAATATGACTTTGAAACCCCCCGCCCACCTCCTACGTATTTCACAAGTAGTACTAATCCCATATCTGCATTTCCCATAAATATGCTAAATTCCTCTTGATATGAAAATTATTTTGTCAAGGCGCTCTTCCCCCTCAAACCCAGCTTAAATATACGCTCCAAGCCTGGGGTGTTTCATTCAGACGCTGTCTTCCCGACAGACCTGTTCTTCACCTGAGGACGGCTGCTTGCGTTGTGGCAGAAACGTCGTGAGAATTATTTTATTATGTTTTATTTTTATTACTTTATTATTTCCCTTCTACGTGACTTTACCGAAAGAACCAAGAAGATGAAGCTACCGGAGTTGAGGGGATACGCCTGCGACGGCCGAGTGTAATGAGAATATCGCTCAAACTTTACTGCCGGGGGGCGCCGAATTGGTGGGAACGACGCGGAGCGGTGGCCGGCACGGTTGCGCCAAATCTTCGGCGACGGTGCCGCGGCAGCGGGGAGGCGGGCGCGAGGTTTCGGCAACCTCGGTTCCGGGTGGGAGCACGTCCCACGGCAGTGTCACCTGCGTGGATCTGCGTGTCGAGGGCCTACGACGCCGGCTGCCATGTGGGCGATGCGCTGCCGTGGCACGTTTGGCGCTGGCCCTCGTGCCGTGAATTAAATGGGGGGCCGCCACCTCTCCGGAGGTGCATACGGATGCATGAACTTCTTTCGCACCGTACGTAGCCAACCGTGCTAATCGGAGGTGCCGGGGCAAAGGACAACAAACTAAACGCAAAAAGCAGTTCGAAATGAATTCGATTTCACTCTAAATGATTTAAAAGTGCATAGCTCCAGCGGCTTTCTAATATCGGAAAGAGCGGAAGCACATCTGAAAGCGCACAATGCGCTGACCATCTTTTGCTCAATGGGCAGCTGCTGCTGCGAGGATGACCGGAGTTCGCGTGATGGTTTATGTTCCTTGACGAGATCAGCAATACGGCAATACCAAGCATAAGAAGAAGACAACCCTATATCCGACAACCTGTTTTTAAAAAAAGAAAAAAATGTCCAAAAAATGTTTTGGACGATTTCAGATATTTTTTTCCGAATTTCGGATAATTTATGTGAAATGGTTACTTGTCTACACGCTAGCGTAAGTGACGTCGGATTGTTGCGGTTGTTGTATTCTGTGAGAGAATCAATGTTCGTCTTTTGAGTCGTATCTACGCGTCACATTCAGGGAGTCCCTCTCCGACAGAAGCAGATTGGGACACATACCAAGAAACTAAACTAAAAACTAAATACTGTTTATTTTATTTTACCAGGTAAGGCCCACTGAGCTACATAGCTCTTTGTCAGAAGCGACTTGGCTATCACAGATGATAGCTCAACGAAGTGGCTGATCGTCGCATGGAAATTTAGAGCAGCAGCCGAATATCCATAACAGAGTTTTTATGGGTGAGATCGCGTGAATAAACCCGCCACCACCCGACACAGCCAATTAGTAAGGTTAGTCACGTCAACAAAACTTGCCAATTCGTTACTGGTACAGCACACCCGTGTGTTGGAGAGCAAACCCACAACATTCACAATTGTAAATGTTGTGGATTTGGTGGCGGGTTTAACGACGCATTAACAGTTACGCGATCGAACCCAAAAACCTCTATTGTGGATAATATTGGTCGCAAAAGCCTACCACGTGTTCAACTGAGCAGCCTAATACTCTAAAGAGAGGGGAAGGACGACCCAGAAATGTCACGTGTTTTAAACGTGGCCCGACATTCATCACAAACGAGAAAAACAAAACCGTTCACGCGATCTTCCCTGGTCAATGTCTTTGTTGGTGACAACTCGTTTGTTGTTGTTTGTGATTCTTGTTTTTAACTTTGCTTGGTAGTAGTAGGAGGTTTTCATCTGCTTGGTCGTGGCTGCATTTGGGATTTGGTTCCTTCTATATAATTAATGTATGGCGTTGTGGGATGCTATTAGCATGATTGACGCGAAATAAAATAAAACATCTTATTACATTTTAACAATATCCCACTTTTCAGGGTCTCATAAGAAAACGTTGGTGTAAGGGGGGGGGGGATAATCGCCCCCATTGCACCCCCCCCCCATCCCTGCTCCCCCCTCCCTTGGATCCACCACAACACTTTGGCAAGGGCCGGAGAGCGCCGCTACTGCCGCTGAAAATCAGTGGAGAGCAAGAGGAGGAGCCGTCGCTGAGCGAGAAGCGGAGGTGGCGCGGAGAGGGGACAGCCAGCCCGGGGAACGGACAGCCAGCCCAGGGAATGGACAGCCAGCCCAGGGAATGGACAGCCAGCCCGGGGAACGGACAGCCAGCCCGGGAATGAGGGAGCGAGAGAGACGGGAAGAGGCCACCGTGGGCAAGGGCGCTAGCGGCGCCGGAGCTCTGCGTTTGTGGGAGGAGCGGTCCTCTGCGAGTGTGTGTGTGAGCGGTGTTCTGTGTGTGTGTGTGTGAGCGGTGTTCTGTGTGTGTGAGCATCACTCTGTGTGTGTGTGTGAGCGGTGCTCTGCGCGTGTGTGAGGAGCGGCGCTGTCTGTCGGTGGTGGTGGTGCGGCGGTCGCTACCGAGGCACTGGGAGCCGTCGGGGCTGGCGCGGAATCCCCGCCCGCAAGTGGCGCTGTCCTGCTGGCAGGCGAAGGAGCCCAGCGTGTTCACGCAGCGGTGGTCCTGCGGGCACGGCGCTGGCACCGCCGCACACTCGTTCACATCTGCGGAGGAGCACAAGGCGGTGGGAGACGGAATAATTATATTGTTTATATTTTACAATCGCTTCGTCTTCTTGGCTCTTTCGGTAAAGTCACATAGAAGGAAATAATAAAATAATAAAAATTAAATACAATTCTCACGACGTTTCGGCCACAACGCAAGCAGCCGTCCTCAGGTGAAGAACAGGTCTGTCGGAAAGACAGCGTCTGAATGAACACCACCAAGCTTGGCAGGGTATATTTAAGCTGGGTTAGGGGGGGAAGGGCGCCTTGACAAAGGAATTTGAATATCAACAGAGGACGTCACCGACCCGCGCAGGCCCTGGCGTCGGCCTGCAGCTGGAACCCCGGGAGGCACGAGCAGACGGCCGCCCCGCGCACGTCCTCGCACTTGTGGTCGCAGCGGGCGGACCCTGCGACGACCACACGGCAGAGACACCGAAAGCGCCCCGGTGTTGCAGCAGCAATACCGCGATTAGCCCCCCCCCCCCCGCCCACCTCCGCCGTCCCTCCGTCTCGTCGTTTCGCAAACACGCCGTCGCTCTCTTACTAACGCCGCCGCCCGATTTGCGTCGCCTCAACCAAGCACCTCCCCCCCCCCCTTCACGCGCTCACGTCGCTGACAGCATCGTCCGTCATTTCCCGTTATCCATCGCCTCTCGGCCTTCGTCAATACCAACCCACTACTACTGTAGTGGTATAGCGCTGGCTGCTGGCGGAAAAGGGTAACTGCGTTGTACGGCAGTACTCGCGTCAGCAGACCACGATAGACACGAGAGGGGGACATCTATCGGAAAGGTCACAAAAGGAGCCCATCGGGAAGCCCTGGGAACCCGCTAGTAGGTTCCAGAAGGGGGGCGTGGCCAGGGAAGAGCGAGGCCACGCTGGGAGTATAAGAGGGGGCCCTGGGCGGGAGCTCGGGGCTGTTGCTGGAAGTGGGATCCCTGTCGTGCCGCTCAAGATCATCGTCTTCACCATCTCGTCGTCATCACCTCATCATCGTCTCCGTCTTCACCATCCCGGGGCGCTGCTAGTCAGACAGCCTACCAAGTGTCCTAACTAAGTAGTGCCGTCGACAATAGTGTGTACCCACGTAGGGTGTGTGGGTGTTATCCCGATGGTGCTTGTTAAATAAAAGAAGTGCCTCCAGTTATTACTGTCTCCGGTCTGCGTCACTATACTTCTACTAACCCTGTAAATCGCTTCGCTTTGTTACGTCGTTTCGATATTCGTCGTCGCGCTTTTCAGGAATGCATCCTCCGATGTAAACAGCGGTGTGACTACAAAACGTGGCGATGCGGTGGAGAGTTCCGTGTAGCACAGCAAAGTCCATTGTTGTACAAAGCTGCGCTTTCTATGTGCCCCCAATCCGAGGTGGGTCTAAAATTTTTCCCAATTTTGGGCTGCGGCACCTCCCATTGCCCCCCCCCCCGCCACCCCCACCCCTTGGATCCACCGCTACTCCAACGTCTGTGCTCCTGCACTGTCTTGGCGTGGTGGAGTACAAGGTTTGTCACGTAAACTGAACGTAGCCCAATTAGTTATGAGTTCAGCACTAACTGGTTGTGTGTTGGTTGGCTTGTTTGGTTTTAGCTGCTGCCCCATCACAAACCTTTGCATGGATCCAAGGGCAGCCGCACGACATCCCCCGAGCGGCTTTCCTGCTCCACTCTGCGTCCGTTCCCTTTCGCCAGAGGGACACAAATCCGGGGAGATCACGAAACCACACGGATCAGCGAATGGCGTCACTTGGCTTTTCCCGCCAAAAAGTAGCGTGTCACGTGGCCGTTTTGGTGATGCCACTTTTGTGAGCGTCAAGATGCGTTCAACTATGACATGCTTGATGATGACAAAACCAATCAATGAAAAACTAAATAGTTTTTTTATTGTCCTCAAAAGTAAAAACACTCACTAATTTCTAGATTTATTTTTGCTTTAATTTGAGGCTCAGCACCTCCGAATAGCATGGTTGGCTACGTACGGTGCGAAAGAAGTTCAACACATTTAAGTTTTTACTGGATAGTTGCTCGCAGTAAAAAAGCGTCGCCAGTGGCAACCGCCAGCAACGAATGCACCTCCTCGCGTAACCACCGCCTTTCACGCGTCTCTGCTGGACCTTGCAGGGGGGCGGCAGTCCGCAGCGCGGTGAGCCCCGGCGATGGGGCCCTGGTTGGCACGGCGACGCGGCTCCCACCCTCCACGGTCGGTTCGTCGAACCGCACGGGGAGCAGGCGGTCCCCACCACGGCAGCACGCCTCGAACGCCTGCCCGCACAGCGAGCCCAGGCCGGGCAGGGCCGCGCAAGCCAGGCCCAGGCTTTGGGCCTGCTTGCCCAGGCGGCAGCAGCTGCAGCAGGACTGGCGGGATTCCGGGGCGGGGGGCGGGTAAACGGGGAAGGAGAAGTAAGAGTGTGAAAGAAGAAACGCAAATGCCGATACAGTGGTCCCTCGCAGAGGTCGCAACCGGGTACCCGATACCCGTACCCTACCCAATATCCGGCTACCCGTACCCGTACGGGTACGGGTAGCCGTTTGCGACCCTGGTGCGGCCGGGTACGGGTACGGGTAGGCCGTGAGTCACTGGTGAGTAACTGTTTGTCACTCATTTCGGGTAGGGTACGGGTAGGGAACGGGTACGGGTACCCATTTGCGACCCTGGTGCAGCCGGGTACGGGTAAGGAATCAAAACCCGTTTGCGACCTCTGGTCCCTCGGTTTACGATGCCATCGTTTAACGATGTTTCGATTAATGATCCCCCTACCCATAGGGTCCCATTGTTTCGATTAACGATACATTTTCGATTAACGATATGTTTACGGTATCACGTGGCCGCCAATTTCGGCCAATCGGACCTCTCCTAAGTGGACTCGGCAGACCTCAGCCAATCAGCGAAGCCCTTTTGGAAGTAGACTCTCCTTCCAAGAATAAATTACCTCCCACTGCAACTTTTACATCAACCCCTTACACCTAAGGTAATATTTTTTTAATGTTATGCTCTATTAAACTTGTAATGCTCTATTCGTTATTTATCCATGTTTCTATTCATAGGAATGCTTAAAAATGTTCTTACGACGTTAATTTATAGAAAAAGTTGCGTTTCTAAATATTATAAACGATGTTTTTAGGGTCAAAAAGGTCAACTTCCGATCGTCTTGGAACACATTAAGCCTTTATTGTGTATTTCCAATATTCCATTCACGACAATTGACGATGGTTTTCGTGGCACCAATTAACACGGCTGCTGGGCCATTTGCTCAGACGAAACTGCCTCTTCCCCCGGTAAATAAAGTCGATGAACGGATGCCAAATTGTGACACGTTTCATTGCCAAAGGCGGATAAAGTTTATCCGGTCGGCTAATCAGAGGCGGGTCAGCCACGGGGGCCAATGGCACCACCACCACACTGGGAGAGGACGAGCCGCTGCTGAGGTTCGACAAGGACATGGGAGATGCATTCATCTTTCCATCCCTATCTAACTCCATCCCTATCTCATTGCGTATCTGTCTCACTGTGTCTCTCTGTCGCCGTGTCTCTGTCTCGCTGTGTCTCTGTCTCGCTGCGTCTCGCTGCGTCTCTGCCTTTCTCTTTCTCGCTGTCTCCCTGTCTCGTTGTGTCTCTGCCTCTCTGTGTCTCTGTCTCCCTGTCTCGCCGTGTCTCTGTCTCGCCGTGTCTCTGTCTCGCTGTGTCTCGCTGCGTCTCTGCCTCTCTCTCTCTTGCTGTCTCCCTGTCTCGCTGTGTCTCTGCCTCTCTGTGTCTCTGTCTCCCTGTCTCGCCGTGTCTCTGTAGTCTCTCCGCCAGGACGTGGGCTCCCACCTGGCAGCCTTCGCTGGCGTTGCACGTCTCGCCGCCGCGTGTCGCCAGCTCCATCCCGAGCTCGCACGCCGCTCTCCGCACAGAGGCCAGGCAGCACAGCAACGTCGTGACGCTAAGCGGCCCAAAACAAGACAGAGATGAAATTCAATTAAACTTTTTAAAAAATGATTTGACCAGGCAAGGCCCACTGAGTTGTGTAGCTCTTAAATTTCCATTTAAAGCTTTCGTGACTGCAGGGATTAATCTTCTTGGTTCTTTCGGTAAAATCACGTAGAATAAAACATAATCATGTTTTATTTTTATTATTTTATTACTTCCCTTCTACGTGACTTTACCGAAAGAATTAAGAAGATGTGTAGCTCTTTTTCAGAAGCGACCTGACCATCGCAAATGACAGCCCAACGAAGCGGGCTTATCGCGTGGAAAATGTACCGCAGGAATCAACGAGTGAAGTTCGTGGCAGTGGTAGCGATGGCAGAGTTGATAACGAGGCGACTGGCCGCTGATGAGTGAGCGAGTGACAGGAGAGAATCAGCGACTGCTCGGTCATCAATCACCTCGACTGCTCGAAGAATTAGGAAAATCCCCCCCCCCAAGTCCCCAAACAATTTTTTTTGCAAAACCCTCACCCATATAAGGCAGCCTCCGGCGTGCCGAGCGATGTGGGTCTGTGCCAAAAAGCCGGGGGGATGTTTTGGACGATTCCAGCTAAAATGTGGGGTGCATTTAGGGACTGGAATGGAGATGGGGCGCTCGCTGATCGGAACGCTCTCCCACACCCGTTCCCGCGCGGGCTTGTAAGGAGCTCAGGAGTAAGTATCGGGCGGATTTGTTTTTTTTTCTTGGTTCTTTCGGTAAAGTCACGTAGAAGGGAAGTAATAAAATAATAAAAATAAAACAATAAAATAATTCTCACGACGTTTCGGCCACAACGCAAGCAGCCGTCCTCCGGTGAATACCAGGTCTGTCGGGGAGACAGCGTCTGAATGGCGGATGTCTGCGTGATGCGTGCGTCTGGGTTTGTATTCAGGTATTCTTTGTTTTGGTCGTAAGACCGTTCAAGTTCAAAGCTGGCGGTGAAGACGAGACGGCTTCGTGCGCAACGCAAGACGTCTTGCACGTGCTGCACGACGCTGCCTACAAACCACGGCAACTGCAGCAGGCGCGTCCATCAAAGCTGTGCCAATGAAGGCTTCCAAATTTTGTTCGACACATCGGGAGCGAGTGGCGCAGTTGCTAGAAGCACTCCGCTACGAAGCCCGGCGGCCTGAGTTCGATCGTTGTTTTTGATTATTGATTGCTGTGAAATAAAATATTTTACATCAGTTATGATGTTGGATTGCCACGGTTGTCTGACACTTGCCACTTCTCCCAAACCCTGGGGTCAAATATAAGTGCCGTGGAGGCGCGATGTTAACTGCCTCGCCTGGTATACAGGAGGGCGTGGGTTCGATCCCGACCCTGATGCCTGTGTATTTGGGGTTTGCGTGTCTCTCTTCCCATGGTCGCGTGAAATTGTCTCGAGGTCCTCCGGTTTTCTCCCTTCAATTTTATAATCGACGTGCGTTTAGAGTATTTGGCTGCTATACATTTCCACGTGATGATAAGCCACTTTGTTGAGCTATCATTTGTGATGGGCAGGTCGCATCTGAAAAAGAGCTACATAGCTCAGTGGGCCTTACCTGGTAAAAATAGAAGTTACAAAAAGTGTCTTCGGGCACCTTGGCAACCATTACTTTGCTCATGAGATTACATCTGTGTTATTTATTTTGCTTGTTTATCCAGGAAAGCTTCCCAATCGACCCATTTTGCGTTGTAACATTTAAAACGTGGCAAATCTTTTACCGCAATGCCGGCACGCAAATTTTGGCCGTCATACCGGCACGCAGATTTTTTTGACCCGCCCCTGCGAATGAACGACGTCACGGCACCGTTGACGTGCACAGGGAAGCGGGCAGCCGCGGCATTAACCAGGGCGGCCGCCGCCAGATTCGAACCGCCAAAATCTCCGCGGAAAAGCGGCCAACGTCACCAACCCCCCCCGACCGCGGGGGATCGAGACTCGGCGAATCTCTGCCGGGACAAATCACGGCTCGATGAAGGCACCTGGGGGGGACGGGGGGGGGGGTGGAGATTTACCTGCACGGGTCGTCCTCAGCACCCGCGGTTCTTCTCGCGTCCTGCGAGCATTGCCCCTGGCCAGCCGCGCGCATTCTCCCCGAGGCGCAACACGAGCTCAGATCCTGCCCTGCAGACCCCGGTCGAGCAAAGCGTCCGGCCCGTCAGTCGCATGCCCTCCGAATCAACTATCCGCCCAACGGCTTTTTGTTTTAACACTCAACAACTATAGCTTGCTCATCCTCAGACTATGAATGCTCTGATGCGTGCATTGTCTGTTATATTTCGATTTAAAGCTTTCGTGACTGCAGGGATTCATCTTCTTGGTTCTTTCGGTAAAGTCACGTAGAAGGGAAATAAAAAAACATAATTACATTCTCACGACGTTTCGGCCACAACGCAAGCAGCCGTCCTCAGGTGAAGACAGAGCGGTCTGAAAGAAGCGCTGTCTGAAAGACCCAGCTTAAAATACGCTGCCAAGCTTAGCAGTGTTCATTGGAGCGCTGTCTTTCAGACAGCTCTCTGTCTTCACCTGTCTGTGTTCTGTTCGCCTTTTGAAGTGCTCTGGTCTGACACTGGTTAGACAAGGCCACAGAGACAGCTGTCTCTGGTGTAGGCCAATCAGTTTCAAAGGCGATGTTTATATTATCGGAGCGTGTTTTGTTTGGATGTTCACCACAAGTACGTGTGGTTAATGCTGACTTTATTTCTTGAAAATGGTATCAAATTTGGTGTTCAACAGCTTAACTGTTTTATTGCCAGAAAGAGTAAAACCCTTTATAGATCCCCCGTGTAGCCTGTAACAGACTGTCGGGGCAAGTGCTGTTAGCGAGCACCTATGAACGCCGGCACGGCACACGAGGGGGTGGGTGGCCAACACCACACCCGGCCGCCTTTGTCTCCCTAGTGGCGATGTTTTTTTACACATAGCACTGATACTCATTTGAGGCTGAGTTGACCTGGTGGAGGCTCAGGACCGGTTCAGATAATCGTCACCGGTGTTGGCAGTGAGTGGGAGTCGAACTGGTTCGTAGCGCAGCGCGCTAACCGCTACACCACCGCTCCCCACAATGTACACGCACACGATCTCACTATAAGGTTGAATCAGCGCTCCATACATCATCTCAAACTGCACACACGGCTTGTATACTGGACGTGGTGTGCCGAGTTCAGAAATATTTTCCGGTCTCCGAGCCGGATCTATGTGTTTTATGAAGGTGTTTTGGGTTTACCGTAATCGCGTGAATATAAATGCGTCGTGAAACCCGCCACCACCCAACGCGGCCAATCAGTCAGGTTTGTCACGTCAACAAAACGTGGCAATTCGTTACGAGCACCACATTTACAAGTCGAGTACGACGTTTCGCCAGTAATTACAACTACAATCATCAGGCGAGAGCCAGATCTGTATGGCGGGTTTCCCGACACATTTATATTTACGCGATCTAACTCACAAAAAACCTCGCGGATGATATTCGGTCGCGAAAGCGACCCACCACTACGTGTTAAAGTAAACACCTGCTACGGTTATTCTGGACTATGGCGCGCCAATTCGTTACCACTCCGGCACGGAATCCCACGCGGCTAAACGGATCTACATCAATCGCGACGTGTCTCGCCGTGGGACAGAGAGCCCGTGGGTCGCGCACACTCCGTGGGCAGTTGTCGACTGGGAAGCGGCGGCACCTGCGGTGAAGGTAAGAAGCGAGCAGGAGCCGTACAAGACGAACATCCACGCGGTGCGAGGTCCCATCGCGAGGCAGGCGAGTCTCCGTCTCCTTGTCCCCGTGTCTCCCTGTCCCCGTGTCTCCCTGTCTCCCTGTCCCCGTGTCTCCCTGTCCCCGTGTCTCCTTGTCCCCGTGTCTCCCTGTCCCCGTGTCTCCTTGTCCCCGTGTCTCCCTGTCCCCGTGTCTCCCTGTCCCCGTGTCTCCCTGTCCCCGTGTCTCCCTGTCCCCGTGTCTCCCTGTCCCTCGCGTCTCAGTGTCTCTCTGTCCCCGTGTCTCCCTGTCACCCTGTCTCTCTGTCCCTGTGTCTCCCGGTCCCGTGTCTCCCTGTCCCCCTGTCTCCCTGTCCCCGCGTCTCCCTGTCCCCGTGTCTTCCCGAGTGGGAGGCAGCGCGCCCAGACGATGTCACTGCTTCGTGCAGGCAGCGAGGGAGCTGGGAGGAGATGAGCAGCGGCTCAGGAGGAGAGCAAAGAGGAGAGTGGGGGCGGGGAGGATCGGGAGTGAGGATGATTCGAGAGAGAAGAGGGAGGGGAAAGAGAGAGGAGGAGGAGAGAGCACGTGGAGGAGGGAAGAAGAAGGGTGGAGATGGGGGAGGAAGAGAGGGAGACGGGCAAGCGAGCGAAGAGAGGGGAGATGAGGAAGGAATTGGAAGAGAGAGGAGAATAGGGAGGAGAAGACGTTAGAAGAGGCCAGGGAGGCTGGGGAAAGATTGGAGGAGGAATAAGAGGTGATGATGATGATGATGGAGGTGGTGGTGGAGGAGCAAGGAAGGCGGAGAGAATAATGACCTGGCAGAGAGGGTGAGAGCAGAGAGGGAGGAGTGAGAGGAGATGGAAGAGAGAGGAGGGCGAGGGCGCACGGAGCTGGATCGTAGTAAACGCGGCGCCGTTTATTATTCTTAACAATTCCTCCGCCGTTTTGGAAAGGACGGCTGGTATTTTTCGAACGAAAAAAACCCCACCACCACCACCACAAAGTAATGACAGACACACACACACCACACACAGACCACCACACACACCACACACAGACCACCACACACAATGCGGAGTGTGTCGATTGTGATCATGATATTGTGCACGGCACACACACACAGCGGCGAGCGAAGTCAAAAACACGTTTCATCGCGGAGTAAAAAACACTCGGGATTTTACCTTCGGGAATTTAACCAGACCGCACTTGTTTTTGAATAAAGTATCTTCTTAGTGGTGCGTGTGTGTGTGGGGAGCGGTAGTGCAACGATTAGCACGCTGAGCTACTAACCCGGCAAACCCCGAGTTCAATTCCCACTCATGGCCAAACACCGGTGACGATTAATTGAAAAAGGTCCTGGGCATCCCCTAGGCCGACTCAGCCTCAAATGAGTACCCGGTGCGGTGTGTAAACATCGCCACTGGGGAGACAAAGGCGGCCGGGCGTGGTGTTGGCCACCCACCCCCTCGTGGACCGTGCCGGCCTTCACAGGTGCTCACTAACAGCACTTGCCTCAACAGTCTGTTACAGGCTATACGGGGGATCTTTGTCTTTGTGTGGAGCGGTGGCGCAGTGCTTAGTGTCACTGCCTCCACCGACCCGCAGACACGACGAGCTCAAATTCCCGCTCACAGCCAACATCGGTGACGCAAATCTGAAGCGGTGTCGGGCCTCCCCTAGGTCGACTCAGCCTTAAACGGCGGGAACACATTTCAACGGAAGCGGTCGTGTGTCGTTTGCGCGCCTGTTCATAGGCGCTCGCTCACATCGCCCGATCTCAACAGACCTCGGAGAAGCTAAGCAGGCTGTGAGCCTGGATCACGCTCTCGGTGGAGCAATCACCGTGCAATGCCCAGGTGCTATAGGCTGCAGGGTGCGAGGGCAGAACAGAAGAAGAAATCGCGTCCTCCTCGCCTATGCTCCCACGTCCATGCTGCCACTCTTCGAAGCGCACCGACTAGCGTGGTGAAGTATGGTCAAACAACCTCCCACCATCCGCTCCGCGCGTGGGGACGGCCTCTCGCCCAGCGGGTGGATTGACGCACAACGATACAACGCAAAGAGCAGCGGCCGTATTAGCCCCGAGCAGTCTGCATCAGGCTCCGGGCACCGGGAGGTCTCTGCCTGATTTTGAGCCCGACCAGGGCCGGCCCGAGGCATAAGCGAACTAAGCGGCTGCTTGGGGCCCCCTGGCCACCAGGGGGCCCCCGAATCGTTTTTTTTTTACAATTAAATAACTTAAACAAGTGATATAAATGAATTAATGAATGAATGAATAAATGATTCAAGACAAGAAAATTCTGTCGACAACTGCTGCTTTGTCACGGCTCACGGATGTCACGGCTCATTGACAATTCGCGTGGGCGCGGGCGCGGGCAGGTGCGCGCAATTGTACGTCACGATAATAAATACGCCTAAGCCATGTCACAAAAAAGGACGTATCCCTCTGGTGCCGAAAAAAGAAAAAAGAAAAGGACCGAGGAGGAGAAAAAAGAGCGAGATAAAGGTATGTTTGCATTATTATTTACAGTATGTTTTGTGCAGCAGCAGCACAAATTGTGCTCACGTCACTTGAGGAAGCAGCTAGCTAGTCATGACTCATGATATTTTTATAAGCCATAAAAGTGGTAATATAACGCACCAGAGCTAAATCCCCGCCACAACAGTGAAATGTTATTAATATACATTTATCTAGGTAGTAGGTGTGTATTTCACGTTGATAGATAGAGAGTCTTCCTGAACTTCCCCAAACTATGATGACTGCCTTTGAGCTTCTCACATACCTCTCACAAAATGAGATGTGTGAGCTTTACCCAAATCTTTGGGTAGCTCTCAGGATAGCCTGCACTCTGCCTGTGTCAGTTGCCTCAGCAGAGAGGAGCTTTTCCAAGCTCAAATTGATAAAAACATATTTGAGATCATCAATGGCCCAGGAAAGACTAAGTGGACTTGCAGTCATTAGTATTAATAACAAAGTTGGCCAAGCAATACCATACAATGATGTCATTAGTGACTTTGCCTCCAGAAAAGCTAGGAAGGAACGATTTTGAGGTCATTGTTGTACAGTTGACATTGTTGAACCCTTGCTGTTCTTATGTTTGCTTTCATTATTTAAGTATCTTTTTTTTTGTAACATTCTATTTTTGATTAGATTAATGTTTGTCTATTTTGGTTTTATTTAAAAGATTGCACATTTAATGCACATTTGCAAATAATTTATTTAATATGTTTTTTGTGACCGTTTGTATTCAGAAGTTTTAATAAAAGAGTGAAGTATTTTAAGTGTTGTTTTTATTTTTTATTAATACATAACCTCACTGTATTCGTTTATAATATTCGCTATAACATTATAGTGTGACATTTGTGTCAATAATCTTCTAGCACAGATGAGTCTGCGTGGTGGGAGGGGGGCCCCCAAATCAAATTCTGCTTAGGGCCCCCAAGAGGCTCGGGCCGGCACTGAGCCCGACTCTCTCTCTTTCTCTCTGTTTCTAGAAAAAAGATGCTGGAAGGTGACACTGACGGCTGCTCTGTGCTTCCAGTGTTCAGGGTTCTGCTGAAGACGCGGCTCCGGCTGGAGCACGCCATGTACCACACACATGCCGGTGATGTGCACGTCTTCTTCGAACGCTGAGGAGCCGGACAAGCCCCTCTCTGTACCAGCGTGGACGGCACCCTCGTGGTGTTCACCTTCTGAAGCGCTCGCTCGTCACCGTGGCGTGCGCGATGACCACCAACACCACGTGACTTTTCTTTCGTGTTGTGCGCGGTGCATTTAGCGCCACAGCGCGTGGATTTATAGCGTTTATTTTCATTTGTTTGCTAGTGACTGTGTATTTAATATCGGAATCGCCTCCAGTGCTGTTGCTGCTGGCAGCAATAAAAGTTGTTTAAAAGTCAAAAAGTAACTTTCTCTACCAGGAGCCCGCCAACCCAATCGTTCACATCCCGGTCCCAACCTCCCTTCCCCGAAGCCGGGCCAACCCTCAGCCCAGAAACGTCTCGACCGAGGCGGTGCGGGAGGGAGCCCCGCCGCGACTTCGTGCCGCGCCACGTCGCGTCGGGCGCGGACTCGAAACGTGTCCGTGCCCCGCCGCTCGTCGCCTGCGATCAGCAACGCGGGGACGCCTCCGTTTGTGCGAGTGGGGCTGGCTGCCTGGCTGGCTGCCTGGCTGGCTGCCTGGCTAGTTGCCTGGCTGGCTGCCTGGCTGCCTGGATGGCTGCCTGGCTGGCTGGCTAGTTGCCTGGCTGGTTCCGCGGTGGTGCCATTTCCACCACCACCACGTACACTTTCATCCTGACCACAGTCGCGATGCTAAAGTAGCCCACGTTTTAGATGTGGCTCGAAAACTCGTCTCTTTGGAACTGCTTTTTGTATTAAGGTTGTTGTGTGTCCCCCACCTCCCCTCCACCTCTGGTTAGCACGGTTGGTTACGTACGGTGCGAAAGAAGTTCAACACACACACACGTGAGTGCCTTTTTATCTCCCCCATTCCTCCCTTCTCGCTTAAACCTCCCAAACTCGAATCCCTCTTCCCAGAGCTTCCCCCAGCCTCCCTTCCTGCTCCCCCAGCCTCCCACCCAGGGCCGCGTTGAGGTTCTTGCAGGCCCGAGTCATATCTGTTCCGTAGGCCACTCAGTGACAACCTTCTACAGTTGCTACTGCTGCTGCTGCTGCCCCATGTGACTACGACTACTACCGCCGCTGCCACTCGCTTGTCTCACGCGTACCACCACAGCGACGTTTCGTCTTCGCGTGCACTACTCTCCGTTGAAAATGAGATTGTGCGGGGGTGGGGGAGGGTAACACCATTTGAAGATGTTATTGCTAATTTTGCGATGATAATAAATCTCGGAAAGTTCATCTGCGGTGTTCATTTCTCTCACATTATGAGGCTGGAAAAAAAAACGATTGACATGACTCTGTGGCATCCACTTAGGATCCACTTGGTGGCGTTAGGACCCACTTAGGATCCGCTTAGGATCCACTTGGTGGCGTTAGGATCGACTTAGGATCCACTTAGGATGAACGTTTCCCACTTGGCTGAGCAAAGTAAATTATCTTTCCTTCTCTCCGTGATGTTCCTACACATCTGAACAGTTATTGATCTCCATCAGGACTCTTTGTTTGGTGCTACATCATTTTATATTGTTCCACACAATCTTTTATTCATTCCACATCTTCATAGCATAACATTGCAACATCCCTGACGTTTCCGAGGCGATATCAGCAAGCACAACGGGCTCACCAAAGCAGGCGGTGGGAGGAGGGGGAGGTTGGGAGGGAGGGTGGCGGTGGTGGTCAGGTCATTGCCATTCTGCGCTCAGCTATTTAAGACGGGTCTCACGTTTTATGAAGTGACCCAGGGCCGGATCAAGCGTCTTTGTAGGCTCTAAAAGCACTTCTGTTTCGTTAGGGCCTTCGGTGGTAACGTTCTACAACTGGTACTGCTGCTGACCCTGTGTTGTTACTACCCTTGCACTGCTGCTCTCTGTTGAGAATGAGATTGCGCAAGAAACACCACTTGGAATATGTTTATTTGGTAATTTTGCGATGAAAAGTTCATCTCCGGTGTTAATTTCTCTCACCTTATATATATATTTTTTAAAAACCCCCGATTGACATCACTCTGCCTATTTGTATAAACACTGTGCCTATCCTTGCTATACAAATATGTATTCAAAAATATATCTTGGTAACAACGTACGAACAACAAAAACGTGGTCACATTTTTCTCGTAGGCCTTTTAGCTTTCATAGGCCCGAGGCACTGTGCCTGCTGTGGCACGGTGCCCACTTTGCCTCCTGGATAATAGGGCCCCGCTCCCAACCCCGTCTCCCTCCCTTTCCCGGAGTCTCCCGTCGAGTCGTCTCAAATTCATTCACGTTGAGTCGACTTACTGTGCCTGGATTCGCTTCATACTCAAAGTCTCTGTTCAAATGAGTCCGTTTATTGGAAATATTTTCAACTGCCATAGATGTGACGTACACATTTGACACGCAGAAGAAAATAGCTGCGTGGTGTAAAGTGTGATCCCCGACTGCAAATTCGTCTCTCTGCCATGCATAAATAAAGGGTCATCGCCTGAAACGTTGGCCGATTTTATTTTCTGTTATAAATCCGCAATGAACCGCGATTTGTTGAATTTGTTCATGTGCACCACTGCCAAAGCACATTATTTAAACCCATATTTGCCCCTCTCTCTCTCTCGAGCCGTTGCAAGACTCCCTATTAGCCTGCATCTCCAGATATGCCTCCTCCATCTCTCTCTCACTGGCTCCATGCCTCCTTCCTTAGAAGGATCAGCGAGCCAGGAGCAGTCTCCATCGAGGATGGGAGAGCATTCCTTTGCTCTGAGACAACGTCACACCCCACCCCTTTGTAAGAAGGAACCCAGACGAGACGATTAGAACAAAAAAAAACCCTCCACGCGAAATGTGCACCCGTCTGCGCCCCCCCCCACCCCCTCGTATTGCCAAATCCCCAGCGCAGCCTGGCCTTGAACCTTGAGCGCCTCTCTAAGCTATGAACTCAACTTATTTTACCAGGTAAGGCCCACTGAGCAATAACGATTAGTGTGACTGATGGGTAGGGAAGTTGGGGGTCGTCCATAAATGACGTCACGCGATTTTGGACGATTTTTGATCCCCCCCCTCCACTCGTCACACAGCGTCACAAAAAGTCAGACCCCCCCCTCAAATGACGTCACAAAGCTCTGCCCCCCCCCCAAATAAAGAATGCTTCAAATCGCTTTAAACTATTGTCATTGTAGTGCGTATTTAATGTGGCGCTGCACTCTGATGTTGTAGGAGAAAACATTTATTAGAAAGTCAATTTAATTAAGTAGAACGTGTTGTCCATGTTTATTTAAAGTTGCGCATTTTGATGTGACGTCACATTTCTTAACCCTCCCCCTCGTCACAAATGTCTGATCCCCCCTCCCCTAGGTGCGTGACGTCATTTATGGACGGCCCCTTGGGAAGAGGGATGGAGTTCGCGATGGGGAAGGAAGGCGGGAGGAGACGGGGAGTTGGGGTAAGCAAGACAATAAGTGAGTTTTACGGCAACAACGAAAGATGGAGAGCGAGGCAGATTGTTTGAAGTGCAGTGGCAGTTCCAGTACAATGGGGCTAGAAGCGACAAAGGGAAACACGAGGGGAATGAACAGAGAGACAGCTGTGAGTGTGAACGGAGAGGGCGAAAGGGAGCGTAGAATGAAGTGAGAAAAGCGAGATACGCTGGGGCGAGACCGTGGAGAAATTGGTAAACTCGGGTTCACACTGGCCCGAGCCATGACCCACAACAGGAAGACTCATCCTGACTTTAGCTGTACCCGTAAACACGCGCGAAGCCTTCAATGTATTCCACTCTCCCTGTAAACCCACCCCTGGCCGTGACATTGACCCAAACTCACCTCGGCCTGACCCACAGCACTCTCATCTGAATTGTATCCCACTTGAGCCCTGTAGCGACTGAGTGAGCAGTGCGGTGAAACTGCACCGGATCCCCAGAGGCTGGTGGGATCCAGGCAACGGGATGTATAGCCGTGGGGGTGAGTAGCACAGACAGACACACAGATTTCATGGCTTGCAACAGGGACCCATGCCAACTCTGGGGAAGGGTGGTAGGGTTATTGTGGCCAGCCATAATCCTAACAAGCACCCGAACCCCCAAACAATATCACCAACCCTGACCATAGTCCCAACTAACCGTAGCAGGCGTTCACTTTAACACGCAGGAGGCTTTCGCGAACAAATATCATCCATGAAGTTTTTTGGGTTGGATCGCGTACAAATGCCGTTAAACCCGCCACCACCAGACAAACGTGTCTCTCGCCTAATGATGCTCGTTGCAATTACTGGCGAAACGTCGTACTCGAATTGTAAATGTTGCGATCCTAACGAAATGCCACTTTTGTTTACGTGACAAACCTTATCGATTGGCTGTCGGGTGGTGGCGGGTCTAACGACACATTAATAAGGTGTCTACTTATTGACATTACAAAGAGTGCAATTATGCCACTCAGAATGGCAGTGGCAGATCAAGTTTCACAACTGTGGGTGCCCAATCACTTGAAAAAGTGAACAGTACACGGCCAATGCCAGAAAGCGATTCATGTTTTATTAATACACTCGGGTAAGCTCATATTCAAATCACTACAAAAATGTTTACACGATTCACATCATACTTCTAACCTTTTTCAAAACTATAATAACAAGGCCATGATACAAAACTTAACAGAAGGGTAAGCGAGTACTCGGCTTTAGGACTCGTGTTGCACTTGGATATGAACACCTGCTAGTTTGACCTATGCATCGAACCTGATGACAGATACATTGAGTAATAGTGGGAAACTTAATAAAATCCAACATCACATTCACAGTGCACAACAAAGCTGCAATTCACAGGCAAGCTCTTCGTGTAAATGTACGTGTGTTGAACTTCCTTTGCACCCTACGTAGCCAACCGTGCTAATCGGAGGTGCGGCAAAAAGCAGTTCTAAAGAAATGTTTTCAACATAGATTTAAAATATGGGCTACGTTATGTCAGCATTGTGGTTAGGGGACCAGAGTTTACAGGGAAAATGGCAGCACGATAGAAGCCTCTTTTTGCGAGTGCACCTAGTGTCAGCCAACCCCACTCGAACAAAAACTTACACGTTGTTAAATACAGGCACATGATGATCGACGATTTAGAAATTCAATTGTTCATGATTCGTGCGATGAAAGAATGGTTTGATAAGATTGTCTATGATTGATACTAAAAAATGCATTCGCAAATGTTTACTTTTTTTTAAGCTAAAAGAGCGCGAGATTGTAAATTGTAGACGCATGGGCAGGAGTGCAAATCCAAACCGTACGAATTAAATAGCCCTCGAAAGAATCGTGGCCCCAAATGACCATTAATTACGTGGAAATACAGGGGGATTCACTGTGGGTTGACTGTTCGCCCCCCCCCCCCCATACCAAAGCGAACGAGTCTGGTAGATAGACCTGGCAGATATATACGCGTACGGTTGTTGTGGCATTGGGCGTTCTGTTACGGGTCTTCGTTCTTGTGACCAGCAAAAATCTTATTAAAAATTTTATTTTTTGTAAGACGGGGGGATTTGTTACAAGCCTATGCATGATCGATAACTTGAGGATCCGGTCACCCGCCCGCCCACGCAGCAGTCGTTAGTCACGGCTTTATTGTACAATTCAAGGGCTCTCCGCTCTCGCGTCGACAATCAACTACTGTGAATGGGACGGTGGCATACAAGGCCACTTTGAAGTTACGCACCGGCACGATAGGCGCGCAATTACGGCAACACGAGCAGCAGATGCCTCAACCCCACGAAGCATAGCCAGGCATTTCCGTCAACTTAATATCGACACTCATTTTCTTCACACGTAGCGACGTCTCGTGCCAATGCACCTTGCAAGCCAACTTAAGCACGGGATGAAACCCATCATCGTCCACATCACAAACACTGCCTTCCAAGTCGATGCGCGATTAGATACGCTTTTGACAAATGCTCTCTTCAGAACATTAACTGTCCTATCTGACCACTGCCATCGGAATATGGAATTTCCACTCCAAGCTCAGGGCTGTCAAAAGGGAAAAGCGTTAGCTCGAAGTTCATTTGATTATGGAGACATTGTATTTTGCTTTTTAAGACGGGCTTGTTGTTAAAAAATACGTCTTGCGTAATTCTCATCTCGTCACGAAAAGCAGTGTTTGTTAATGACGGTGGTGCATCTTCCTTCATCAACCTGTGCACTTACACCACTCCGGATCCAGACTGTGAAATGTTAAATCACCACAAATTGCCAAGAAACCGGAAATGTTAATGCAGCGAGGGCAGTTATGGGGATGGGCAGTCACGAACACCATAACAACCATGATTTCTCGAACAGTCACGCACAAACCCACTAAATAAAAAAATACAAACACTCCCACAAAAAAAAACTTTTTTAAGCTACGTATCCGAAATTAACAACATGAAAACTACTCGTTAATTTGACAATCATACCGGACAGCTGTGTTATGGCTGGCACCATAAACCTAACCGGGACAAGCGATTGAGTTAGAATCCTGGTCATGGTTGACTCTGCCCACGCTAAATGAGCCCTGTCTGCAGACGATAAACCACCTGCAAGGTGGTCACAGCAGTGGACAAGTAGGAACTGCTCCTCACCAGAAGCAGTTTTAATATTCACACGACGCTGGAACATGCTTCGGCATACACCAGTCTCACTGCAACCACTGCTGAGAATACGTTTTCATTGCGATGTTCAGGAAAAAATAATAATTCAAACGCGAGTTTATCTTTTGTTAAACTGGCATTAGCAGAAACGATTCTCTAAGTCCCCGTGCCACCCAAATTAATCTGCTTCCAGTCAACTGTATTTACAGTCCAGGGCCAACGCCGTCGTAAAAAAAACGTCGCTGTCAACTTCACGATCTCTGTACAAAAGGACTCTCCGTCTCCAGCCCACTCGCCCGATCTCCAGTAAAAGTAAAATCCCGGCCAGAATGTTAACAAGTTCAACGTTTCTCTATTCACAGCGCAAGTTTAAAAAAACAACGGTAAAACACTGCAAGCTGTCAAAGCAGCAATGACGTCACCGCATTTAATGAGCATAATGGTTGTGACGTAAGTTGCGGTTTTCTGTGCTGTGACCATTCAGGCCAAGGGAAGGCCACAAAAGCCTCTTGACGACGATGAGGTGCAAAGGAATTGTAACTTCCTGTTTTGCCCTGCAGGCAAACAAGCCCAATTGCGAGTTATAAACAAGATCGAACAAACGCCCCTCATACTCTCCAACACTGTCACGATTAGCAGGCCAATTAAAAACAATCATCTCAAGTCACATATTTAGCTAATTATTTACGTAACTTGCAGACTGATGTTTGCACTGTAATGCTTAAACATATTTTATTTGACAGTTCTTCAGCACATGATTGGCGGATGAGATCTTGGCAGAAATTTGTAATTCAATATCTAATGGGCCTCCTCTTCTTCAAACTTTAAGTGGAGTCGTCTTGTGTGTCATCATCATAATTTTCGTGTTTCTTCCGTCATCATGCCTGCACCATGGCGTCCGCATCTGCGTCTCCGCCGGGCTCCGGGTACTGAGTCAGGTCAAAGGTCAGCACCTTGCTGATCACGCAATCCCCTTGCTGTTTTGACAAACAACAGGAACGTTGGTGGGGGGGGGAGCAAACACAGGTGGTGAGAGGTTTACACACACACACATACACGATTCAGTTTGAGGCGTAGGCTTTCACGACCAATATTATTCATGTGACAAACCTTGCTGGTTGGCTGCGTCAGGTGGTGGTGGCGAGTTAACGACACATGTATACTTACGCGATCCAACCAAAAAAACCTTGATTGTGAATACACGGTCCACTCCGAGAACGAGACAATTACACCCCCCATGACTGTACCAGCCACACAGCGATGGTTTCATGAACTACAGCAACAAGGGCTCACAATCTTGGACAACACTGTTTAGGATTGCTTTTCGTCCAGATGAAAATTCATTTCCATTCGGAAATTCTAGCAGTACATGCCGCACCAACTTTTTCTGGAGCTTTGCACATTTAAAGATGGTGACATATTTTGGACACAATAACATCATCAGTGCAGTGCTGGCAAAGTAATACTGTTGATAGTTATAGTAAATTGATTAAACCAATGGTGACAACTGCACCATTTGCTATCAAGCAATCATATTTTGAGTGCATTATTGCTTTTAAAGTTCATAAGAGTGCGACATCGAACGGCTGCGTTACCATTCACAACAGAATGCGCGACCGATATCTGCGTAGCATCAGCCTTGCGATTTTTTCCACTCAAGAAGCCAGACAAAGGGGGCTCAGTCGGGCCGTACGATGCCGAGTTTAGAGACGTCACCTCTGGGTAGACGCCCACAAGCGCATCCGCCCGAGTGTAGAACTCTTCTTTCAGTGAGATCACGATCGCTTGGAAGTTCTCCACCGACTGTTCCTTTATGTAATTGGCAACCTGGGGAGAAGGGGGGGGTAGGGGAGGGGCGGGGTAAGTGGGTGAGAGGAGGGAGGGGGAGCTTTGAGGCGTTCGCAAAACACCCGCCGGCAAACTGTGCGCGTGTGGCTCAAACCCAACGCCGAGGCTGCCGCAGCCGCCTTACCGTGCCCACCCGTTTCCGATTCCAAACGAAAACAACCAAACTTGGCAAAAAAAAAACCCGGCGGCGCATTTTTCGCGTCTGCGTTTCTCGAGGTCGAGCGCCTCGGCTTCGTGCGCAATTTACAGTTTTGTTTACAGACGTGCGCGAGTGTGGTGTGCAGCACCGCCGTCTGGCCACAAGGCCCCCGCCCCCCTCCCCACCTTGCTGATGTTGGTGTTATCCAGGGCCGCGTCAATCTCATCCAAGACGAAGAACGGAGCCGGCTTGTAGCTGCAACGCACAGACGCAACAACGAGATATAAAGGCCGTGGCTTTAGCAATGGGGCGCGACGGAAAAGCAAGAGGACAGCACTGTATACGAGGAGGTTGAGGGTACCACTTGTGTCTGGCCAGCTATCAGAACGGCGCAGTCAAATGCTATGGTAGCAAACAGTAATTTCGAAGTAAAATGACGCAAAAACAATCCAAACAGCTCTCATCTCTCAAACAAACTCAGGTTGCGTGACCTGGACTGTCAGCATTTAGGGCTTCGTTAATTCGATAAAAAAATATACTTTTAAGAGCGCTCCAGTGACATCACCGCATTGACGTAATCAGACATATGGCAATGATGATTTAGTGGTGTCACAGGATTGCTTTTGATGGCCCATATTTCCATAACTTTTAAAGTCCTTTTTTTCTCATGAAAGAAACCCGAAACCTGTGCCGGACAGCATGCGTCACACAGCCTGGGTGGCCATCTACGATATTGAGAACTGGTTTTTGGTCTGAGTGCTCATTTTCATCATCATCATGAATGGCTTAGCTATCAATTATGCAGGTGGTTCAACTACACTGGGGCCCACAGGCCAGAGAAACTCAAGTGCCAGCCTACAAAGAGGAGGTATATTAGTAAGGTGCTTATTTCATTCCTTGCACCAGGGCTCATGCCAGCTACGCTACACCACCGATCATCACGGTGGCGAGATGTTAACTACCTCGCCTGGTATACAGGAGGTCGTGGGTTCGATCCCGACCCCGATGCCTGCTGTATATTTGGAGTTTGCATGTTCTCCCCGTGGTCGCATTAATTTTTCTCCGGGTCCTATTTTTCCCCCCACATTTAGAATCAACATGCGTTTAGAGTATGTGGCTGCTATAAATTTCCACGTGATAAGCCACTTCGTTGAGCTATCATTTGTGGCCAGGTCGCTTCTGCAGAAAAGCTATATAGCTCAGTGGGCCTTACCTGATAAAATAAAATAGTTTAGTTTTATCATAATCATCATTACCACCACCACCACTACTTTCTTTGTGAATGTGAAGCAGCAGAGATGGGGGTGCTCAAACCTGTGTGTGGCAAACAGCAGTGCCAGTGCAGCAACAGTCTTCTCCCCGCCTGACAAGTTGTCCATGGGCCGGAAGCGTTTCCCGGGCGCCACGCAGTTGTAGTTGATTCCATCGAGGTACGGCTCTTCCGGGTTCTCTGGCCCCAGGAACGCCTGGTGCACAAACAGAGGGTGCCTCAGAGTTTATTCCGTCCGCATCCGAACACTCACCACTAGGCCTTTGACTCCCCTTCGTGATTCGCCGTTCGATTTCAGAATCGACAAGCTTTTTGTCTCGTTTCATGTTCATTTGTTTGTCCAGATTGTGATACAAGTATCGGACTGGGTTAACGAAGCGAAGACGACAGAATGAGAACACAATCTAAGTGGTACCAAATGGACAAAATAAGAATACATTCTTGAATTTATCCATTGCCCCGAATCGTGATAATCCATCCAACTGCGAGAAGAGTTCATCAACAAACGAAACGGTACCAACTGGACGAAAAAACGTATTTAATACAACCATGCCCCAGAAGAGTGAAATGGTTGACACGCCAGAATGCTGACCTGCGCACTGGCGTTGCGGGACAGAGCCTTGTAGATTTCGTCGATGTTGGTCGACACGGCCTCAAAGCAGGCGTTGAATCGGTCAAAGCGCTCCTTCTTGATCTGCTCAAATGCCTGCTTCGACTTCTTTGCTCGTTTCCTCGCCGCCTCGAACTCTGCCGATTGGAAACGCCACCGTCGTCAGAATGAACGCTGGGGGAGCGGCCGCGAAAAAAACCGTCTCCCTACACGATCGTGCAACCGCGGTTAAACCTCAGTGCCGGGGGTCGTGGGGATTCGGAGGTCCGCGCCACGATGGCACTTGCGCGCACTCCTCACCATCGGCGGTCTCTTGGAACTTGTCCCGCACGCTCTCCAGTTTCTCCATGGCTCTCATGTTGGGCGCCGAGATGCGCTGCATGATATTCTGGTGCTCCGTCACCTTGTGCTCCAGCCCGTTCAGTTCGCCCTTTATCTCCTCATCCGACGAGAGATCCTGCGGCGTCAAATGCACGCCAACGCACGCACACACGATTGATGTTACAGCCCCGTCGCTCGGGAGGATCGCACCTCGGAAATGTGACGATAGAGTGTGGCGGGAGACGAGCCGCGGGGGGCGGGTCGGTGCACGTGCCTTGAGGTCGTCGTTGAGTTCGTTGTAGTTGATCTGGATGAGAGCTTCGCGCGCGTACATGTTCGAACTGCGTTGGGAGCTGCCGCTCGTTTCGGTGTCGGTCTGCGACGAGCCCTGAACTCCCTGACACAAGAGCATTTACCAGTACGGTTATGACACTGAAAAGAAAAAAAACATTCCAAGTGGCTTTTTTGTATTTAGTTTGTCATCCTGCCCAGCACCTCTGATTAGCACGGTTGGCTACGCACGGTGCGAAAGAAGTTTAACATACATATATTTATATAATGAGAGTTATGGAGTTCACTGGATGGTTGACCAGATATTGGGGTGGGAGGGGGGGTGGATTGCATGCCCCTCACAACAACTACATCTTTGACTGCTTTAAAAGATTAGACTAATAGAAAGACTAAAAGGAAGTCCACAGACTAAGGCTTCGAAAATTTCGACAAGTTGTCGTGGACTTGACCAACAATGACTATCATAACAAAATGCTGACTAAATCGAGACTGGTGCTGGCACCAACATCATCACCTCCTCCGACCCCCTCTCACCTCCTCCTGCGAAATGTCGTCCATGGTGCCGTGCCGCATGGGCAGTCGCACGTCCTGCATCTTGCACGCCTGCAGCAGGTTGTGGCGGTCGCTCCTCTTCTGCTCAATCTTCGTCTCGATCGCCGTCACCTCCTTCTGCAGATGCGTCATCTCCCTGAGCAGCGACGTCAAGAGGGGAGAACAACAGTGGCGGTGTCACTTCATATGGTGCCAGCCTACAAAGAGGAGGTATATTAGTAAGGTGCTTATTTCATTCCTTGCACCAGGGCTCATGCCAGCTACGCTACACCACCGATCATCACAGTGGCGAGATGTTAACTACCTCACCTGGTATGCAGGAGGTCGTGGGTTTCGATCCCGATTCCGACGCCTGTATATTTTGTGTGGCTTTTTCTCCGGGTCCTCTGGATTTTCCCTTCAAAGTTAGAATCAACATGTGCTCAACAGTATTTGGCTGCTATAATTGTCCACGTGATAATAAGCCACCACATTGAGCTATAATTTGTGGCCAGGACGCTTCTGAAAAAGAGCTATATAGCTCAGTGGGCCTTACCTAGTCATAATAAAATTTGTTTAGTTTAAATCGTTAGTTTTGAATGTAGGCATGTCTTGACAATTTGGCTGCATGTCAATTGTAAAGTACAAAAAAATGCATTAAATTAATCAACATGGTCTTCTAAGAGAATAATATAACATAGGCGGTTGTTTCAAGCAACGGAGATTGTTCAGAGTAGCTACTTTGAAAATGATTTACTTAAGGGCCATTTTATCAGTTAACGTTTCAGGAAATGACCCGTCTTCAAATGAAATTCTACTCTGTAGGACCATGCCCAGGAATACTGGCAGATTACAAAAGGAAATTATGAAGGTGAAAAAAAATGTGTACGTCTTTCTTCCAAGCACGGATATTATTTCTCCTTGTGCCTCTTCTCTCGTCACATCCACTCCTCATATCTCACTCAACCGCATCCTCCCATCTCATCCTCGGTCTCCCTCCACTCCAACTACCCTGCACTGGTGGTATCTCCATTGGATGGCCCTTCTAATTGGATGCTCCTGTCTCTTCTCAACACATGACCAAACCAGCTAAGTCTAGCATCCTTTTCCTTCTCGAGAATATTGCTGACCCACGAGTTTGTGTAAAACGGTTCACGCAGCCCCTTGTTTGTTTCACAGAATTGTTCTGCATTGCACAGTACGGCAAGTCTTTTCTTAACGCGTTGTCGCTACAACGCTGTTTTCTTCCACTAGCGAACACTTGTTGCACGACACGCAACGCGCGTCGCTATCACACGGTTTGTGACCAGTCGACGATGAACTATCTTCTCGAGCTGCGCGATACGATGCCTGCAGACTGAGTTTACAGCGCAAATGCGATTTAAGCAACAATAATTTCTCACTTTCAAGGGGAATTTCGCGAAAGCATCTACCGCGGTAAACGAGGGATCACTGCGTTTCAAAAAAAGCCACTGACTTGCTGAAGCCGCCGAGCTTCTTGCGGATCTCCTCCATCTCGTGCGTCTTGTCGGCCACCTCAGACTTCTTCGAGAGCAGCTGGTTCTTCAGGTCCTGCAGCTGCGCCATGGTCTCGTCGATGATCTTCATGTGCCGCTGCTCCTCCTGCAGAGCGACACCACCCGTCGGTTACTTCCGAGCAGGCCATATGCCAACTCAATCGTATGCAAGTCTCTCTTGCAGTTGACAGAAGTTACTGACCACACTTCAATTATAGTTGTTACCAGATCAAAAATGTCACTCTAGTACCCGATTAATGAGGTGATGGTTGTTTGCGGGCCATTTAAAAGCGGTAGGCCTCATATATATATTTGTTTAACAACTTTCGCACCGTATTTAGCCAACCGTGCTAATTGGAGGTGCGAGCTAATCGGAAATGCAACATGAAAGTCACAGGCTCCCGATCCGTTGCTTTCAAGTAATAAATCATATCTCATACCTATGATTCGATGCATGCATCACAAGTATAACCAATGCTTTCCGTTGAAGAATCAATACATCATTATCCGCCCAACGTTTACCGTGCGGCACCGTGCCCAGACACAAAGCTGCCCCGCGTGACGGCGCTTACCTTCTTGAGTTTCTCCACCTCTGTCTCGTCCTTCTTGACCGCGTCCTCCCACATGGTCACCTTGTCCTGGTCCTCCTTGAGCTGTGTGCGCTCGTACTCCAGCTGGATGCCCAGGCGTGTCTTCTGGTTCTCAAACTCTGACCTGCGGCGATTTACATTTCATTACAATTGTGAAAAACTTAACAAACACCAACCCCCAAAGATGCAAATGATGAGGCAGAGTTCTCCAAAAGCCGGATGTGGCCTTCGAAGGCTCTTGGGAGTTGCCAACCGAGTGGCCTTCTAAGCCCACCAGGAGATACGATTCACTGAGGCGTCAAAAGATCCAGAATGACACAATTTGTGAGAAGAAAGCGAAATTCAAAATAGAAAAAAATTAAAGAGCTTCAGATGCTCATTTTCTTAAGAGGTTTGCTAGAAAACATCGCTGAAGAGCCCTGGAATAATATAAAGCCACTCAATATCTAACCTGTACGTTTCTGTTCTGTCCAATATAAGTTAAAGGTTTGTTAATGAGAAAAAAATTTGCAAGGCACAGCCTGGAATGCTCCGATGCTGTCGCTATGGCAGCGTTGGTCCCACACTTGTAATAAAATGTCACTGTCATGTTACCAGAGCGTATCATACGATCAATTTAAAAGCATATTTCTCATTATTTAAGTTTCAAACTTGAGTTGTAGAGCCTCAGACACTTCAGCCAAGGTATGAACATGCGCGTTGCGTGTCGTGCGAAAAGTGTTCCCAAGTGGAAGAAAACAGCGTTGTAGCGAAAACGCGTTGAGCAAGGACTTACCGTACTGTGCAATGCAGAACAATTCTATGAAACAAACAAGGGGCTGCGTGAACCGTTTTACACAAACTCGTGAGTCAGCAATCTTCTCGAGAAGGAAAAGGTTGCCAGACTTAGCTGGTTGGGCTGCCTTCTCCAACCCGCGCTGACCAGCGTGGAGAAGTACGCTCACATGACTCCACAAGCCACACAGCACGTGGAGGCCGTTACCCAGGAGTGGATTCACAAAAAGGAGCTATGCATAAACCACACACGTGTTGTTTCCAAGCCCCTTCTCTCATGTCTGTATGTGGAGCTTCTTTCGCACCGTACGTAGCCAACCGTGCTCATCGGAGGTGTGCGAGGGAAGAACAACAAACTAAGACACAAAAAGTAGTTCTAAAGAAAAATAATACAGGGCGTCCGAAAATGAATATACCAAAAATAATGTTTAACAGTTTTATTGTTATTCGAGACACTGACATAGATTTGATATAAATATATGCATTAGACTTATAAGTTTTAGTTTGTTGTGCATATTGATTGGTACTTTCTGTTTCAGAAGAAACCCCATTTTCTGACACAATGACAAATCCACCCGTTCACCCAAATGAACACCGTGAGATTTTTGCCTCTGGGGTGTTTTTTAAAGTAAAGTCTACACTAGCAAGCCAAGGGACCTTGAAGAACTTTAAACATTGTATTGTTCATGCTGTGTCATCCATCCCTACGGCTTTATGGAAAGGTTTTCTCACAGTTTGAATGGTGAATTAGATTGATCATAGTGAATGGTGGACGACATGTATAAGTTTATTAATAATTCGAGAATATCTAATCAATACCATAAACCAATTAATAATAAAAAAAATGATAAGTCATAAAATAATTTACTCTATGAGATCTCTTTTACCAGTGGCAAAATATAGTAGTAGGTTTTTACCCTTTTAAAGGTGTCAGTTTTGTACCAGTTTAAAAGGGTAAAAACCTACTACTCATAAAATAATTTTACATCTATTCATATTACATTTATGTCAGTAACAATAAAACCATTCGACGTTAACTTTTGATATATTTATTTTCGGACAGCCTGTATTAAGTTTAACACTGTAGGACAACTTTGTCAAGCTAAGGCGTTCAGGCAGACAATTGCGCCGTGCTCTCAGACCTTTTCTTGGCGATCTCCTGCTGCCTCTTGACCTTCTCCTCCTCAAACTCGCGGATATTGCGCACCCCAATCTCCCGGCAGAACTCCTCGAATATCTCGTCTTCCACCTGCCGCACGGAGCGCACAATCATCAGTGTCCCGTCGCGCACGATGCTGCCACTCCACACGCCGAGCGGCGGACAATATCGGCAGCAACAGCTGTCGGTGGGACAACTCGAAATTTCAGAGCTGGGGACAGAGTCAATTAAGTTGATTTAATTGTCAAATAATTAAGACAACCTTTTGTGGTCTATGATGTCCTTCCCCCGCACCTCCGATTAGCACGTTAGGCTACGTATGGTGCGAAAGAAGTTCAACATACATATTACTCGGGCCGTGTTAAATATAGAGGCCACGCCATCATTCTGCCACACAATGGTGGGGCTTTTCTTTCCCAAATGTTTGCATTCTTATTCTTTCGTATGGTTGATGTAGATGCAGAGCAACAACTAAAATTCCACATTCAGGTGGTCAACAAGCCAGAAAACCACGTCAGGAGACGCGGAGTGTATCGCTGTGATGTCTCCTTCGTATTTGTGGATTGGGAATTGCATTGTGATATGTCGTATATGGTCTGTTCTGGATGACCAGTCGCATAGTATTTTCATAATCTGATTAGTCGAGTAATCATCCCAACATTCGGTAGAGAAGTCGATTACTTAACTACCGAATTTCCCAGTTCTACACAATTTATTTTTAAGCCTGCGGCACCGACTGTCGCACCTGGTTCATCTTCTCGATGATGAGTTTGGTCTCCTGGTCGCGGGCCGTGATGCTGCGCTTGATCTCATTCATGCGAGGCTGAAAGTTGGCCAGCTCGCTCTCCAGCTTGGACTTCTCCTGCCGAGCGTACGTGACGAGCAAGGGAGGCAGAGCGCGTGCGTTACGCAACCGCTGCTGCTCAACAGCATAACTCGCCTGGCATTGGCGTCATTTGGGTTTCGCCACCTTTAAAAGCAGGTGTGGAGAACCCAAGGCCCACGGGCTGCATGCAACAAGTGACAATTTCATACAGCCCTCAGCCACATAAGGCCTTCCACTTCAAAATAGCTGGCCAAGCATATTATTTTTCATTGCAAGCATTCTAGCCACACTAATTGGGTCCTAGAGGTTAATAATATCCACCTGGAAACACTGTTTTACATTTTAGCAAGCTCAGTCATCTGTAGTCTTTTCAGTAGTTCCGAGCACATAATCAAGGCATATCGTCAAAACGTGATCAAAGTTTCGTGTCGAATGTGCAGCCTGTTAAAGGTATCTATTCAAAAGTTGTATTCGGCTCACAGTGAGGCAACGGTTCACCCACTCGTGTTTTTAAACAAAGATGCAACCAAAGCAAAAACAAAGAAGCTCTTACTTTACGGTGAGACACCTAATGTCGGGCGGGATCAAAAGCTATTTCCCACATGAGCCAAAGCCAGGGCACGACATACCGAACGCTCTCAGAGACAATCAGCCCAAGCGCCGGACTAGCGAGCACATGGGCTTGACCCCCCTTTACCTGCATGTTGTTGGCCAGATGCTTGTTGCGAGTCTGTTCCAAGTCACTCTGCGTGTACTTGAGCCTCGTTTGCAGCCCGTGCGACTGTGACTGCACCTGGCGCAACTCCGCTTCTTTCCGCTTACTCTTCACTTGTTCCTAAAAAAGGCAAGCGGCAGGGTTTAACAGTTTGACGCGGTGGTCGAGGGAAATGAATGCCCGTGAGAAGGGTTCCCCTGCCCCCCACCCGCCAAAGACATTCAGAACTTTGCAGCGAGCAGCACACCCCCGTTTGAAAATTATTTCACGCCACAGAAGTAACTTCAATAAGTCTGTTTATCCACACTACGCACACTTCTTTTGTATGCGATGCAAAACTTTTCCCTGCATCTCAACCTGACAAAAAGAATAACATCTCGGTGTGAATAATCGGAACAAAGTGATAAAACAATATTCAACACGATAGTTTTCCATGACGTCATTGGTGGCCGGGCCATCAATTAGCGATGCTTGAGAACCAAGTTCTCTAATTATACTGAAACTTGGTTTTAAAACCAGGATCTCAGCTGTGCCGACACAGCGCTAAGACACGGTATTAGCCCCCAAAACTATCCCGGCGACATCCCCTAGTTGAGTTTGTTTATTCAAGGCCTGGCTGCATTTGCCTTGAGCTCCTCGGCGAGACGCTCCTTCTTCTCCTTGAGCTTGTCCACGGCCTTCTCATCCCAGCGGCGCGCCTTGGCCTTGAGGTCGCTGGCGCCGCCAGAGATCACGCCCGACTTCTGGAAGAGCGTGCCGTCCAGCGCTACGGCCTGCACGCACCCACGCCGTCATGCGCAGCACAGGGCAGCAGACAGAATCATGTAACATGCTGCTTCGGTTTGGGAAAACCAAACTGGGACGCACCTGCAGCCAAGTCACCGGGAATGTGTCAAATCTCTGAGCTAAGCAGCTTTGAGCCTGGACAGCGCTCGCATGGATGACTAAAATGGACAACTGGTCTGTATGAGTTCGGGTGGGGCGATTTAATGTGCAGCAGAAAGCAGTGAAAAAAATGCACTGTTGTACTGCACTTCTATGCTCCCACACATACATAAAAATATACCCTGCCTTCACAAAACAGCACTGACCAGAATGGCGAGGTTATGGTCAAATAAATCGCGTGACCTACGTGGCGAGGGGATGTCCTCATCCAGCAGTGGAATTGACAAAATGGTGTAAATGTATATTACTAGACCGGCGTACGATGGGAAGTAGGGATTGAGCAAGATTTGTGATGCAATGAAATGCCAATAAAGCTGTTTCTTTGACAATAAATATTAATGTCGTTTTCCTAAAAGGAGTAAAGATGGGGAACACATTATGCTCTGTACGATTTAGAAAACAGTTACGTTCAAGGGCCTCTAATGGCATTGATGAGTTGCAATAGAGAACCTATACCTGCCAACGCATTTTTAATGGTCGCGATATAATTTATATATCCAGGAAAACATTACTAAGGGTTGTTAACGAGGCAATCTGCAGTTGTTACCGAGCGCCTCATGTAAAGCCCCAAATGAACACGCAAACTTCGTTGGTAAAACACGAGATGCACTCCCTCCATGCACTCATGCGACCGTGACTAAACCGACTTAAGGGGCCCATTTGGCAAGAATGTAGAGAAAATAACCTGGTAATATCGGCCAAGTCCACGGATCCCCAGTCACTGCAATGTCTGTAATTTCCATTTGTTCTCCAATCTATGTGGTCCATCCATCACCCCTCTGAGCGGTATATCCTGCCCAAACTCCCTTAACTCTTTCCTAACATTCGGAATAATGTCTCTAACCGACGTTTTCTTTTTTTCTGTCTCTATGCAATTCCCAGAAGAGCATCTCTCCACGCGTCAGAGTTTTCAGTCTGATCCACTTTCAGTGTGCGCATGTTTATGATCGACGACCTTCGACCCCCTGGGTGGCACTGGCCACCAACACATTCAACAACAACTCACATTAATGAGGCAATGTTTAAGCCGAGCGGACCCCCTTGGTGGGAGCTGTCCCAGTGCAGCACAAGGTGAACACAGCACCGGAATGCAAGTGCGCGTTAGTCTGCCAGTTAGGGGCAATGCTGCCGTTGGTTTTACCAATTAACCCTTTCCCATTCCAAGACATCTGCAAGTTGCAGGGTGGGTGTCCTGTTCACCGCTGAATATCGGAACTCGCAAGTGTCTCAGCATAAATTTTATTTAGGGAGCTGTAGCGCCGCTGTTTTTCAAGACATTGTACTCACCGCAGAGAACCGTAGCGACACGACCGCAACTCTATGACAGCCGGCGCCAAACCGTGCCACCCGCCCTCCCGCGTGGCCTTTTACCGAAGAAAAACTGCTGACGTACACATACGTCATCGGAATGGGAAAGGGGTTAAGTAATCTACCTTGTGGCGCTGCGGTCCGCCGAACGCGATGCGACGGGCGTCCTCCACGTTTTCGCACACGAGCGAGTTTCCGCAGGCGTACTGCAGCGCCTTCTTGATCTGCGGCGGCTCGTAGCGAATCACGTCGATCACCAGCTTCGCCCCGCGCAACTCGCGCAGCTTCTCGTCCGTCGGCTTCACCTGCCGGACGCAAAAAGGAGGAAGGGGGTTCAGGAAAATGTCACCACGTTCAGACTAATAATGGGGGGTGGAGGGGGGGGGGGGAGGTTTTTGAGAAGAGTAATACTGCTTAAATTTTAAAAAGCGTCAATTATGCCAGCATCCCATAACGCTATACATTATTTATATATAAGGATAAAATCTCATATACAGCCACTACCAAGCAAATGAAAACCCGACTATCAAGGTAAATAAAAAAAATTATAAACAAAAACGGCACCAAACAAAAATCACACAAAGACAAATAAGTTATTGTGAACCCCTGCCACCACATTCACCAGGTTGTTGTATATATAGGCGGCGAGCCAATTTTTGAGAACACAGTCAACGCACGATTAACCAGCATAATGGGAGGGGAGGGAAGGTCCGGAAAGAACAAAAACATGGACAATACAAAGCACACGTAAATTAAGCTATAAAACTAATATTTATTAATTACCTTACATTGACTGGGTGTAAACAAGTAAACATTTATTTTGTTTGATTTTTAAAGTAATCGAATTGTCAACGTTGTCGGTCAGGTGGGCACAAGTCACGGATCCCCGACGAGCACAAGGAAAGAAATAGGGTTTTTTGCAATCACGGTAAATTCACAATCCACCCATTGATAATCAAGTGTGGACATGCCGTTGGCGTGCGTGTCTTGTCACAGCGCATACGGCGTCACGGTGTGCGATATGGGAAGCATTTAGTGCGTGATGTGTCCATCTGGTGTGGTGTGTGTACATACGTAACACGTCACGGCGTGTGCGGCGTCACGGTGTGCGATACGTTACGGATTGCGTGTGATGTGTCACGCAGTGTGTGCGACGTCACAGTGTGTGCGTGTGTGATACATGACGCATTGCGTTTGTGCGATGTGTCCACGCAGTGTGTGTGCGACGTCACAGTGTGTGCGTGTGTGATACATGACGCATTGCGTTTGTGCGATGTGTCCACGCAGTGTGTGTGTGTGCGACGTCACAGTGTGTGCGTGTGTGATACATGACGCATTGCGTTTGTGTGATGTGTCCACGCGGTGTGTGTGTGCGCACGTGTGTGAGATGAGTGCGAGCGACAGGGCACTTGCCTCCAGGTAGTCGAGGGGAAGGAAGGTCTCAGGCTCCCCGCGCTGCTCCTTCACGTACTGGATGCAGTCTCGGCCGGTCTTCTCCGAATCCACGATGATGGCATCCATGTTCTTGCCCAGCACCTTGGTTACGGCGATCTGGTATTTCTTCTGTGTCGGCTGGCACAGGTCGATGAGCCGTCCATACTGCAGCAAACAGGTACACACGGTGAGCGTTAAAGACGAAAATCCAACAGATCATGCATGTGCATGGATTCTATCACGCGTTCCAACATGCGTTTGTCCTTCTGACATATTTAATGAATTATAATAATGGTAAGTTCCAAGCCGTACAATGGCTCGGGTCTTGTGCTGTCACGAAATGACGTAACATCTAATGACGACATCGGGAGGGGAGATGGGGCGCATAAACCTATGATGTCATTGCCTCGGTCGACAAAGCTCAACATTTTAGCGCAATATTTCTGAAAAACCTATTTTATTTCGGGCAAGTCCCTGACCGGAAACACAAATTTACAGTGAAGTTTAATTTATATTGGATCCTCTTCACAAGAGTTAACGTGACACCCCACTGAGGACAGAGGCAACGCACAAGCGCGTTCAACCTTTGCTGGGCGGCGTTAACAACGAAGAGTTCATATCCTGCAGATAAAACATGAGCAGCCTTTCTCAGGTTGTCTGACTTTGTGCATCTTTGTCTTTGATGTGGGGGGGAGAGGAGGGTGGTTGGGGTAGAAGCACTTTAACCCACGCAACATTTTTATTCCACATACATTTTGCAGTCGCTTATATCCTAGGGACAGCAGTGCATGGTGCGGCAGGCTCACCACGGAGCTGGAGTACAGGCGCTTGAGGCTCTCCATGATCTCCACTCGCCTCTGCTGCCGACTGTTCTCCTGCCGGTCGATGCGCGCATCTCCGAGCTGCCCCATCACCTGGTTGAGTTCACTGTTGATCTCTTCGATTCGACGCTTGGCTGTCTCCACCTCCTCCGTCAGCTGCGACTCCAGCTTCTTCTGCTCCTCCAGCGAAGACCTGGGGCGACCGTGATGCTCGTCAAAATACCGCGCCCCTAGCGTAAAGTCAATGCCGCAGGCATGGCTGGGGCTAAATCAGGGACGACTTCATTTCATGCGGCCTGCCATCAGACATTCCCATTTTAATTGGCCAACTTGTAATTTTGTTTGGCTCATATTTATCTTGAGCCCAAGTTTGCAGCCTTCTTTAGTCAATTATTATTGTCTACATTTAATTTTCAACTGCTGTATTGAAATTTTTAAAATAATATTATTTTATTTTTGCTTTGTGCAATATTTTATTCCAAATGCACCATCAGCTTCATCGCATGAGATTTACACATGTCCACGAACAACTCTCACAGACAGCAGTGCATCACCTTGTGTCAGTTAACAGATGTACGATGTCACAACCTACTTTTGAGAAAACTCCCAACATATTCGTCAGAAAACACTGCTTAATTACAAATTAATTCAACTTGGATTTGAACCTGAAATGGTATCTGTCCGCTTAACGCTCTGACAACTCAGTTCTCCCACAAGCCACGAAAAAAACAAGTGCTGTGAAGAAGGGCGATTGCTTGAAACGTCACCTATTAAACACTTTTTCTTTGAAGTCCACAGTGGTATTTTTTGTTATTTGGGGTTGTGCGCCCCTGCCACCAAATATTGTTTTGAACAGAGAAAGGACATATTAGCCAAGTGCCACAGCCCCTTGGCTCGGCTTGAGTTTACCGGCTGGTCACGATGTACTCCTCCAGCTTCTCCACTCGCTTGTGGTTTTCCTCAATTTCGCGCAGCTTCTGCTTAATCTTCGCCTGCACGCATCCGAGTATTGCAAAGCAAGCAATGTAAGGCTTCAATGTTGCCCGTAAAAAAACCCTCCCCAGCCAAAACAATTGCTCTCTCTCACACGGTTATATACATTTCTACGTCATTTACGAGTGTCAATACTACAATTTGAATTGTGAAAGTTGTGGGTTTACTCTCCAACACAACGGCGGGTTTAACGACACATTTGTATTTACGAGATCTAACCCAAAACAAATCTCTAGTATGGATACATTATGTTTGTCCAATTCACATACAAAGATTGTTTGCGTGTCAATGAAAATGAGAACAAACGGAGAAAACTCATGCAGATGAGGCGATAACACTGAAATGTCCTCAAAAGATGAGTTCTACGAACCTATTTGCTGTACTGCCATCTCCTGGCTACCTTGCAACCAGGCAGGTTTGAAAAGCTAACTTCATACATCATGAAGAATATAAACAGTATTATGCATCTAGTAATTGTTTTCTTTTCGTGAGAACCCTACCCCGTATGCCATTTTACATCCTGCGAGTTGTTGCCATTCATTTCTCACTTTTCAGTACCACTGGCGATGTCCTAACTGTGATGGCACCAATTTCTATACAAGGCCAATACAACTTTTTTTAGAAAAAGGGCATTTGCACAGTTCGCTTGTATTGATCATAATAGACCCATAAAATAATAATACAAATAATAAGAAATCGATAGCGCTGAAGTTAAAGAATATGAAGTTTTCCCACCGACGTCTGCTCTGGCCCACGGGAAGGCGTGAAGATAAACCTCCCCTCCAACCCACTCCCACGTACCTCGGTCTCCACCTTCTTCCTCTCCTCCAGATCCAGGCGGTCCTGATCGGCCTTCTGGTCCCGGTTAAACTTCTCCAACTCCTGCGCGAGCACGGCCGCCCTCTTGCTGGCCTCCTCCTTCAAGCTGTTGTACACCTTCACCTGTGCCACGCAAATGACTTGCACCATTAGGCCTTGAAGCGTGTCATATGTCCAGCCACAGTGCGTATTTAGGAAAGGCCACTCATAACCTTCTTGTTCTTCACTCAAAAGAGATGCAACCCAACACTCAAATAGCTCTCAACTCCTGGACATTAGGATCAGTGTGGCTACATTAGATATGTAACAATTCACTAGTCCCCCCCCCATTTCCCTATGAAAACTGATGAGTTGTCACAAATTTGGTTCACAATTTGACCCTTTAGTCTCGTATGTTCTCTCTTGTTTGCACTGTCTCATGTGTAGTGCCTGTAACGTCTTGTAAATAGTATATTTACAGCATCGCCTTTAAAATATCTCATTTGTACCATCTCGATTATTTTGTGTCATTCATTCCGACCACTGGGCGAGTTAAATTTCGATTTAAAGCTTTCGTGACTGCAGGGATTCATCTTCTTGGTTCTTTCGGTAAAGTCACGTAGAAGGGAAGTAATAAAATAATAAAATAAAACATAATAAAATAATTCTCACGACGTTTCGGTCACAACGCAAGCAGCCGTCCTCAGGTGAAGAACATGTCTGTCGATAAGACAGAGTCTAAATGACACATCTTAGGCTTGGCAAAATAATTTGCAAATTCTTTTGTCAAGGCTCTCTTCCTCCTCCCTCACAGCTTAAATAGACACTCCAAGCCTAAGACGTGTCATTTAGACTCTGTCTTATCGACAGACATGTTCTTCACCTGAGGACGGCTGCTTGCATTGTGGCCGAAACGTCGTGAGAATTATTTTATTATGTTTTATTTTTATTATTTTATTACTTCCCTTCTACGTGACTTTACCGAAAGAACCAAGAACACTGGGCGAGTGTAAACAAATTCCGTAATATCTACATGAAACGAACGGAAACTCATCATTCTCTCTTCCACCACCTTCCTGCCTTCCTTACCACCACCGCCCCCCCCTCCCCACAAGCCATCCATGGGGCTGCGGACGAACCTGCGACTCCTCGAGTTGGAGGTCTCGGCCCTGGCTCTGGCTCTCCTCCTCGATGCGCTCCTCAAACTCCTGCCGAGCCTTCTCCACGCCGCCCAGCTCCAGTTCCAGCTCGTCGATGTCCGCCTTGTGCTTCATGTACTGCTTCTGCGCGTTCTGCACCGACTTGCGCGCCGCTTCCAGCTTCTTTAGCTTGTGCGCCGTGTTCTCCTTCGCCTTGATGTACTGCGGGCGCTTCTGGTTCAGATCAGAGTCCTTCTCCCTGTGCCGGGGGAAAGGTTCCAAAACAGCTATTGTAATCGTGAGCGATGCCAGACAGATGGGTGGACAGGCAGAGCTAGTGCCATCAATGTTTTCAACCTTATCCAGACAGCATTAAAAACTAACAGTGTTTTATAAACCAGTCAACGGTTCAAATTAATGCGCAAGTAATGTTGTAATTTTTTGCAATAAAAGTTTGACCAACTATAATAAATCTTGTCCATATAACCAGTCACGGTCTCCACAGAGTCTGTACAGCTCCGCAAAAACCTCTCAACATTCTACATTCGCGACCATCGTAGGCACTGACGAGTGAGGATGTGCGGGGAGGGGTAAGGGGAGAATAGATGGATGCTCGAAGGACGCACTTGATTTCCTTCTCGACCTGCTGCTGCTCGCGCGTCAGCTTGCCGACCTCCTTCTTGCGCCCCTTCATCTCCTCCTCGACACGGTCGATGCGCCGCGTCTCCTTGTCGATGTCGCGGTTGCGCACGGTCAGGTCCTTGTTGAGCCGCTCGATCTCCTGCTCCGTGTAGTACAACTTGAAGAGCTGCAGCTGCACGTGCGCGCGTGCCAGCTCGTCCTTCAGCCGCTGGTACCGCTCCGCCTGCGCAGGAAAGCACAACGCTTACATTGCACACATCGAGCCATCCAACACATGCCTACACCTTTGTGCGGTGATTTCATTTAAATCAATCCTTGAGCTCATGATGCATATGCAGGGCCCTTTTGTCAGGGATGCACGAGCTAGAGAGAAGACCAAGATGAGCCTATAAGTATGCATTATTGTTGAACTTCTTTCGCACCGCGTGTAGCCAACCGTGCTAATCGGAGGTACATGTAGATGCCTTGATCCACAGGGACAATTTTACGGCAATCGCTGCCGGAAACCGTCACCAGTTACCACCAACTTGACGGGAAAGAGAATGGAATGACGGGAGTTCTCTCCAGCTAATCAAAGCAAGATGTATTCTAAGCAACAGGCTGGGCCTGCAGCAGCAATTCTCAACCATTTTAGTAATGGCGGCCCCAATCGAGACCGCTGATCCCCGCGCTGCACTTTTGATGGCCACCACGTAAGCCCGCAACAAACTGACATGCATGGTGGTCACCCATCTACGCACTCTCTAGGCTCAAACCTGGAGAGGGGCCTCGCGGTGGCGAGACATTATATCCCTCGCCTGGTCTGCAGGAGGTTGTGGGTTCGATCTGGACCCCGACGCCTGCTGTATATTTGGGGTTTGCATGTGCTCCCCGTGGTCGCGCGGATTTTTCTCCGGGTCCTCCGGTTTTTCCCTCTACATTTAGAAACATGCATTTCGAGTATTCGGCCGCTATAAATGTCCACGTGATAAGCCACCTCGTTGAGCCGTCATTTGTGATAGCCATGTCGCTTCTGGAAAAGAGCTATACAGCTCAATGGCCTTACCTGGTAAAATAAAAAATAGTAAATAGTTTTTTTTTAGCTTCTGAGATCAGGTGCACTCTGGCTGATTATATTAATCTCATACAGCACTGGCAAGGAGAAGAGCCAAGTGGTTAACGCGGGGCCGGCACGGCTGCGACCGTCGCACCTCGTCCTTCTCCTGCTTGGCCTCCTTGCGCTCGGCGGCGATGTTCTTCTTGCGGTGGTAGTTGAACTGCGTGTCCTCCTCAGCCTTCATCATCTCCCGCTTGCGCCGCTCGTACTCCGCCGCTAGCTCCCCCGAGCGACTGATCTCCTCGAAGAGCTGCGTGCGCTCCTTGGGGTTCTTCATCGCAATCGACTCCACCGCGCCCTGCGGGTAAGAACGCGCGCAAAAAAAAGGTCCCAGAAGTCAACACCCGACATCGCAATTTGCTCATCGGAATGTAAATGGAGAAAATCCGATATGAAACGTGCGTGTATGCTCAACTTATTTTGCGCTGTACGTTGCAAACCGTGCTAGTCAGAGGTGCGTGATATAAGCATCGTGTCCAAAATATACATTTGTCAATATAAAATTTGCATGAGTTATATTGACATTTGTCAATATAAAATTTGCACGAGTTAAAGACCAGGCACTGACCACCATGCCTTAACATTACTCGACTGCTTTTATCCTGACGTGTACCGATGATAATGGTGTTGGATTGTGGGGTATCCTGCCACAATCGCCAATTAAACATTTTCCAGCAGTGTTTTCCGTACACGCCTTGTGATGGTGATGACAAAGAGCCATAACAATCCATCTGTGCGGGTATTTTGTTTCCTCCCAAAGGAAGCAAAAACATTCACCCTTCAGCAAAAAAATCAACTGCCATTGGTGAAGGTGCGGAGAATATGCGAGGGAGCATAGCAGTGGTTTAGGAGGCGGGAAGCCTCGGACCGTTTCAGCTATCGCTCGCCACTGACGGCAGTCACGGGCGGGAATCACACTCAGGTCACCGGATTCATAGCGAGGCGCGCTAACCACTTTGTAACAGGGTTGTAAAGGTCATTTAATGATTTTGGGGGAACTTCTCATGTAACGGTACTTCATATACATCATCAGACATGGTCAATTCCACTGCTGGAGGAAGACCTCCCCAAGCAGCCACCACCTCTCACGATCCTGCACTGTGATAATCCACCTAGCGCCTGCACACGAGCTGATAAAGGATACTTTAATTCCGGAGGGTATCATTATAAACGGAGTTGAGTGTACATTTGAACTTGACCAACACTCACCAGCCCTAAGGATTCAGAGGGGCCTCCCTCCACTTAAGAGCAGAACACATGGCGCACCCTCACCTGGAAGACGAGGAAGTTGCGTGCTTTGATGAGGATGCCCAACTTCTCCAGCTCAGAACTGTACTCCTGCAGTTGCACCACCTTGGAATTGATCCGATACTCGGAGGAAGATCCTGTCCCCCAACGGTAGAGATGAGTACAGAGAATGTAGCAGGTACATACACAGTGGTTATTCGGCAGATCACAAACTTTGTTTAGATTATATACCCAGTCGTTATCGGACAGACCTCAAATGTTGTAACTGCATATTACAACAATGTATCAAGATGTCAAAAAGTTGCTACTACACTGGGACATTGTGCACAATTTTTAAATGCATACGACAACATGGTAGAAAAACAAACCAATTCTAAGATGGCATGTAAATTACAAGAAACTCATGAGACAGAAAACAGTAATTATATGTACAGTAGCTATAGTCATTTGCAGCCAGCAACAGGTGAGATTGTGACCACTGGATCAGTCCTCCCAGTTGTATCATTGTCCTGTCTAATATCATTTGGAAATAATTTTACCTCTTTTGATTTGGTGGTCTAAAACAAAGCTCATGTTGTACGGCGATGTCACATGACATGAAAGGAATGACGGGAGGGCCAATCAAATCGTCTCCAATTGTTCCTTTTGCTGTCAAGAAATCACTTTTTTATTAACTTGTGATTACAATGATATTTAGAATTCTCACATCTCTGTCCAATTATCAGTCTAGTGGTGTGCTTTCACATGGTGACACAAAGTTACTGAGTGAATGAACACGATGAGCAATATATGGCGAGTCTCTTAACAGCAACATAAGTTTGTACGGATATTTAATTCATATTCGTAATTTTTTTACGAGAGTTATCGTGACGCTCCATTACAGATGAACAGAGCAAATGGTATTACTGCATAAAACCTGAATTAAAACACGTTAAAACACAGGGCCAAAGCGCCCGCTCCACCAACAACACGTTACATGCCGCTCTGCATAGGCGTGAATGTTCTTCTTTCGTATGGCTGATGTAGATGCAAAGCAATAACTCTACAATTTCAAATACAGGTGGTCAAGCCAGAAAACCACACCAGATGCAGCAGAGTGCATTGCTGTAATGTCTCCTTGGTATTTGTGAATCAGGCAATGCGTCGTTATATGTTGTACTGTATATTCTGGATGACCAGTCGCACACTGGAGAATTTAAATTTTCCATTTATGCATCAGGTATCCGCATCTGCCGTGGTTTGTTGCAATGGATGCGATTAAGGGTGAATCATGAGCTTCGTGGAAGATCAAACCCAAGGATCTTCTGTAACCAAGTGACGGTGAAGTGTAGCGACGAACCGATGATGTAGCGGGTGAATATTTTCTCCTCTCCGTTGTCCTCTGCGTACACCATGCTCACGTACGCCTTGTTGGCGGCCGGTTTGCCCACGGGAGCGCCATGAATCAGATCCTTCAAGGTCTTCACACGGAGGTTGCTAGTCTTCTCACCCAGGACGAAGCTGATGGCGTCCATCAAGTTTGATTTACCTGCAAGCCGAGACATTACGGTCAACTCTCCATTATCTGTGGGCAGATTATCAGGGTTACAGTTTCAACCTTGCTAATTTGCACGTGTTAAGCGCACACCGTTTTCATTATTAGCTGCTCCCCACTTGTCGAGGGCAAGCGAGTCAGTGCTCACACGACCGCATTACATGTCAGTAATTAAAACTGCTTACTTAAAAAACACATTAAAACGATGACAAGTTCCACATAGTTAAACCATAAATTAAATGCGGGCCAGGACTCCCCCAAATAGGACCAAAACATATATAAGAAGCTGAAACTGCAAACATCTGCATAAAGCGGTAAACAATGCTGCTATTTGGCCATGTCACGCACTGCCATGGCACAAGGTGCGATTGGGGTGGCTTAAGGCGCTAATACTGTCAGAGTAGTGAGTTCAGCACCGCTAAGATGCACGGTTTGAATGTGTTTCAGCCACCTGTGATTAAACTGGGTTCCCAAGTGTAGTGAGCCGATGATCCAAGCGCAATTATCAATGAGTGCACAAAAATAACTATTTGGTTTTTTACTAAACGTATCTTATTGAAGAACAATTTTCAATGTTTTGCTTTGACATGTTGGGAACACCTCTACAGCAGGGCATGTGAGAGTGAATAGGTGCCCAACCTAGTGTGTATGTATGTTAGGGTTGCCCCATTTGAATTTAACAAAATATGGACAAAGATCAAACACAAGTGTCGTTAATTCATAGTTAAACTATACTATAACAAAAATGTTTTTCGGAGAATGGGTAAAAGAAGGTAACGGTGCAGCCCTGCATCCACTAGCTTAGGAGAGTGCGTGGGCCCTGGCTGGGATGTCAACTTATGCTCTCAAAACTGGCGGTCTTGCTCCTGTACCAAAAGGGCCACACAACTAGAGGAGATTGGAACTCATTGTGCACTGGACTGGCGAGGGATCTGGACTATCGAGACTATAGCACCTGGTACTCAAATAGCATTTAACGGCCCAAACACTCCACATTCCTATTGCCAGGAAGAGTTGTTATTCTAAAAAATCACTATCGAATAGTTAAACAGTTGAGACGTTCCTTCATTATGTAGATAAGTGGAAATCACCGATACATCAATTTAACAGCGAATTATATTTAATTTGATACGGCATTACTTTGTATCCAGAAAGCAAAAATCACCCCAAACATGGGCCAGTTGTCAGTAAGGTATGCATATGGTCTCATTCCTACCGGATTATAAGACGAAGCGTCAACTTTTACTTTAAAATACAGGGAAGGGGGGGTGATTTATACATTTCTTTAATATTGTGGTGCAATACATGGCGCGATTAAGATAAACAACACATGACTCAACAAGTGAACGTGCATGATTATATGCCGTTGAAGACCTCACCGAAATGTATAACATAAAACACAGCTGTAATCATTTATATCGAGTTCTTCCAAGAAGTCTGGCGTGGAAGAGTAGGCCCAAGTACAGTTTTTTTTCAATTTTCATTTATTAGGTATAGCCCTGTGAGCCATTCGGCTCTTGAATCGGGTGCAACCGCAACAAACAAAAACATGAACAAGAAACATCTTAAAGTGACTACAAACATTAAAAAAATCTCAAGGCTCTCGAGAGCAGTGATACTCAACCTTGTTTGGGCTTCTGTAACCACTTGTTGAAACAAAATTCAACAGAGTACCAACCTTGCCTGACACCCAACATGGGTCTCGGTTACCATACGTAGTTAATTCATATTTCCATATTCAATTCGTGAATATTCACCAATGACTCTAATACCATTTCACACATTTATAAATCAACTCATGTACCCCCCCCCCGTCCCAGACTCTCCCATCAGGGGCCCGCGTACCCACTGGTTGACAACCACTGCTCTGAGAGCTTCCTCTCGTACGAGGCTCTTCCGCCAGCAGAGGCGTCAACGGGAAATTGCAGGGCTGCGCCTTCACTTTGTTTTCGACCCAATCGAGCACGCAACCCCGCCACTTTGCACAGCGAGAACGCGGTTTTTAGCACGCACACGACATTCGCGGCGAATGTTCGTGTTTATATCACTGCTAGTTCACTGCTAATTCAGTGTTTAGTTTGTGCGGTGCCGTTTAGGTCGTCGCTGTTGTTGCATTACGCTGACAATGGGGGGGAGCGGTGGCGCAGCGGTTAGCGCACTAAGCACGCCACGAAACCCGGTGACCCAAGTTCAATTCGCGCTTACGGCCAACATCAGTTACGAATCTCTGAATCGGTCCTGGGCATTGCCCTAGGTCGACTCAGCCTTCCGTGAGGTACCTGGTGCGATAGGAGCCGGGGGGGTGGGGGGAGACAAAGACGGAAGGGGCGCGTCGCTAGCCACACTACTCCCTCTCGTGCCGTGCAGTCCTCTGACAGCACTTGCCCCAACACGTGTTGAAGGCTACACGGGGGATCTTTATCTTTGCGTGTGTGTGTGTGACAGGGCCGTAGTCTTACCCGAGCCATTGGGCCCAATGATCGCGGCGAAGCGCTTGAAGGGCCCGATGATCTGCTTGCCCTTGTACGACTTGAAGTTCTCCAGCTCGATCAGCTTCAGGAACCCCATGGCTGCCCCCCTCCCCGCCCCCCACAACTTAATCCGCGTCGATGATCGTGCGTTAGAAAACCCCCTCAGCCTGAAACAAAAGCGACGCGCGGTGGCCGCGAGACAGCGGAGGCGGCGGCGACGGCCATGTTTTGGCCGCGCATTCCCGCCAACGCGAAATCTCGCGAGACTTGTTATCGGCGAGACGAGATCTCGCGATCACGCCCCCACGCCCCCCATCCCCCCCCAGCCGGTCCCGTGGTGGTGGGTAAGCTGGATTCATCTCAGAGAAAGCCGAAATTCGGGCCAACTTGGAATTCAGAGTAAGCTGGAATTTCTGGTGAGCCGGAATTTGGTGGTTTGCCGATATTTGGAGTAAGCCAGAAATTGGTGGTGGCCGAAATTTGGAGTAAGCCGGAATTCGTGGGTAAGCCGGATTTTCAGAGTAAGCTGGAATTCGGGGTAAAGGGGCCGTCCATAAATGACGTCACGATTTTGGACGATTTTTGACCCCCCCCTCGTCACACGGCGTCACAAAAAGTCAGACCCCCCCCCTCAAATATGACTTCACGAAGCTATGCCCCCCCACCCCAAAAAAAATGAAACATGCTTCAAATCGCTTTAAACTATTGTCATTGTAGTGCGTATTTAATGTGGCGCTGCACTCTGATGTTGTAGGAGAAAACATTTCTTAAAAATTATATTTAATTCAGTAGAACGTAGTCTGTATTTATTTAAAGTTGCGCATTTTGATGTGACGTCACATTTCTCACCCCTCCCCCTCGTCACAAATGTCTGACCCCCCCCCCCAGGTGCGTGACGTCATTTATGGACGGCACCTTAGCCGGATTTTCAAAATAAGCCGGAATTCGGGGGTAAGCCGGATTCTCAGAGTAAGCTATCATTTCGGGTCAGCCGGAATTTGGAGGTGGCCAAAATTATGAGTAAGCTGGCATTTGGGGGGGGGAGGGTAATCCGGATTTTTCAGAGTAAGCTGGCATTTGGGGTAAGCCGGAACTCTACGTAAGCCGGATTGTGGAGTAATCCGGAATTCGGGGTGTAAGCCAGATTCTCAGAGTAAGCTCGAGTTTGGGGGGGTGTAAGTCGGATTTCAGAGTCAGCCGGAATTAGGAGTAAGCCAGAATTTGGGGGTAAACCGGATTTTCAGAGTAAGCTGGAAATCAGAGTAAGCCGGAATTTAGAATCCGCTGTAATTTCGGGTTCGTTAGAATTTCTTGGAGGCCAAAAATTAAAATAAGCCGGAATTCGGGGTAAGCCGGAAATCTGGATGCAAGCAGTGGACGATGATGGATTCTGAAATAAAATCAAGCGTTGTGCTTTCGTCGATTTATTTTTTGTATTCCTACGAGAGGTCGCCGAACGACACGAGGTTTGCAAACGCGTGTTGAATGTGTATGGGAACAATTGCGCCATCTTTTGCAGAGGTCGTGACAGAAAGGGTTGGTGGTGAACGTGAACTGCGAATCACAGCGAATGAGATTATAATCAAGGGGATAACGCCAAATACAAATGTGGTGAGATTCAATGTCTTTCTGTGTTCCGTACTGCCATTCTTGGCCACTTCTCAGCCAAAGCCTATAACACCTTGTATTCCCCAAGCAGTCTCCGATCGGACCATTCACTCGGCTCAAAATCCCTGCTTAGCTTCCGAGATCTGCAAAAATTCGGCATATTCAGGATGCCTTCCTAGGTTGTAAGCAATATAGTACCCAAAACTAGCACTCAGCAGTCCTTGTGCATTTCTAAATATTGAAAGACATCACACCAAAAGCCAATATATTTAAGTTTACCTTTATTTGAAGACAATCTGCCTGTCTACTGCAAAGGTGAGAGAACATGACAGCATGCGTATAATTCGAAACGAAATGCCGAACTATTTGTAAGGTTCCCTGGAAGGATTTTCTAAATCGTCAAAGCAAATTAGTCACCAATCAGCCATGTTCGATTCACTGCTGGATGAAGATAATCCCACGCCGTTGCCACGGCCCTTCTTGTGCGGCGGGGGGGGGGCTCATGTCGCTCCATCTGTGCTGTGGTCGTCCTCCGATGCGCTTCCTCGTTTGAATTTCCATTCCATCACCATTTCTCGTCCATTTGCCATCATCCCTTCTCGCTTCGTCCTGGCCCAAGGCCACTTCGGTCCACGCTTAGCGTCTCAATTTGCGTTTGTTCTCTGACCCACGTGTCCCAGTTTCTGTGCACAGTAGTTCCCAGCGTGCAACCCTAAACGATTCGTTGCTGACTTGGCGCGCTTTTGTTCATTAATTGCGCGTCAGTGCCAAGTTTACAATCCATGTTATGGAAAACATGACAATAATCGCGCGCTTTCAGATGCGCTTCCGCGGCCGTCTGGAACGTTCCTCCTTCCGATTGTAGGAAGCCACTGGAGCTATGCACTATTACATCTAGATTGACAAACTCATTTCTTTCGAACTGCCTTCTTGTGTTTAGTTTGTTGTCCTTTCCCCGCACATCCGACGAGCACGGCATGCTACGTACGGCGCGAAGGAAGTTTAACTAAAGATGTATTCTTCAGGCACACTGGTATGTTCCTTCACATTCTCAAATGACATTGTCCAAAGTCGCCCCAATCGTGATCATGCTCCCCCTCTTTATGTCACAAATTTGGTCAATTTCCTTTTAATAAGCTTAGTTGTTGTCACCTACAGTGGTACCCTTCCAACGATTATTTACTTTTGTTTCGCCAACCCGATGTTTCCGTTTTTTCCCCTATCATTCAGCTTCAGTCCCACTTTGCAGCCTTCTCTTGTCAAGTGTTTCAATCAATCTATCTTTATTTTACGTGCCAATATCGCCCTCAATCAAGTCAGCATCGGGGCACAATCACCCCCCTCTAGTTCGCTAGCATTGGCTCGTATCGTGCCAATGCCACCGGGGTTGTCAGCGTCCAAGGAGATCGTGCGTCGAGTGGAGGCGTGTCAGGTGATGGGCATATCAGGAGGCAAGTAACGCTTCATTGCTTCATCTATTAGAATCGATTCGCAGAATTACAATACCTGCATCAAAACGTGTCCGAGTCAGTGCCGGATTATTCTAGTAACAAAAGTAGCTACATATGTAGTAGCTACTACACATGTAGTAGCTACGGGCCTCGCACTTTTAAGGGCCCCAACGCTAAATGCTTTCAAGCTATCAATTCCGGTTCAATGATTCTGCACTTGCTCTATTACCATAGTACTATACCGCCTTCAACTTGTATGAACGACTGGGTGTTTAAGGTCAGCGATTTGTCGTATAATCTGGCTGTATAATACATGAAAAGATGCAATTACTTTACTACGCAAGTTAAACATTTGTGTTTTAATATTTACGTGTATCTTTTTTTTAGGGCCCCTTTACAACATATGCTACAGGCCCCGCACTAGCTTCATCCGGCACTGGTCGGAGTGGATTATTTATGACATATGAAAGCAAAATGCTAAGCAGAACCCCCATTCTGTGCCTCGCATCGTAGAATATTCTTTAGTCCATCAGCAAACTGGCTTTGAAGAACATTTTAAAGCAGCATTTGCTTATGCAAGAAACCTATAGACTGGTTTTCACATTCTGGATCTCAACAGCAGTCTTGTTAAAAAACGCTGCTGGAATACCAGATGTTATTGACGAGAGCACTCCATGTAAACCATTGGAGCCTGTTTAACGCAAAACAAGAAATACAGTACGCAAACTCAATGCGTTTCCATAGAACATCATGGTTAAAAGCAAATATAAGCAGAACTCCTTTCTGTCTCTCCACGTAATATAATTTTTTAGTGCATCAGCCCATTAACAATTCATGAAATCATGTCACATATACGCTAACGATCAAACAAAACTGCACAAGACAGAATTAGAACACCATCAACATGGTAAAAAAAAAATAGACAAATATTTTCTTTAACCTAATTGTGATCCTGAATTGCGACGATTTATCGCATCACTTGGATGGGGTGTGGGGCGGTGAATCGTGACTTGCCTCAATCACAGCGATAACAAAAATGTAGTCACCACACATTGCAATGTTCCCAACACAAACATGATGAGAGACATTAGAGGATTCCGCGAAAGTGGACTTCGCAAAATGTGAATGCCGGCTTCAGCGTTTAAATCCTTTTCATCTCAACGGAGTACTGGACATCTGTGAAAAAGAGCTTCATAGCTCATCGGATTCCTCCAGTATTTTCTGATTCTTTAAACAAGAACAGGCACAGCACTCTGCGTCCCCCCAGTATCCTTACCCATTTTTAAAGTGTCCCATTTCTACCTCCGTGAGAAATCAGGATTCTTCAAAACTTGGCATGCTGGCAGGCCACATGATGTCAATGTGACGACTACTGTCTGGACCTCTCGTCTCCAGATATCTCATGTCTCCCTTCTTTATTTTCATCTCTTTAATCCGCATCTCTTTACGTCTCTGTGAACCATATCTCTCAGCAGGCCAGAGTTCAGCGGAATACTCCCGAGAGCCTTTGTGTGTCACATGGCCTCTGGGCCGCCAGCTGACAAACCCGTTACAATTATAATACCGCTCAGCCTCAAGTGTTAGACCCAAAATTATTCAATAATCTCTACCAATGGACATATCAATTGGCAAAACATACAAACATTTAGCCATATACATATTTTTTACTTTTTACAAACTCATCATCGACAATATACACCTTTTTGTATTTTCAAAAAATTAACGTCATGCAAACTCAGGTTGGCAGCCGGTGTCCGAGCAGGGCCTTGAAGTCTCGAAGTCCGGACCCTAGCCGAGGAGCTTGTTCTGCCGGAGGTTGAGGATTGAGTCGGCGATAATCCTTGCCGTCTGCCTCATGTAGCCGCCCGACGTCACCATGACAATGGGGATGCCGCGGCTGCGTGCGGCCGTGAACACCAGCTGGTCGCGCTCGATGATTCCCTAAGAACACAAGCCAGACGGACCAGTCAAAGAGATAATTTCGGCCCGTAAAGGAACTGCTCCACCTTTGGGTCTTCTTTCGACTGGCAGAGGAGTTCATCAGCGACGTTTTGACTTTCATGTCGAGCTTGTCGAGTGAGCTAGTGGGCAGATGAATTTCTGAAATGCTGCCAGCGAACGATAAAAGTGCGCAGTGACGTTACTGTGTGGTGTTCACGGCTTGATATTGGCGACCAATATCTGGTTGAAGAGATGGCTGTGTCTGCTCCAGAGGTCGCAAACGGGTTTTTATTCCTTACCCGTACCCTTACCCGGCCGCACCAGGGTCGCAAACGGGTACCCGTACCCGGCTGGGTACAGGTAGCCGGGTATCGGGTAGGGTACGGGTATCGGGTACCCGATTGCGACCTCTGGTCTGCTCACAGATATTCACAAGACTGCTGCTGAAGCCATCCCCTGGCTCACGAACCTCAACATAAACACACAATGATCAACTCGCCAAACGAAAGAAGGTCTATCCAAGTCCAAGGGTCTTTAAGTCTACGAGTCTGCATGGGAGTTAAAATTTTAAAACACGTTTCACATAGTAACACCACTGCACGTTTCCAAAGTTCACCGATTGCGTTTTATATATTCATCAGACTACTCGCGAAGCTGTCTTCCAGCTCACCCAACCAACCACGACATGAGCAAATGCACGTTGCCAATCAGCTCCCCGCTATAGGTAGGGGACGACCGTGCCGGGGAGGGCGGTGCCGACCGTGGGCACGCCAGTACCTGTGGAGTGATGGACAGAGCGCCCAGGCGGTCCCCCTCCAGCACGTCGGTGCCGGCGTTGTAGACGATGACGTCGGGCGTGAACTCTCGGAGCGAGCGCTCCAGCGCCGTGCGCACCTTCTGCAGGTACTCGGCGTCCTGCGTGCCGCAGTCGAGCTCCACGCAACAGCGGATGCCGCCTGCGCGCAACGCAAAGTGCCGGTGGGCGTTTGGCGGAGATTGTTAATTTTATTCCTCTGCCGAATTGGCACGTCTATCGTCTCGGGCTCTTTTCGGCGCGTCCAAACTTGAGCTGGGTCAAGTTTGTTTGACGAAATCGGTGATGGAAATATGAGGCAAGTTATTTATTTTATACTCTTTGGTTCTTTCGGTAAAGTCACGTTGGTAGAAATAAAAACAAAATTTCTACCTACGTGACTTTACCGAAAGAACCAAAGAGTATGGATTCCTGCAGTCACGAAAGCTTCAAATCAAGATTATTTATTTTAGTGAACATTCACTACCACTTTCACAAAAGGTCAAAGCGTGCCCTGACTAGGACGAAATGAAAATAACTAGTCTGAAGACACAGACTAGGATGATTTTGTGACATTATTAGAAACTGTAGTGCATCGAGGAAGACCAAACAGGGTAATTGGCTACTTATGTAAAACATTAAGTGAGCTCACCGATTATCTGACCCGATAACAATGAGGGTGAAAATATTGTGAGCACCTCACGCCAACATTTCACAACTAAGAGTTGACTGCTTTTGTCGACAAGGCAAGGAGAATGAAGACATTAAATCCACAGCCTAAACATTGACTTCTTCGGGAATTAACGAAGCTCCGAGCACATGAAGCGAACAGCGTGGACAATGTGCCGAACAGAAGGCGCGACGATTATCACGGTTGGACACGTTTGGTGTGAAAGAAGTTCAACATACATACATACAAGCAAACATATGCAGTTAAACAAACATTGCCTGCAAGACGTAAGAAACACTGCGTGAAATTACGGTGCCAAAGCGAAACGCATGAAGAAAAATCCACACCTGGACAGTTGCTGTCATCAGCTGACCTCTCACCGCTTCTCTAAATCAGATGTGGTCAAGGCAAGGTTGTCTGGCTTGAGCAAACCCAGACACCTCAACCTGAGCCTCCCCCTCGCATGCCCAGGCTGACAAGATTCAGCGTGAACACCAGGACGAAGAGGCAAACGAATGCGACGAAGAGCGTCAACAGCAGCAGTACGATGGCGTAGGTGGCGGTCAGTGCCCAGTCATCCCCGCGTTGCATTGTAACCGACGGACAACGCAATCCGGGGGACCTGCCAAGCCGCGCCGATAATCCTCTTTGAGCCTCCGCAGTGAAAGGCTGCAATGGGCCGATGGGCCGATGGGCCGATGGGCTGATGGCCTCGCGCGTTGTGCATCAGAGGGGAGGGGGGGCAAAAGGCCTCTTTGTCCCTGCACCGTGTGCGGCACAACGTAACTAACTAAACCGGCACCAAGCTGTTTCTCACGAAGTAAGTCGGCAGTTTTGAGCCCAAATTGGTGACGCAGCATGCAGTGGGCGGAGGCTGCAACCGCTCTGGGTCTGTGCGAGGTTTTGCGTTAATGTGCCGCCTTGTGTCAGGCAACAGATTTGTCGCCACTTTAATCTTCTTTTGAGCCGCAGCACAGAGAGCATGGATTACAGTTTCCAGGCCGCTCGGATTAATCGGAGAGATGGATCCCTTGTTTTATCACGGAGGACTAACTGCTGAAAAAGTGGCGCATCGCGAGAAATGAAAATGCCACGCTGGTCTACATTGTACGGACTGCACGGATGCAATCGACCCACACAAGTTTCAACAAATAGACGATGTTCATTTAGCCGGGCGGTGTTGGCACACGCCTCGTAGTACAACTCCCTTCCCGCGGGCAACACAGCACTCGCCAGGAGAAGGCAGCACAGCAAAAATGTGGACTCCACCTGTTCCATCTGTATGGAATCGAGCGTTCCCTCCTCGCACTTGTGGATTTACTCCGGGTGCTCTGGTTTCCTCACACATGTAATTACTCGTTAGTTGGCCGATAACACCTTCATATATATGTAGAGGGCCACAGAGCTTGGGCAATTTTTGGCACCGCCTCATTGCTCGGCTGCTTTCCCGCTTCTCTGCGATTTCTCCTCGCGCCTTCGAATCGTTCCCTCGCTCTGAGAGTGAGCAAATACTGCGCGGCGCGTTGCAAAGTAAAAAAGTATGGTTACTTATTAATGAATCTTTATTTGTGACTAATGAAAGCATGATAAACATATTGAGAACAGGAAATGCTGTAAATATGCTTGTCTTCATGTTCAAACACAAATGTAATTAATGTTCGTCTTTTGTTTAAGCTAAGCTTGATAAGACACCTAATCTCATTATGTTTCACTTAAGCATAAACGCTCCATTAGAATCAGCACTCTGTGAAGAAGAAAGCCAAAAAAAAATTTGTTCAAAGAAATTCTTGTTTTTTAATTTTGAAAAAATAAAACCGATATCCTCGCAGTGATTTCTAAATGTAGTTTAGAGAGAAAAGCCTTTCAGAATCCCCTCTGTAAACAACGTGCTCAAAAGACAAGATAGACTCCATAAGCTATTGCCTCGCATCTACCTTGGCACAACATCCACAGTGAACCTCGTTTGCTTCTTCTCAAACTACACTCCAATTGTGCTATCAGTGTCGTGGGACAAAGTGCCCATTCAGATCTCTCCTAGAACATGTTTGAGAACATCTTGCAGTGAAGAGGCATCACAGGCCTGCTCCTGAGATATCAAAAGGTCTCTCTAATCCAGTCTAAAAAAAAGTATAAAAATAGACTTTTGTATTTTGGGGGGGGGGGGGGGGGTAAGGCGCAATAATGGATATATTTTGCACGGCAAGTGAGCGGTGACGTCACATCTGTGACGTCACCCACATGCGGCAGCGTCACGCAGTGTGCCTGCTGACGTCACGCCGGGTAGTAAAGCTAGTTTTTAATAACTGCCAGTCAACACTATTTTGTAATTGAACAAAATTACACGTAAAAAGTAATTGAATATGATGCTGTTGTTTTAGTTGTTGTTGTTGCATAAATCACTGGTGATCAGGTTGAAAACCCGGTTCATTCATGGGGGACTACATTGCATTTGAACCCCGGATCAGTCACGAATCACAATCACCCGGCCACCTCCTCCACACCAACACAACATTCATCACGCATAGTCGGCGAAGGACCACTACACCAATTCGCATCAACTGCTCTTGCTGCCAAACACCTGGTGTCTCGAGTGATTTGTTTGATCCACAGACGGATCACGAGGGGGGGAGGAGGGGGGGAGGCGATCACGGTGGACGGCGCCATTCCTTTGAGGATCGCAGTCTTCACTTAGAAACGTCGACCGCCAACCGAAGTGCGCAATTTGCTGGAGTTTGCGCATCACGACGTGGCAACGTGTCCAGAGTGACAGCCGTCTGCCACTCGAACCGAGCTCTCGATCGCTAGGAGACAGGTCGCGGGCTCAACGGTGACATTTCCGACGGAGTCGAACCGTCGGATGCAACACTCTCAGCTTTACTGGGGCCAAGGGGCACGAGTAACAGTCAAGAGCCTTCTCACGTTTGGCGGCGGAGTCGTGCGGGTAGATGTGCTGGTTGTACACGTCCATGATGTACACACGGCTGTCGCCCATGAAGTCCCGCTCGTGTCCGTTGCCCTGCGCCGCCCGACATGGCCAACCAATAAGGTTTGTGACGTGAACAAAACGTGCCAATGTGTGTCGGACGAATAAAGCTCTGTATTCTCATATTCCTGACAGAAGGCAACTCACGCTGTAATCTCCTCTATTTACCCAGTTAAGCCACACCACGTCTAAAGGGTCTTCCCAGGAGGGTCCTGCATCGGGGCGTTTGGCCATTTCCACGAATTTGCGTTTGGCATATCGTGATGGGTACTGCAAGATCCGACCATGTCTGTCCAGTGCTCGCTGAGCTGCATTGGCTTTCGGTTGCCAAATTAATACATTATAAGGTCGCCTTCATTACACAAGAAGTGCTTGCCACAAATGAAACACAGTATCATGCTGATCTCGTCAAGGAGCATAAACCATCACGCGAACTCCGGTCATCCTCGCAGCGGCTTTTGGCTGGCCATCGAAAAAAAGACAGTCACCACATCACGCGCTTTCAGATGCGCTTCTGGGGCCGTGTGGAACGCTCTTCCGTCCGATATTAGGAAGCCACTGGAGCTATGCACTTTTAAATCTAGACTGAAAACCAATTTCTTTCGATTTGATTTGTGTTTAGTTTGTTGCCGTTCCCCCGCACCTCCAATTTGCATGGTTGGCTTCGCACGGTACAAAAGAAGTTCAACATACATACATACAAATTGAAGTACTAGGTAATAACGATTACCTAAAAGTTTTTACTGCACAATGGGGTCTGCTGAGAAAAACCTTGCTCCTAGTCCACAGAACAGATGACAATCATGTCTGTCACGGCGTCGTCATACCTGATGGGCATCCAGATCAACAATCATGGCTCTGGCAACGCCGTCCACACGGTCAAAGAGGAACTGCAACATCAAACCAAAATAGGAAGAGCATAATTGGTGTGTGGGCATTTCCACTGCTGAAAGCCTGGCAGGTGTCTTATTAGTTTAGGGTAAAGACTGCAATTGCAGACATGTTGGTAATATGGCCCAGTGGTGCAGTTGTATAAATCCAAGTCAGAGCACTGCACTAGTATCGCTTGGAACCTGAATTTAAATCAGAGCAGCCACTCGTGAATTCTAGATTTGAAGCTTTCGTGACTGCAAGGATCCATACTCTTTGGGTCTTTCGGTAAAGTCACGTAGATGAAAAATAAATAAAAATATCTAAAATGAAAATAACTCAATTAAATCACGACGTTTCGGAGGCAACACAAGGTTCCGTCATCAGGTGGAACAGCCACAGCAAAATCACTGTAGTGAGTAGAGAGAGCTATTTGTGCATCCCTCCTCCCTGGCTCCTCCCCCCCTCTTACCCTATATAATCGCTTGTCACAAATAGCTCTCTCTACTCACTACAGTGATTTTGCTGTGGCTCTTCCACCTGATGACGGAAGCTTGTGTTGCCTCCGAAACGTCGTGATTTAATTTAGTTATTTTCATTTTATTATTTTTATTTTTCATCTACGTGACTTTACCGAAAGAACCCAAGAGTACAGCCACTCGTGATTTGGCCGGGATCTGAGAGAATAAAATAAAACTTTTGGATTCCATGTGATGAAAATTCTTTGGAGGCCACATAAAAAATGTGAGCACAGCGTAGATAAGAATGCCAACTTCAGAAGCTATTCAGCGATGCCATCCTCCAACACGAAGAGATGCACCGCTTGCTGCAAGGGTTCTGGATGTAAATGTATTGGTTTTGTATCATATAGCCAACTGAAACATTGGAATATAATTCAGCTGCACTGAAAGTACAAAAGAAGATTGCAAGAGATCCAATATAACGATTGCAGTGTTTACTTAGCATTGTGTACTCTGCTTGTGCGTAGAAACCAAGGCAGTGAACTGACCTTAATGCACAAGGTAATGTCGGCGTAGGCACAAAAGCCTCCACCATTATCCCCGGAGCAGTGGTGAAAACCGCCACCTGGAATGCACCGAAATATTGTCAGTGTCACCCACTATATTGCATATGGAATTCGCCCACACGCATTCTAGGTGTAATAAAATTATGGGCTTGAACGATGCCTTATTATCCACACTTGGTGACAAAAGCCACATTACCTCAATATGTACTCCAATCCCTCCAATGGCTCCCAATCCAATCCCAGATCATTTTCAAGATCACACTGTCATCAAAATCCTCCGTGCATCTCTCCCGTTACTTCACTCTCCTCCACTCTGCGTGCTTTCAACAGCAGAAACCGATGCTTTCTACTGAAGCCCCGAATCTACAATCAGTGGGAGGTCACTCATTCTCTTCTGCTGCCACCATGGTCCATAACTTTATCCACAACCCAGTAATTCGTGATTAATGTTTTTAGTTTGTTGTTGTTCTCCAGCACCTTCTATTAGCATGGTTGGCTACGCACGGTACAAAAGAAGTTCAACATACATACTGTTCCCTGCCCCTGATTAAGAGTCTAGAATCCAGACTTCCCTGGTTTCCTTCGCCTATGACTGACTGCCTCTCTATAAAAATGAATATGCCCACCATATCTAAACAGCTAACTTGAGATGTGAGTGCATTATACACGACACTAATTGTGCTTTATTACTCACCGATGTTGAAAGCCCAGCCTCTCTCCATCGCCAGCTTTCCTGCCTAACACGATTGTCCAACACAACAAAACTCATCAGTTTGTAAGCTTTATAAAAGAGGAAATTTACTTATATTGCACTGCTTACAATATTGACCAACCAAACATCACATTATTAATTCTGAGTTTAACACTTAAGCAACACATTTTTTTATTGTTTTCACAGTGGAAGGACTTACCCTTTCATTCGGGCAAAAACAGCACCATCAAAGAAAATTTCACACCTTACTCATTAAGAAATGTCATAATTGCTTGGGGGGGAAATACGATGGGAGGGAATTCCCAACTCAAGGGTAGAAGCAGAAAGTGAAGTGTTTGAACCTGCAGTATGGTGGTGGAAACGGTCAGCATGGTAGACATGTCAACTCTTAATGCAAGCGAAGCAGATGTGACAGAGCTACCTCTGAGATCCGATTAAGTGACCTCATCGACAGATTCATACCACAAAAAACTCTACATACACCACACAGGTAAAAACATAATCGATTTGTGAATCAATTTACGTCTCAGAATCATGACAATTCCTCCAAGTGTGGAGGAGTAAATCGAAACATGGAGATAGCTCTTCCCATGATTCCAGTGGCACGGGCAAAGGGCTTTTTACAGAGAAACATGGGCTGTGAGCTTATGAGCCTTACAATTTTAACGATTCTTATTTTACCAGGTAAGGTCCAGTGAGCTACATAGCTGTTTTTCAGAGATGACCTGGCCACAAATGATAGCTCAACGAAGTGGGTTATCATGTGGAAATGTATAGCAGCCGAATACTCGAAACGCATGTTTCTAAATGTGGAGGGAAAATCCTGGAGAAGCAAAAAAAAACACGCGACCACGGGGAGAACACGCAAACTCTAAATGTACAACAGGGCGTCAGGGTCGTGATCTAACCCACGACCTCCTGTACACCATGCGAGGTAGTTAACGTATCCTAGCCACCGTGATGATGATGATGAGAGAGAGAGACACGCAAACTCTAAATATACTGCAGCAGGCGTCAGGGTCGGGATCTAACCCACGACCTCCTGTACACCAGGCGAGGTAGTTAACATCTCCTAGCCACCGTGATGATGATGATGAGAGAGAGAGACACGCAAACTCAAAATATACAGCAGCAGGCGTCAGGGTCTGGATCTAACCCACGACCTCCTGTACACCCGGCGAGGTAGTTAACATCTCCTAGCCACCGTGGCGCCCTTACCAGGACAGTGCCGCCCGTCTGCAGCAGGAAGGGCCTCAGTACGTTGCGCCGCACCAGCACGTTGGGCAGCGCCGCGACGCAAGGGACCTCCGTTATCCTGGCTACCGTGATGGACCACTGCCAAGCCAGACAGGGGGGGGCTCAAATATCGAACAGAGCGTGGAGGGGGGGGGGGTCCAAGCATTGCACACACCATGGGGGTGGGCTTTTAAAGGTTCGAATGTTTCGCGAGCGTCCTGCGCGCCAATCCAGCGCGGGTGGCTTGCCGACCTTGAGGCTGTTGAGGTAGCGCTGGGTGTGAGCCACGAGTAGATCCTTCTCCTCCGCCTCCCGCGGTTTCACCAGCACATCATCCGTGACCATGTTTGCCTCTGCGCACACCGCGGGAACGGACGATTATTGGAGGGTTGTAAAAAAGGTGTCAGTTTTGTTGCCAGATAAAAGGGTAAAAAATCAATCATCATATTTTGCTACTGGCAAAGGAGGTTCCAATGGTGTAAATGCTTACCCCGAGCTCTCGTACTCTGATGGTGCATTGTCTTTGAGTTGTGCGCCTTTTGGCGTCATCTGGTCCAACACCATGTGAGACTAGGCTCTAAGAAAAGCTGTCTCGGGTGTGGACCAATCAATTTCAAGGACAGTGCACACACATTATCAGAGTTGTGTTTTTTGTTTGCATTCTGACCGCAGGTATTGTGGTCAATGCAAACATGACTCCTTGTAAAAAAAGGTGTCAGTTTTGTTTGCCAGATAAAAGGGTAAAAAAATCAATTATCATATTGGATGGATATTGAGAGCGGAGAAAGGGAGAAAAAACAACCAAATACAGCTTTAAAAATCAACGAAAAATGCACAGAGAAAAAACGACTGTGTGGATGAGGGAGACGCAGTCACTTTAATGTACGGCTACATTTATGTATGTTGAACTTCTTTCGCACTGTACGTAGCTAACCGTGCTCATCGGAGTTGCACCCAACTGTAAGGAATCTAATTTGTTTGATCAATCTGCTGTTAGATGGCTGCCGCTCACCTTTCAAATACTGCACGACCTTGCCCCACTTTCCTGCATCAAACGGATGCATCTTCTCCAGCCCCATGAAGGTGATGTTGTAGTCGGATGTGTAAACGATCGGCATAAGGCTGTCTGCCACGTCCATGTACAGCCGTGTCTCATGAAGCCTGACCACAAGCATGCACGCAAGAGAGTACACTGAGGCACCTGATACACATGTATGGTATTTGGCATGAGCCTGCTGGTGCCGTGTGGGTATGTATGGTATAAATCTACTTTCACGAACACAGATGACTGCTTAGTGTTACAATTAGGAGATTGTGAGTTAAAATCTGAGTTGTGGGATAAATCGGCCCATCATTCCTCGTACATCTATTGTAAGCAGTGGTGGCTACTGAGTAAATATATCGGTGGTGTATGGAAGCCCTTTGGGGGAGGGAGAGCAAGGACAGGAGAGAGGTGAATATGCAGTGGGTAGGAGAGAAGAAGAGGGTAGGATGTGACGAGGGAAGGAGGGCCTTCTTGCACACAGTAATTTTTCCCATTTACATTTTTCACTCGAAGGGCCCAGTCCCACCAGCTGCCACCGATTAATGAGCACCACTTTTATAGAAATCTAAAGAGGTTGGCCATTGAAGAGCATGGTTCCGATTATAGGAACAAAATAATATCCACCAAAGGCTCAGGACCTCTCAAGGAGATGAGCACCGCCCAACACTTGCCTGAGTATTCAGACACATTTTGACCATTGACTTGACTTCCACGTACAATACACAATATTCATTTAACACTTGATGACCCCAATTTTCATTAAATAATCTATTTTTTTTGTCTCAACCTTGTGTCTCATTTGTATTGTTTCTTGGGCTTTTTTTCTATTTCGTTTGTACAGGGTTTGTCCATTCCGTTAACTTATGTATAAATAAATATTATATCAAACCACGTAATTTTCTTAAGCACAAATTTTACATAAACGGCAAACAATTAATTAGAAAACACATCATCTCATGCATTGTTCGTGCAAGAACAAAAAATAAAAAAACTTTAAAATGTTTTTTTTGTAATTTTATCCTGATCGTGCTATCTGCCACATTAAGCGTAGAACCACATTTAATACATTGGCTTTTTTGCCCAGCTATTTGGTCACTGGACTTAGACCATTAACCTACTTCACTTCACGTGAACCCAGCTAAATCTCAGGCAACTGTCTGGCCTCGATCCCATGCTCTTTGAAATGCCAGCTCAGCATTCCAACCCCTGAACCACACAGAAAGCTCATTAAAATCAACGTTAACGGATGAATCGATGCATCGTTACATGCCGAGCACGCAGCCACGTGTGGCAATCAAAATAAGACACCACCATGGGCACGGTGGTGTTACGCTTATGCACGGTTCACCATGCACGCAAGTAGAATTTGGTGGCTTCCCATCCCATCACCTTTCATCTGGTTTGCCACCTTGGGCAGTGGCTGTTGCACTCCCCGCAGCAGCTTCTTTCGCTTGCATTGTGTACGATGGACTGGAACGAAAGCAATCACGCGCACTAATTACAATCACCAAAGTGGCTTACGTTGCATACACCGTCAGCGCAGAAGGAATTATGGTACTAGAGGATTATTGGTGAGCATGCGTCCAGAGCAGGCGAGTTGCAGACGCCTGCAATCCAGTGCTTTGGAGACAGTGGTTCATGATTCACGCCTATTTTTGAAACTTTTAACCTTTTGGTGGCTAGGACACAGCAGTACAACAAGTGGGTTTGCGCAAGTATCCATAAGGACCGTTCTTTGCGTTATTCACTCTTGTGTATTACAGAATCTACTTGGGGTAGTAGCATGGCCGACCAGCAGAGCGTTTCCTGCTTGTTGCAGAGCCTTGCGGTTGAAGTGGTGGGGCCACCCTGGTTAATACTGGTGGCTGTTTTGCATACGAGCAGTATTTTTCCTGAGGGACATTAAAGATCCTGTGACGTTGCTCGAAATAAGTAATATTTAAAAATATATTTTTTTAAACACGCTTTCATGACATGTACCGTACTAGTAATGTAAGAACTCCACACGACTCCAGGAAGTGGCCCCGAGGCTTGCCATAACGTAAGGTGCCGTGGTCATTTACAGCCAACGTCAGTTGCCCGTGGACAATTAGGCCCAAGCCGAAACTTAACATACAAAAAAGAATGTTTAATTGTTTTTATTTTTACGATAGAATATAGTATTGTCATCAGTATGACATAAGTATACCAAGTTTGCAGTCGATACCACATTGGGAAGTGGGTTAAAATTGAGTTACAAGATTTGACGATACGACAACAACAACAGAGTGAGTTAATAGAAAGCGTGTAAAAGATTGTTGAAAAATATATTTGAATGATAGAATAGAGTATTGTCATCAGTATGACATAAGTATACGAAGTTTGCAGTCGATACCACATTGGGAAGTGGGTTAAAATTGAGTTGCAAGACTTGAGGATACGACAACAACAACAGAGTGAGTTAAATAAAAGCGTGTAATAATAAAACGAGTTGGTTGCCAAAGCGTCAAAAAGTGGAAATTTCATGTGAGTCCTAGGAGAATGAGTATGGCAACATCGCCCACTACTGGCAGACAGGGCTGTGTTGGACTTGCTGCCACACTAGCACAGCTGGTGCCCAACAGGACACGAATTGGTCACCCTGTGTCCTTATAAATCTCAACATTCATCCTACAAAAGTCCCATCACATGGGGAGAAACACAGACGAATAGACAAGAAAGCTAATTTTTTGCCTGTATTGAAACGGCTCAATTTCCCTGTACAGGAACACGGAGCAAAGCGTACGGGTTGACAGCTGTGGGCCCCCACGGCCAACGCGGAGATGGAGCGATGAAATCCGTAGGACGCCCATCCGCGAGGTGGATTTGTGGTGGCATCGCAAACCCAGAGAGGGCTTTCATCTAGCAGTGGATAGCACAGCTGAGACCGATCAATTAAACAAAATTGACGGTCGCGTTGCACAAAAAAATGAAATGGCAACGAAGCGGCCCATCACGGATGTGCATTTAACGCATTAATAACAATATTAGTCGTAGAAGCACTGCTGTGATTGTGTAAAGTGACTTCAGTGACCGCAGGTTACACCGGAATCACTAACCTCAGTGGCCCAGGAAGAGGCGCTCGTTCCCGGCAGAGACATCTAGGCAAGGCTGGTGCTTCATTGCCATGCAGGCCGCGAACAAACTACGGTCCTGTAATGTAAAATTAAACAAAACAGCAACCCTTATAAGATATTAAAAAATATATATCCACGAAACGCAAGCTTCACAGCAGTCTATGTAACGTAAACGAAGGAAGCGTGCGTTTAAAGATTAATGTTTAAATATTAATGTAAACACGCTGCACGACGTTGGATTTTGGCGCGCAGAATTCCTCGGCACGCATCTGGTCCAAATCACACGGAGGGTTGGTGAATGTTTAAAATAACTTTTTGTTTTAATTCCTCTTGACCGCAGCAAATGCACGGTCGTGTTACGAAACTGGACAAGTCACGGTACTTACAGGTGCGTTCACACATTAGAGCTACCCAGCAGGGCCCTCTAGTGATGGACAGGGGGATCTCGTGGGCTAATGATACTGTGCAACATTACTGGTAGGAACCTCCTGGTTACACCAGCCCACAGGGGATTATTGTGTCCGTCGTGCAGGGAGGGTGGGGCTGGGTGGGGTGGGAGGGGTGGGGCCAGGTGCGTTACGTCATTTATGGACGGCCCCAAAAACCACGTACAAATATATTTTTCTACACATCTCATCAGTCACACGCCCTCCTGTGAGTGCATTATTTCAGCAGCATTGGCTCAACACAAGCAAACGCTCGACCGCTTTCGACATTTCGCGTCTCATCAGCAGTCTATTTAACTTACTACTCATTTGTCAATCTTGTTCGAACCATATTCTGAAATGCCACTTGCCCCTGCCTCTCTGTTAGATATAATCGTTAAAACGTGTCGTTGTGGCTACTGTGTACTAATTTATATTGTGTGTGTAAACATGTACCTATGAAAGGAAATATTTACATGTATCAATGTTACATGTGCAAAGAGCATTCACATTTTCATATTAATCTTTATTTGAATTCCATCACCATCATACACACACCTTTGGCGCAATATCTCATTAAGTCAAGGTGAAACTCAAGTCACACCATTACACATATAAAGAAGCCCAACGGTTACATAAGTGCCACACAACTCGCTTCTACATTTATACAAATGAACTGTGAAATACAGCTACTTAATAAAGCGATTAAAGACCACTGCAAATGATAACGTCATTATGGCAATACTACACTTTTCTACTGTGCGGATGGACGTGTGCATTTGTTATGTACATTTTAATTTGCTGCATAAATGGTCTACAGCAGGTGACCTTCAGACCAAATGTGGGCCCCCAACAGACCCAGCGATTTGGGGGTCCCGGGGTGAGCCCTGCACCACCATGTCCCTTTGGTCCAGTCAAGTTCACTCTCTTTAGCGATATATCACTGTTATGGTAGCACCGCATACAATAGCTCGATTGGCTCCTTCATTCCGCGAGGGCTTGGCCACAAAGGCTCTTGGGAGTGGCCTGCAGAGGTATGGCCCACTGAGACAAAGATACAAGTAGGATGAAAGTAGGCGAAATAAGAGATGACGGTCTTGGAGACAAAAAGGTATGTGGCAGTGGGTACGTGTGTAGTGCCGAAGATGGGCCACACTTACCGGCAGGTACTAACGACGATGTCATCATGATGCCAAGTGACATCATAACGATTGTATACGTGACATCTGGTGCAACGTGGCCTGCCAGCACCAGCAAATGCTATTTACGTGGCCAGTCATACAATATAATCGATGAAACCTACCAAAAATTTGAGCTCTATACCGAGACTCCCAACAATCAGCAGTGGCAAATACCTTGTGAGAGTAGAGTGAATAAAAGAGGCATGAAAAAACAGCATTCGCTCATCTGCATAAGCAGTGAATGGAGTAGTTATACAAGCGCATAGCAAAAAACATTAAAAAAGCACTGTAATCTTTTCATATACTATTCATCATATCCTATGGAAAAAGTTGCATATAAACACAGGCTGGACCTAAGCCAACCATAATCTCCAAACTCTCTTAATCCCCAACATTAGCTGACTTACTCTTGATGTTATAGAGTTAAGTTTTGGCTATCAAGGTTTAAACGGCAGTAATATTTGCAAACAATGCCTGGATACTCACTTTAAAGTTGGGTGCTCCCTGCCATTGATGAATATTGTCTAGCATCAAAGAAACTGTAAAATACCCATAACACATTCCTGCAAAGGCAGCTGGTAGGAACGTTGGGTTGCCCGGTCAATGGCCAGGGTCAACGGCGGCGTGGTGTATTCCGCAAATATGGCCGACTGTGAGGGTGGGCACAAGCCGGCGTGAGTAGGTTAAACATTGAGTTTTATAAGGGCACCACGGTGTGACCAGCCCCCCCCCACCCAGCCCCACCCCTCCCACCCCCCACACCCCACCCAGCCCCACCCTCCCCACCCGGCCCAATTCCACTCTCCCCACCCAGCCCCTCCCCACCCAGCCCCACCCAGCCCCTCCCCACCCTCCCCACCCTCCCCTCCCCTCCCCACTTAGCCCCTCCCTCCCCAATCCTTCCCTGCATGACGGACGGACGGACACAATAATCCCCTGTGGGCTGGTGTAACCAGGAGGTTCCTACCAGTATAAGAGGTATTACCTGTCTGAGTAAATGAGACAATCGGTGATAACTAACCTCAAAAGGTCCCCAATAGATTAAACACCATTAAAAATATTTAAGTATATTCAATTGTGTTCTCTCCAAAACTAAATCTTAAACAATAATACTGTGTTCGCACATGGCTATGCAAAGTGGCATGCACAGATTTGATGGATCAACAGGAATGTATACTGTTGTTTTCAAATATTTAAAGAGTGATGTAGGCATTCATGCTGAAATTGTCTATGCCATGTTGTAAAGCCTTATGCAAAACACACTTAAGTCCAGTGGTCGTTGAATAAAAACACCTCAGTGAATATTTCCTTTAAACCGTGTGAATTTCAACTGTAAATAAATGGAATATATTCACTCGAGACTGATTTAGGTAACCAAGCCAATTGCACCCAAACAATTCTAGGTGCATTAAATATAAAATAACACTTTGTGCATTTTATCTTATTAAATACGAATATATGAGATCTCTTCATGATTGTGCACCGGCTCACTCTCCTGAGTTGTGAAGACACAGATGGGAGCATCCTCCCCTCTCATCAACTGCCTCGGTAAGGGATATAAAAGTGTCCTGGGCGTGCCCTGAGAACGATTGTTAAAGGGCGCTTTATACATTTAAATTACTATTGTTTTAACCAGGTTGAGCACCAATCACCAGCATAAATCAACGAATAATAATACTGTAATGCCCTTCATCAAGTAATCCTCACTGAGTTGACTCTTTTTTAGGAGCGCCCTATGTTGGGATATTTTGCCAATTTGCTTGACGAATGGGTGACGTGTGGGTGAAGAGGAGTTACTCGCAGAAAACCCACGTGTGCAGAGTGGGGGGTAAACACTCGAAGCTACGCACAGATAGATTCAATAACCAATAATCCATTGCCGTACTGATGTCTCTTGGCCACTTTAAAGCCCAGGTCTACAATGCAAAGACTAACTAACTAATCGACCCAGCTTAGCTTCTGAGATCCAACAGGATCAAGGTCTCTCATGCACGGTGACCTGGTAATAAGCTCACTGGCTGAACCAACTCAGCGAGGGTGACACCTCGCTTGCTACGGACTGAGGGAGGGCCAATCCACGCCTGACATTTTCATCTGCAGCCTGGCGGCGTCAACCATGCGCTGCGTCGATGATCGCGATCGCTCCAGTTGGCGGGTGGCGCGTTGCAGCTTGGGGCCGTTGCGCTGCAGGTAATGCTGGGCGTCCGTGCGCAGTAGCTCCAGGCGTTCCGCCCGGCTCTCATCCAGCTGAACGTCCTCTGAGATGAAGGGGTTGAAGCGAAAGTAGGTGCCGGCGGGAAGCAGCCCGTCCAGTATGGTGTGCACCTCTTGAGAGGGCAACAGTAACAACAGGGTCAGTTGCAGTGAGTAACAAAATAAACAAGCAGACTATACCATTGGAACCTCATTTGCGTCATCTGGTCCAACCCATGTGAGACTAGGCTCTAAGGAAAGCCGTCTCGGGTGTGGACCAATCAACTTCAAGGACAGTGCACATTATCAGAGTTATGTTTTTTTTTTGCATTATGACTGCAGGTATTGTGGTCTATGTAAACATGACTCCTTGTAAAAAAAAGGTGTCAGTTTTGTTGCCAGATAGAAGGGTAAAAAAACAATTATCAAGTAGACTATACACCTGCTTCCCATGTATGTGTGTACTGTAAAACCTCGTTATTTCGGTATTTGATCATTCGTAATTTGGGATAATTCGGTACGGCTGTGCTTTTGGAATAGATACAGTATATTAGTAATTTGCCATGAGCCGGATTGCCGTACCGAATGGTCCAATTTCGGCATGCGCGTGGAGCGACGCCGTGCACCACGGCCAAAACAACGACCTGTTGCTTTGGACTTTACCTTGTTAATGCACTCTGTGCAAGCCAACCCTTTCAGAAATGTCATCTACACCTACATGAAGAAGTAATAGAAAGGGACTCAAGCGTAAATCCCTTGGTCTGCGAGACAAATCCAAAGTTTTGGATATAATTCATGCAGGTGTGTCAATGCCTATGGTGTGTGAAGAGTTTGGAATACTAATTTGTAACAAAAACATTTTTTGGGGGGCAGGAGGCACTGGGGGATACATAATTGGGAGTATTGGACAATTCGGCAAGGCCAGAACATCATATGTATGAAATTAACAAGGGTGTACTGTATGTTGAATTTCTTTTGCACCGTACGTAGCCCACCACGGTAATCGGAGGTGTGAGAGGACATCAAACTAAACGCAAAACGCAGTTCTAAATAATTAGTTTTCAATTTAGATTTAAACGTGCATAGCTCCATTCGTTTCCTAACATTGGAAGGAAGAGCATTCCAGATGGTGCTGCTGATAATAGCATGCACAAATAATGCTCTAAACTCTGCATAGGTGTCGATTTAAAGCTTTCGTGAGAATTATTTTATTATGTTTTATTTTTATTATTTTATTATTTCCATTCTACGTGACTTTACCGAAAGAACCAAGAAGATCTGCATAGGTGGATTAAGGAATCCCCGTTGAAACGGCATATATACCAGGCAGGAACATCCAAAAAAGCGCACGGGCCCACCTTCCGTGTCGGTGGCGCTGCTGATGATGTGCATGAGCTTGGTGCGCAGGCTGGTGTGCGTGAGCGTGAGCGGAGGCACGCGGCCCGCCGGCTCGTGGCGTCCCGTGCCCAGCGACACGAGGCACTGCAGGTGGGAGCCGGGCCACAGCAGCTGAGCCTCGTGCATCGCCAGCGCCGACGGGTTGTTAAGTAGGATCCCCCCGTCCTAAGCGAGCAGCGAGGACAGACAAAATAACTAATACAGTTTAACAAAGAGGAAGGATGAATCTTCTTGGTTCTTTCGGTAAAGTCACGTAGAATGGAAATAATAAAATAATAAAAATAAAACATAAAAAAATAATTCTCATGACGTTTCGGCCACAACGTTCAGACGCTGTCTTCCCGACAGACCTGTTCTTCACCTGAGGACGGCTGCTTGCGTTGTGGCCGAAACGTCGTGAGAATGATTTTATTATGTTTTATTTTTATTATTATTATTTTATTATTTCCATTGTACATGACTTTACCGAAAGAACCAAGAAGATGAATCCCTGCAGTCACGAAAGCTTTAAATAGGAAGGATTAAGCTTTTAAGACCAATATTATCCGTAAAATATTTTTTTTAAGTTAGATTGTGTAAACATAACCATAAGAAGACTAATTGGCGTCTCCTGTTTGTCACGTCTTTCATTAAACGTCGGCTACCTGGTGCAGGTCCTCCCCGAGCTGAAACTCCTGGAAGTACCCCGGTGCCGCGGACGACGCTCTCAGCGCCTCCCACAGGCGGTGGCGGCAGCTGCCCATGTAGTGCGAGCGGGAGCCCGGGGCCAGGTTGTAGCTCCGAAATACGAACGCCTTTAGCGGTGTGCCGCGGTTCACCAGCGTGCTCACCACCGACACCTGGCCGCATGCGTGTGCACACGTGCGCGCAAGAATGATAGCGGTGCAAAGATGCATCGACTCATCACGGTACATCTCATCGAATCGCACGTGCCAGAATCCATGGGTGTTGTCTTACACTTTTAGTTTATTTCGTTTGTACGCTGTGTGTAGTGGTTTCACCAACCCGCACCGACCAGTATGGTCATATCTTGACTTTGGGTCTTTCGGTAAAACCACGTAGATAGAACAAATAATGAGACTAATTATTTTTAATAATCTTGATTTGAAGTTTTCATGACTGCAGTATTTTAATAATGTTATTATTTTTATTACTCGTTCTATCTACGTGGCTTTACCGAAAGACCCAAACAATACAGTATGGTCATGTATGGCAAAATAATCCCCACGAGGCCATCATCCAGCTGTTGATTGACAAACGGGTTGTACATGCATAAGTAACGTGATTGGAAAGCGCATGGTGGGTGACGTCAACTCAATACCACCCCCTCCCCACCCCATCCCTTATACCGCCAACCCCTCCCCCTCGCTCCACCGCCCGTGCTGACCCACAGACCCACAGACCCACAGTCAGCTTGCCCAGTTGTACAACGGTCGCAGCGTCCATGCTCGACACAAGCGGCTTATTAGTCCGTGCGGCGGGCGGGCAGACACGTGAGTTGTAAAGCCTCGTGTGGGTACGACTCACGGGCAGAACGGATGTGCACACACCTTGGGGCACATGGGATCCCGGGCCACCTCGATCATCAGGCTGTCACCCATCTTCTCCCTGCAGGATCGTTGAGTGGGATTAATGTCTCGGCTTATGACCCAGCAATTGTGCACCGCCATGGGGGGATGCAACCCAACAAAGCAAACAGTTGTGGACCCAGGCTGTGTGTAATGAGTTTAAACCTTGATTATTCAAACAATAACAACATAAGTAAAGATAAAAGGCAGTGTTACAGTACCCTAGTTATACCGCTTATATATTTTTTCTGTGTTTTCCCGGTTAATGACATCTGTTACGTCATAAGATGAAGAATCCATGCGGATTTCTCCCAGGGCAGTAGTGTGCAACCCTGCATATTAGAGAACGGCCCATTGAAGCGGATATCACAGAGCCACCTCTGAGATCCCTTTCAATGACCTCTGCTCCACACTGTTCTCACTCAGGATGCCACCAATAGAAACATCTGCCGTGGTCGGACAGCCAAATAGCTATTTCTAATTTCCTCCGAGCTGGAATAACAACAACAGTAAGTGCTATGACAATAACGGCGTCAGACTTGTGTGACAAGTGTCGCCCCCCCCGCGCAGCTCCACCTCAATATCTTCTCCCAGTCGTGGCTGTCGTAGAAGGCGTGGCTCCAGCCCATCTTGACGGTGCCGAGCAGCACGTTCCGCGTGAAGATGTCCGTGCCGAGACGGCGGTACAGCTCGTAGCACTCGGGCAGAGGGATCCGGAACACGCCCAGCATCACCGCCAGCACGCCGCCTGCCGGGACACACGATGTTGGTGGGACTCCACGGACAGACAGAGGTCGTTTCCACCTACGACGTAGTCTTTGTAACAAAGTGATATAATATATATTTTCAAAGAGATATATAAAGCACCTTTCATATTTGTAATCTCAATGTAGATGATGAAAATGCATTGTAGCACCTATTTACACCACTACTGAGACCAAAACTGGACAAGAGCAGGCGGTACAGTGAGCACCATGTCTAGGGGCCTCTGTGTACCCAGTGCTGATGTTGACACACCACTTTAGGTACTGGCATAATATATAGCCGACCTGGAATTGAACCCACGAATCTAGAAATTTAGCACAGCACACGAGCCACTGAACTACTATTCTCCGTATATTGAACCCGGTGACAAGAGCTCGATTTACGCTCACTGCCAATACCAGTGACGATTATCTGAACCGGTCCTGGGCCTCTCCTAGGTCGACTCAGCCTCAAACCAGAACCACGATGTGTTAATATCGCCACTGGGGAGACAAATACGGCCGGGCATGGTGTTGACCACCCACCCCTGCATGTGCTGTGTCAGCACTTGCCCTAACAGCCTGTTAAAGGCTATATGGGGGATTTTGTCTGATTGACACACACATACACACACACACACACATTCACGTATTGTTATACTTGTTTAGTAAAAATATATATGGAATTCGTCAGTACGTAATACATTTATCGAGCATCTGTATTGTCTTGGTCACTACTGAACAACACTGAACTACTATAGCACACAGCTTAAGGTGTTATGTAACTCTCTGGTAAGTTTATATCATGTTTATTTGTTACATAGCCACTTTTTATATACCACTTTGTTTTGCCTGCCTTGTTTATCCTCTTGCAGGTCACCTTTAGTGAGTATCACGCATGCCACAACACCCCTGCACCGCGTGTGAACGCTGCCACTGATATAACCGGTGGTCACGATGAACGAGCTATTTTCAACAGCAGCGGCAGCAGCACTGCATTCTAGGAAAACAAGTATTTATGGCACATGTAGCCTGCACACAGCGTGCCACCTACGGCCGGGTCGACTTGAAAACAAAGCCAGGGCAGGGTATGGGCGGTGACATGGTCTAGCGGTAGCACGTTGGCTGCTTGTTGCAGAGGTAATACTGCGCGGTCTAATAACCATGATAATAAAATGTGCTTCACACTGGACGAAAACATATTTATATTTACGCAGGCACGGTAAATCCGCAACCCACGTTAATAATCCACCCGTGGATAATAATCATTGAGACTTAACTGTATGCACGAATGTACACCCGCTTGCGAGGGGGGCGTCTACCGACCTGTGCTGACCCCGCAGACGTAGTCAAACATTTCGTGGACTCGTTTCCCAGTCAACCTGGTGAGTGCCTGCAGGGTTTCCAAGGCGACCAGGCCCCTGCGCGGGCAACGTCAACACACAGCAGCGAGGTCGGGTCAAAGTTGTTCCGAGCGCAAAGGTTTTATCGCGGCAAAACAGGTCGTTTACAGTTCTGCGCACACGCCGTTTCTGGAAAGCCCCATTCTCATGGAGGAAGAACATTTAAAACATGTCCCTGTCCCGACCGGGTAAGTTACAATGACGTGAAACCATCTTTGTCGAAAATACCCGTGAGCATAATTAGATGGGGAACGTGCACGAACGAGTATCACCGACAGGTCGATTCACGTCACCACTCACGGAAAGCATGTTTTACATTACAAGGGCACCCGAACGATCAGGTTGCAACTGCACACTTTCAGATTTAGACGCTCGTGTGTGGCCTTTGTTTAAAGATTCGAGCACTGCTTGTTTACCTTACGAACACGCTCGTTTCACTAAGCCTTTATCACATCATGCAAAAAGACATCAGCAGTCACTGAAGAAGTGGATTGTGGTGCTTTAGTCTTAGGTCACCATCAAAATACATTTCAATAGGACCGACTGACAGGCAGATGGAGACCCAAAATGCACTTTAAAGAACTGCTGCTGGTTTCTGCATAATGCATAAAAGCTGAGAGTTTTTACACGTTTCTGTGCATTCTTTGAAATGCACGGTTCTCTGGTTAGCACTATTTGCTCTGTTATTGTGGGCTCTTCTCATTATGCACAGATTTAATTGAACACGTCAGTCCAGATTTTGTCAAACTCCGGTGTTGACGCTCCTTTACAGAGCGCCGAACGCAAATGAAGGTCGTGAATGAAGTAAAGAGAAAGTGATAGAAAAGTTTTACTTTGTACCGTATTGTTAGTTAAGTGGCAGCCAAGGAATAAAGCGCGCACATAGTACATCCACCGAGGAGATGGAACAATAAAATCAGCTCGTACGCAGATGCTCAGTGGATTGCTACACGACAGTGTGCATGTATGTTGAACTTCTTTCGCACCGTACATAGCTAACCGTGCTATTTGGAAGTGCGGGGGAAGAACACACTAAACACAAACATTAGTTCTAAAGAAAGTAGTTTTCAATCCAGATGTAAAAGTGCATCGCTCCAGTGGCTATAGACTTGTATGAAAGGTGGCTATGGCTTAGGGGAGCTTCATCCAGCAGGGAATTGACCGTGGTTGATGATGAATCTGAAGAATCGTTGCATGAGAAGTTCCCCTAAAAAATAATTCTAACGATGAAAATGTTATCACAGCCTTACAATGTCTAACTCCACCTCCACTTTATATACAGGAGCTTGCCCCTTAAAGGTCTTTAAGATCTGTCAATTGTGCCCTTTCATGCACTCCTCAATCCTGGTTGCGTTCTTGGGGTGATCGGGCATTGACTGTGGTGGCCCGCTATTTGTGGAACTCCCTACTAGCCCCCCCCACCCCCTACGGTTTTGGAACTCCCTACTGTTAGAAATCAGGCTCTTGGACAGTGTTGATAGAAACCTATCTTTAAAAAAAAGCTTTCTTCTAATCGGCTTTGATCCTCTCTGGCTCTTAATCTGCCAATCACCTTATTGATTACCTTCATCGCTTTCACGCAGGCCGCCTTCAGACATTGTGAAAGGCGCCTAATGTGAGCAAAATTATTTTTGTAACGGCAACCCTCGGGGAGCGTTCCGTTACCTGGTGCCGAGCGTTACCTGGTGCCGCCGCCGTCGATGGAGAGGATGCGGATGCCTTGACCGCGCACGGGCTCCGTGTAGCCTAGCAGCGCCAGCGCCTCGCGCACACATGCCTGCAGCGGGGGCTCCGCAGGCTGCAGCAGGCGCAGCAGGGACTGCACGGCTCCCTCCTGCCACGCAGCAGCACGTGCACCGTGAACGACACGCTTTCATTTTCGGGGGTAGTATTCCACCAATTGTATCACACATTGTGGGGAATCCCACCTCTTCCAGCCAGCGTGGAAGAGTCGACAAAATACCCTTCATGAGGGGCTCGCCAGAGCTCTCTCCATGAGAGGCATTTCTGATAGCAGTGGCGTTGACAAGTAATTGCAGGGCTGCGCCTTTATCTTAGTTATTGAACTTTACGATGCGATTTTAATTTGAGTCTAAATGCGACTCTTTACAGTAGAGTGAGATGATGAAAATGAGATGACAAGGAAGAGGTAGAGAGATTGCACGGAGGGGAGAATAATAAGATGAGTGGTATCTTCAAATAGATCCTGTGATTGGATTAGGAGAAAATGAAGGGATTAGAGTACTGGGGGTTGGAGATGTCGTCTTTTTTGCCGCTTGCTGCAGAGGATCGCAATACTGTAGGCAAATCAACCAATTTACACGAGCCGCCCGCTTTTAAGTGAACTTTGTGGCCCATTGTGTGCCAGTGTCATGGTTCAAATTTTCCAAATGAGAAAAATGTATACGAATTGGTTAAAACAACACAGAAACTTTGTCCTCTATTGGCAGTCGACACGCATTTGCGTATATCTTTGCACCATTAGAATGGCGCAGATACCACATGAACCTGATATCTATATATATATAAAAGGGAATTTTGTGAATATGTGTGTCTGTTCGAAATGTTTAACATACTTCCCAACATGCAACAAACTTGAAATTTGGCATGTGGGTAGCTTCCAGACTGTATACAATGCAAAAAGTATAAAAATAGATGTTTTTATATTGGAGGGGGGGGGGGAAATAATGGATATAATATATTGCACAAGTGAGCGGCAGCGTGACGCAGTGTGCCTGCTGACGTCACGCATCCCCCCACCCTCCGCGTAGGCCGTGTATTAATCAAGACAAGTCTCGGGCGAAGCCGGGTAGTAAAGCTAGTTTTTTTTAATAACATTTACTCGCAGGAGGATTCTGAAGATCCATGCGAAATTTGGTGATGAGGATGACTTTTTCTATTTCATTTTAGGAGCCAAACGAAGCCACCCAAGCCACCACAACCACCACCACCGCCACCGCCCTCACCTTGACGGCGACACTTGCCGTGTCTCCAAACTGCAGCAAGTGATCACACAGGTCCCCCACGGCGGAGAGGTGTGTGCCGCAGGAGAGAGGCCGTCGCAAGGCGCGCACCAGGGTGCGCGTCCTGTTGTCCACGCTCACCCGCGCCACGATCTGCCGTGGAAGACAACGCCGCCGATAAAACGGTTCGCGTGCGTGCATGGAGGCTTTCAATACCCGGGATTGTGCGCAAGGTCGGACGTGATGGCAACCCAGCTTAAATATACGCTCCAAGCCTGGTGGTGTTTCATTCAGACGCTGTCTTCCCGACAGACCTGTTCTTCACCTGAGGACGGCTGCTTGCGTTGTGGCCGAAACGTCGTGAGAATTATTTTATTATGTTTTATTTTTATTATTTTATTATTTCCCTTCTACGTGACTTTACCGAAAGAACCAAGAAGATGAATCCCTTCCACGTGACTTTACCGAAAGAACCAAGAAGAACCAAGAAGATGAATCCCTGCAGTCACGAAAGCTTTAAATCTAAACGTGACAGCAAAGTTTCACGGCACCAAGCGTCGTGATTATTAACCCTGTCCTTCTGCTGTTATTTGTTTGGCTTTCAGCAATCAATGTGCACCGATTGAAAACTCTCCTCTTCATGCACAGAGGCCAGTTGCTTTCCCATGATCTCACTTTGATTGTATTATCAGCCAGAATATGCTGTTTTTATCGTTAACAAAAAACACAATAAACAGATGACACACACTTCAACATTAATAGTTTACATTCGGGGATTGCGGCAATATCGTATTTCATGATACGTTACGATTTAAAATGTCACAATATGAGAATTATCGCATTAGCTTTGCATTGCTTTGTAATCGTTTCACAATTTTAGCGCATTGTGTGCTTGTCTGTACATCCGGGACGAAGGAAGATAACTTAAAAGTTTAACTTCAGTTCACTCTAACAACTGCAACTTTACATTCTGTAACGATAATGCACATGCCGTCACTTAAACTACATTTAATTCAGTAATTGTGAGAGCTATGGAAATGCCAGATGTGTGAAGAAAAAAATCGTTTCCAGTGCCCACCTTCTCACGCTGGAGGCTGATTCTGCGGCCCTTCTCCTCCGTGACCCGCGGGGCGATCGTCCCAGGAGCCGGCTTGGCGGACTCCAGTGCAGAAGGGGCAGCCGAGACAGCTGTGAGCGACGTGCCAGCCTGAAGCTGCAATCCTCTCCCCGCCACCTCTGAGCGAACATCCACACTCCCCTCCGCTCTCTGTGACATCAGCCGACAAAAGCGTTCTGAAATATTAAGTGCTACGAAATTTCTTTGCTCGGGTGTGACGACGGCACCGTGATAATGCAAGCGAGCAAGTGGCGGTTATCCTGCATTAAAAATGGATTCCACCTTTTCCATCTTTATGGGATAGAGTGTGTTGCCCTCACATGTGTGGGTTTTCTGTTAGTGCTCCAGTTTCCTCCTATTTGTGAACATTCATTTATTGGCCGATTACACCTTTAATAGAAAGAGGATCGCAGAGCAAATTGTTGGTGCTGCCTTCCCGCTTGTCTGTGGTTCCTCGAGCCTCCGAGTTGTTCTCTTTCTTTGAGGATGAGTGAATACTGTGCGGTGTATTATACACTGACATTATTATTTATGGGCCATCTTTGTACACATTATTGTATGTTACAGTCACATGCCCAATGCATAATCACCACATGTGGAGCCACCTTTCTCAATTCACAAATGGACGAGAGGCTCCCCATTCCGTGTGGGTCGTTTTACCACATTTCAACATGCCCGTTCAAGCAATCTTGCAGGTTTCTCACTTGCTTAGCTTCTTTGATCTGATGAGATCGGTTATATGCAGGATGAATTGATTGGAAATGAACATTTTCCTCAATAGTAGAGAAACGAAGGGATCAGTCAACTCTTGACAGACCAGAAATGGATCCCAAAACTGACACTCAGCCACAAAAAGTACATGAGATGAACCAGTGCCCTATGCAAGCTTCACCTTGCGAGCAAGGTCACTGGCTGAGGTGACCACAGACTGTAAGGGGTAGGTGAGGAGGTTTGTGAGGCCTTTCCTGGCCCCCTCGGGTGCTCTGGATGCTGATGAAGGTGGCAGGACGGCCTGCTCTGGATTTTAACTCACGCTGGGGTCAGAGGTCGGAGTTGCTGCGGCGACCTGTGCCGTTGCGGTGCCGGAACCCTTTTCTGAGCTCAGGTTTCTGTAAAATGTGAACGAAATTAAATTTCTAAAAAAAATAAAAAGAAAACAATAAAATATTCTTTAGTAACATGCAATAACCACATCGTTGTAATGCGGTATGTAATTATGAAAAGTAATATTTAAAACAACTTTTTTTTAAACACGCTTTTGTAAAATGTACTAGTAATGGGAGAACGCCACGACTCCAAAAAGTGGCCCCGAAGCTTGCCATAACGTAAGGGACCGTGGCCAATTACAGCTAACATCAGTTGACCGTGGACAATTAGACCCAAGCCGAAACATAACATACAAAAAAGAATGTTTAAAAATATGTTTTTTCTTTTTTATGATCGTATTGTCATCAGTATGACATAAGTATAACAAGTTTGCAGTCAATACCACATTGGGAAGTGGGTTAAAATTGAGTTACAAGATTTGAGGATACAACAACGACAACAACAGACAGAGTGAGTTAAATGAAAGCGTGTAAAAACAAACATTTTCATAGTCAACCACTTTATAATAACTGCAGGATGAAGGCCTCCCCACACTCGCCATCCATCATGGTCCTGCAATACAACAATCCATCTCCCTGCTGCACTTATGTCATCGCTCCATCTCCATGATGGCCATCCTCTTGGGCGCAGTCTCTTTTAGGTTCCCCAGAATCCATTCAGTAATTTCACAGCAGCATGACCCCATGTTGTCCAATAACAGCTGCACAAGACATTTTACGGAACTTCTCATTAATCCAAATAAGTCGCCTTTTTATCTCTCAAAAAATGCGTTTGTGAGTGTTGTTTGCGAGGACCAATCTCAACTCCCCCATAGCTTATCCGATATGACACTGGCCGCATTCGTAGTGATTTGGTCATAGACGTTAATTCACAAAGATCCATCGATAGTCACGCCGCAGATTGTTGAAGTGCTCATCAGCGAGCACATATTCAGGCCGGAACGGCACAAGTGCTAATGTTTACACATCACACCAGGTAATCATTTGAGGCTGCATCACCCTAGAGGAGGCCCAGAATCGCAGAGTTCGTAGTGCAGTGTGCTGACCTCTAGACTACTGCTCCACCCAATGAAATCACACACACACAAAAAAAGACAAATATGCCCTGTATAGCCTTATAGGGCAAGCACTGCATTACACTCGCACACACACAAACCTGTATCGGCTGAACTCCCCGGTTCTGAAGTGGGACCTCACCACCTGCTGGGAAACCGAGCCCCCTGTCGCTGGCACCGGCACTGCCGGTGGGGACGCCGCTGGCACCCGCCCGTCTCCCCAGAAGTAATCGTTGACGTGCCTCGCCAGGTACTGGTAAGTCTCGCCAAAATTTGTGGTGAAATAGCTAATGTGGAAGAGACCGGATCCCGTGCTCACAGTTACGTCATCCGCCGCAACTCGGCGGCCCTCAGGCCCACTGGTTGGGGCCGCAGGCTCAACCGGGTCCAGTTTCCCGCTGGGCATCTCGCTCGTTGGGAGAGGATTCGTCGGTGTCGCGCCGGGCCTGGCCTGGCCCACGTCTCCGCCAGACGAAGTGACGCTCGCATGGTAGACACGGCCAACCTCCACCACCGCGGCCGCCTCCACTGACGTGGTCGCATTCTCGCGGGAGGCTGACGATCGGCCCACCATTGTCAATGCCGTCCTCACCTCCTCCTCTTCTTCTTCTTCCGTTTCCGCAGCGCGCCGCGATTCCCGACGCGAGCTGAGAATCTGCCGCTGGAGGCCCGAGCCGACGCTGTGTACCATGGCGGACACGGAGGCGACGGTGTCCTTGAGGTAGGAGGACCTCCCTCCGGCATGCACGTGGATGAGCCGGAAGCACTGGCACGCCTCGGCGCGCCTCAACGTCACGCTGCCCGGCCGCGTGGCGACCCGGGCGATGGGGCCGCCGGGGGCAGGCGCGGGCGACGGTTCGCCCAGCAGGCGTGGCCAAGCGCCACCACCACCGCGCCAATTCTTTCGTGGGATGGACGTCCAATCTCGCATGGTGGCGGCGCCGCAACAGTGAAAGCAACTCCCTGCGAGAGACGGCAGACGGGTCATTGGGTTCCCAGGTCACTCGGTTTTTTTTTTCAAATAATTGCTGAAGCCCGGCATTTAAAAATAAAGCGCAAAGTTGAGATAGAAGGGAGCCTCCTCGTAACCGTGCAACATTGGATCAACGTTTCATCTTCACTGTGTTGAGCCAAAGACATGCCATGAAGAGAAATCCAGTTTAAAATTGTTTGTACAATTATCACATTTCTCAAAGTAAATTACTGTACTTCCCCCACATTAAAAGAACACAATGTTTCTCTCCCCCTCATCGCGGTGTTCAAGACTGCTCCTTTGGCAGGCGTATAGGGTGTGTCCCTGCCCGAGCACGTCATTTATATGGCACATGTTATGTATATGGAGGAGGAAATTGTTCATTCCAGTGTTCACTCTTTTCCTCTCATTTTATGTGTTTAAATACAGTATGTGTCTATGCTTTGGGAGGTTCGGGGATTCGATTGGTACCGTTATTTTGACTCGGGTCATTAAATAGTCCGGTAATCTTCCCCAAGAGAAGCAATATCACGCAGTAGGTCGATTCTGATTGATATGTTTTATATCGTGGATATTTTTTGTCTAGAAATTACGGTGTTCGCTAATCCGACGCAAGCATGCGACACTTTTGGAGGAAATGTGTTTTTGGAAATCTTAGGTGTAATGACCAGTTTATTACTGCCGATGACAGAAGATCCAAACATCAAATATGGAAAACACAATGAAAAAAACACCGATGTAATTCAAAAATATATCAGCTTCTTGTACCCAGGACACGATTGACTAAAGAAGCAATAAAAGCCACCCAACAAATGAGCCACCTACAAAATCTGGAAGATCTCGGAATCTCGGCAAGTTTGAGCCTGGATAATACTTGTGGATGGGTAGAACACCGAACATGAAACCGGTGCTGTAGTCTACTGTGGGACAACGTTGCCAGCAGAGGGCAGGGCAGTAAAATACATTGTTGTGCTGGCCTTCGATGGCTCCACGTAAAAGCTCCATATCTTTATCAACCCGCACTGACCAGCAAGTTGAAGTATGGTCAAACAAACGGAGTTGTGTACGCACGACATTCAAATGGCCTGCAGTGCCACTAACAGTCATTATCGGCCCTGACCTCTCTCCACTGCTGGATGAAGGCCTCCCCCAAAGCCGTCGCCCTCATCTCACGATCCTACGATCTGACAATCCACCTGAGCGCCTGCACTCGAGATGATTTGGTCGCTCCGTCTCCGCGGTGGAAGTGCTTTCTGGAACATTCCCTCCTCTGGCAGTACAGTAATGATAAAGTGATAACGAACTAAAAACTGAAACTAGTGCTGTGATATTCAGTGCTGTGATTACATACTGTACCGACAGCCTTCGAATAATAAACTATGGCAACTCTCAACACACTTGTACTACTAACACACATCAAGTTCAAGTTCATTCATTATGTATAGCCCTGAGCCATTCGGCTCTTGAATCGGGTGCAACCGCAACAAAAAAAACATGAACAAGAAAACATCTTAAAGTGACTATGTGACTGTGTAAACAGAAAATCCAAGAAAAGACAGCAAAATATTGCAGAAAAAGCACTGTACACCAACGCTGTGTGCAAAAATCCCAGTGGGATGCAAGTCAAACAACAACAACCACAAGACAACTTAGATTAAGGCCATCAGCCTTACTCCGTACTACAACAAACATGGCCAAACCAAAAAACTTTTCGAAATCACCAAAATAAAGCCATGAAAGCAATGACACAGTGATATACAATCATTACCGTATCGTTTTGAGGCCCCAGGACCTTGTTCAAGATAATGAATCGTCACCGGCGTTGACCGATCGAACTCGGGTCGCGGAGTTTTTTGCGCGGCGCACTTACCGCTACATTACCGCTCCTCTCATAGGATAACAAGCATGGTAACAAAGCCAAAGATCCCCCAAGCATAGCCTTGACAGACTGTCGGGACAAGCTCTGTTAGCGAGTAACATGGTAACACACACACGGACAAACCACCGTTACCATACCCAGGAAAGAGGGCCTCCTTCGTATGGCAGAGATGAAGACTGGGGGGGGAGGGTCTTCCAAGTGGCAAACGTGAGGTCACTTCACCCAAACGTCAGCATCGGACGTTGATGACAAAAACACCGTCCGTGTGGCCGTGTGGGTTAGTGGTTTGGGTGAGTGGGGTGTGTGGTGGGTGTGTGTGGCTGGGAGGTGGTCACGAATTCGTGGCCCACCCATTGGCCAGTGCCGCCTGTTGCTATTGATGACAAAGGTACCGCCCATGTGGGTGTGTGTGGGAGGTGGCCACGAATTCGTGGCCCACCCATTGGCGGAGCGCCGCCTGTTGCTCTTGATGACAAAGGCACCGTCCATGTGTGTGGGTGGGAGGTGGCCACGAATTCGTGGCTTACCATTGGCGGAGCGCCGCCCCTTGCTCTTGATGACAAAGGCACCGCCCATGTGGATGTGGGTGGGAGGTAGCCACGAATTTGTGGCCCACCCATTGGCGGAGGGCCGCCCCTTGCTCTTGATGACAAAAATACCGGTCCGTGTGGGTGGTGTAGTGGGAGGTGGCCACGAATTCGTGGCCCACCCATTGGCCAGTGCCGCCTGTTGCTCTTGATGACAAAGACACCGCCCATGTGGGTGTGGGTGGGAGGTGGGCCACGAATTCGTGGCCCACCCATTGGCCAGTGCCGCCTGTTGCTCTTGATGACAAAAACACCGTCCGTGTGGGTGTGTGTGGGAGGTGGCCACGAATTTGTGGCCCACCCATTGGCGAACTCCGCTTGCTGTGTTGACAAAGGCACCGCACGTGTGTGTGGGTGGGTGGATGGGAGGTGGCCACGAATTCGTGGCCCACCATTGGCGAGCGTCGTGCTCTTGACGTACCACCCCACCACGATCAGCAAACATGCCCCGGGCGGTACCCACCACCACCTGGCAATTGCAATTTTAACTACACGGCACTGGCTGCAGTGCCAAGTTACTACCACCCAGAGTGCTGGTCAACGTACAAGGGCTCCCCCATCTTTTTTAATGCTAAACTATCGTCGCATGGTGCGCAGGGAGGTTTCGTGGGTTGGATCCAGATCCCCTGAGTTGGACCTGAAAACTCAATTTCCGTGTACAATAATACGGGGTAAACAACCCGTATGGGTCGACAGCTATGAATAAGGTAGCAACTTCCGTGACAACCCTTACGAATTGACACATGTATATATTTAGGTGATCTAACCCAAAACAAACCTGTATCATGGCTGATATTGGTCGCGAAAGCCCACGTGTTAAACTAACTATTAACGGGGCTTGACAACTGTGAGTTTGGAATTTGTTGTTGCGGCTAACTTTAAATAAATAAACAACAATATGTTGAATTTTGATTTAAAGCTTTCGTGACTGCAGAGATTGATACTCTTGGTTCATTCGGTAAAGTAACGTAGAAGGGAAATAATAAAAATATAAAACAATAAAATTCTCACGACGTTTTTTTCAAATTTTCTTGTTGTGGATTTCACACCTGATGATGATTGCTTGTGTTGCAGTCGAAACGTCGTGAGAATTTTTATAGTTTTATATTTTTATTATTTTATTATTTCCCTTCTACGTGACTTTACCGAATGAACCAAAATTAATAACAATATACTCTTAGTTTTTTTCGGTAAAGCCACGCAGCTAAAAATAAAATAATAGAAATAATAATTGAACTAAAATAATAAATCACGACGTTTCGGAGGCAACACAAGTCTCCGTCATCAGGTGGGACCGTCACTTTTATTATTTATTTTTACCTACGTGACTTTACCAAAAAAACCTAAGAGTATGAATCCTTGCAGTCACGAAAGCTTAAAATCTAGAATTACAGTAATAACAATATGTTGGCCGCCATCTTGGGTAGGTGCCTCCTACATGCGATGGCCAATGGCCGCCGTTACCTCCCCCTACGCAAGATGGCGTCGTTGGCTTCATTACTCTCCCCCCCCCGCCGCCACACACGATCGCGATTATAGAAGCCTCCGCTTCTCCCTCGTGAAGACGAGAGAGTGTGTTTGTGTGTTTACAGGTTAATTATTAAACAGCCTTTTAGAAAACCTGCTCGGCGGTGAGGGTTTTGTTGTTAAACGAAACAAAAATCAGCGTTCGTCGTCAATTCTCGCGTTTTGTGGTGAAAATAAAAATGAAAAATGCGGCACTTTGATGCGTTTCCTACGAAGGGGGAAGAAGGGAGATGAACGGCGATGAATGATCGCGTGAGGCGTCTTGGCAAGGAGATAAACATTGACGAAGGTACGTGCCTATCGATTTGACGACGAGTTTCTAATTGAAAGTTGCGTTACGGTTTCGCCAGCTGTGTGTGTGGGATAATTTCGTGGCTTAAGGCAGCAAATATATAGCCGTGTTTACGGTACAGTGTTATAGAATCCAATTAAGACGATATCATATGGTTTACTACTGTTGACAATGCCTCTGATTCGTAAAATATACGTGATTATTTCTGTATATCGTTTATATCACTGATGTCGCGAAATATCGGAGTCATTTCGCAGCCCTTGATTGACCCACAATAACCAGCGAGGTGAAGTATGGTCAAAATAACCCCCATGACAAACTAAATATATTTGTATTATACTACATTGGCAGTGCTGCAAAACCACAAATAAATGAAACGTACAATAACGGAATGATAAAGCTTCATTACTGCTGTTACCATCATGCTTTTGAGGTCGATAGACTGAGTATCACTCTGTGAAGTGGGCAGAATTTGTTAGTTTTTAAGTTTAATTCATTACACGCTTTCTATTAACTCACTCTGTTGTTGTCTTGTAACTCAATTTTAACCCACTTCCCAATGTGGTATCGACTGCAAACTTGGTATGCTTATGACTTACTGATGACAATACCATATTCTATCATAAAAAAAGAAAAGAAAAATATTTTTAAAACGTTTTTTAAAATATTAATTTTGATACTTACATACCGAATTACCACGATGTGGTTATGGCATGTTAATAATAATATTTTCTTTTTTTCTTTTTATTTATTTTAGAAATTTAATTTCGTTCACGTTTTACAGAAACCTGAGCTTTGAAAAAAGTTTTTTTTATAATGTTACTTATTCGGTATAACCCTGTGAGCCATGCGGCTCTTGACTCGGGTGCAACCGCAACAAACAAAAACATGAACAAAGAACATCTTAAATTGACTACGCGCAACAGAAAAATCCAGGAAAAAAATGGTTTTATCCATCACTGGCTCAGGGCTTCTGTACAGGAAATTATCACATTGAGGAATGGAAAATATTAACCCCTTTCAATCACAGTACTTGACTATCACTCCTAACTCTGACCAAATCAACGCAGAAGGACCCTGCGATTTCGTCAATTCCCGGAAGCCAAGCCACATGCTGGACATGTTGATGGAGTAAAAAGGGGAAATGACTTGGTGGTGTGATATCACGGTAAACAGCATATCTTGGAGGACGTGTGTTTGCATGACAGCAGCTGGTAGAATCGGGTCGAATGAGTAGGCGAAGTTGAATTGTGTTGGCTAGATGACATCCCTTATCTTGCCACCGAATCAGGTTTTGTGTTTGTGTGTGCCTTCTTTCATGCAGCCAGCTATGGCTACAGGGTTTGGTGGTACATGTTGTTTATGTCGTTTATTGTTTATGGCTTTATTTTGGTGATTTCGAAAGTTTTTTGGTTTGGCCATGTTTGTTGTAGTACGGAGTTAGAATGATGGCTTTAATCTAAGTTGTCTTGTGGTTGTTGTTGTTGTTTGACTTGCATCCCACTGGGATTTTAGCACAGCGTTGGTGGACGGTGATTTTTTTCTGGAAGACTTTTCAGTTTTTTCCTGGATTTTTCTATTTGCGCATAGTCACTTTAAGATGTTTTCTTGTTCATGTTTTTGATTTTTGTTTGTTGCAGTTGCACCCGATTCAAGAGTCGAATGGCTCACAGGGCTATACCAAATAAATGAAACTGAAAAACTGAAACAGCACATTGGAGACGAGGGTTGGTGCATCTCGGATTTGTAAAATGCCAAAACCCACTGGGCTGCAGGGTCCTCGGGAGATGACAGCACAGAAAATGTATTATTTGAACCCTTATTTCTGGATCTCTGGGGTTTAACCCTTAATGTGCTTGGGTTGTCCACCCAAGTTTACGTGCCAAACATTAATGCAATTTGCCTAACATCTCAGTGTAGGATCCTCCTGAAAAAAGGCTTGAGACTCGATGAGGTTTTCTTGGATAACCGACACTATTTAAGACCGAAAAAGGAGGATTTCTCCACAATGCTGGCTGTCGCCTGATGAGGCTAGGTGTAATTTCCGGCAATATGTACTCGAGTTGTAAATAGTGTGGGTTTACTCTACAACACAACGACATGCTGAGCCAGTAACTAATTGACGTGTTTCGTTTACGTGACAATCCTTATTAATTGGCTGTGTCGGGTGGTGGTGGATTTTCGACACATTTATATTTATGCGATCTGACCCAAACAACCTTATGGATAATATTGGTCAGAAAAGCCTATGTATTTCAAGTTTCATTTATTAGGTATATCTCTGTGAGTAATGCGGCTCTTGACATGAGAGCTTTCCCAATGTTTTACTACTGGCTGAACGCTTGGACACTTGGTAGCATAGTAGCGGGCTCCTTGCTCATGCTGATTGATCAGTTTTGTTGTTTGTGTGTGTGTGTGTGCATGCATGATTGATTGTGTTTGTCTGCAGGGAAGCTGACTCGAAGTTCCCTTGACACAAAGAGCAATAATGACACCTGAGGCCCCCAGACGGGGCTGGACCCATCACCACTTTTGTGTCTTCCTACTCACCTTCTTTAGGTATCGCTGTGGTCGATGGTGCATTCAGCCCAGACTGTGCAGTCCGTACTTGTTGCTGTGCAATTACATTCATTGGTTGGTTTAAAGCAGTATTGCGGGCCACCTACGCCCAATATTACGTGATATTTCCCATTGTTAATTGCTCTCTTTTAAATGTTACGTCTCTTGTAACCAGTGGTGATGACAAGTTGAAGTTGTGTAACTGCTATGATCGTCGCACATATTTGTTAACAGAATGCAGTTCTGTTGCTCCATCAAACTTATATTCAGCCTTGTACTTCTTCTAGGTCATGTGATCCAACTGTGTTCTTAGAAACGTTCTCCAAATGTTAAGATTCTGTTATTTTATGTGTCCCATGTGTTATTAATGTTGTGGATATTGCCAGCAGTCTTCTTGCAGTGTGTTTCATTTGTGTTTCTTATCTTGGTGCTCTTGCGATATAAAATGCACGTCCATATCACGTGTAGTGTACACTTTTGGTCAATGTCCACTTTTGCAGCTGAATCAATGTTTACTGGTATGTCGATTGTGTTCCAAAATCTAATTTTATTACTTTTTAACCAAGGTTGAAAGCGTTTATACATTATGCGTGTCTGTGCATCCTTAACAAGGGGGGTGGGCGATTAAATACGAACCAAACTGTAGTCTAGAGTCATGTTACCATTCGGGACTTGCCCTATTGGAAAAGGGCAAATTGATCAAAGGGTTGCCCAAAACTTGCACACACATACCAGGTCAAATAAGGACTAGTATTTGTAGATATGCAAGTGCATTGTGGCTTGCCAGACGGCTGCTCGTCAGCTTCCATACTGCAAATAAATTACTTTGGAAGAAATGCCTATATTAAAGTGTTACATAATCCATGCATATGCAATAGATTTCCTAACTTTTGATTGTATCAACCGGGTGGTTTGGTGGCTTTCTCACCCTCTCAGAGTCCAGAGTTCATTGGCTTGAATCCAACATCAGCCATCTGATAATAGTAATCTGTGGGGTCATTATACTCAAGAGAGGCTTGATATACCGTATGAATGTAGAAGAGCCCATCAACATAAGTGCCAATGTCTCCTCCACAGTTATGGAATACAGATCGTTATTATACTAACCCCAACTGATTTGAATACAGGATCAAACACTGTTGAAAATTACGTGCTGTATACATTAAAATAACAATGTAATAGAATTTGCATTGATCATAAATCATCAGCTGTTGAGTGCATAATTCAATGCATATATTGTGAACTTAAGAATAATATGTAATGAAAAGGTTAATCAATTCATGCTTAATGAAAGTGACCTTTAATCAGGAAGTCATTATTAATGTCAAGGTTGTTTTTCAGGACAGGATGTATTGTGATGTTTGGTCAATTTAGTATTTTATGAGTGGGAACACTGGAGCAGCAGGTGAAAACCCCATACATAGGAGGGGACACATTCAAACCTATTCAAACTGTACACACTGCCTACCATAATTTCATCATAATCAATGCTAACCTTAGCAGCAATTTAATTATTATTTGCACCAGCATTTAAAGTAGAATCGGCATCATCATCAACAATGAGCAGCAGAAGAATCGGCATCATCGTGTTTAGTGTCTTCAGCAACCTTGGCCTCATCACCATTATCGACAACATTTGTCAGCAATAGGAGAAAATGAATTGGCTTGATAAGGACATCTATTTTTGCATGCTTGAAAGTGACACATGTTAAAACATACATGGATTAAAAGATCATGTCATTTTTAATATAGAAGTACTGAATTCATGGAAGTTTACTTTCTGAAATGACACTTATACACAAGTAGTCAGTGGTTTTAATTGTGAAAGTTTTGTGAAATTTTTGTCTTTAAGAATAATATTTTAGTATCATAAGCAGGGGCGGTTTCTTCATTAGGGCGATTGGGCGACGCACCACCAATCTCAGCCGTTACTGTGCCTCTGGATATAGTCCAATCAGCGTCATGTCACGTTCTGTGGAGTACCGCCTCTTTTTGGGCGATTTCACTCTGGCTGGGAATCGCCCCGAGTGGTCTCATAGACTTACATTCAAAGATGTTTTTTTTCGAACGGCGGGCGCTGCAATGCATTCTCTATGGCTTCCGGGAGGGCTCGCACTAACGTGCTTACGTCATCATACGTAAGCACGTTTCAGTCAACAATATTATTTGTCGCCACCTAGTGGAATCTTTAATAAAAGAAACTGAGTGGATTGTAATAATAGTGAGATAGAAACACGCAAGATGTATTGTAAGAGTCACTTTATTTTTCATTAATATTAAAGAAGTGAAGTTGCCTTTACATGCTTAAGCTGTTAATTTATCCATTGCATGGGTGGACCTTATCCTTATCAATCATCCAGACATTTGCCCCCCCTGAGAGATTTTGCAGGAGCCGCCACTGATCATAAGGTGCACTTGAACAATGTATCTCAGACCACCGTGCATTTAAATGAGGAAAATAAGTGATAAGTCACCAGGGAAAGGAATACCATCTTGTGACATGATAGAGAACTGGAGAGAGGAGTTTTTTTTTAAATAGATGGGTCTTCCTCTGGGATTTCTAATTCTCCAATGACTGTGAATTCCTAACGCCAAATGGTAGGGAATTATAAAGCTTGGGTGCCATACAAACAGACTCCCCGATCACTCCAAGCTTGATAGCAGCTTGCCTGAGCTGGGCTATGTAATATCTCCCTTGAAAAGAATACTACTTGGTAAGGGGCCAACCAAGTGTGTTTAAAAAAAAAATTGCTATAATGTCTGCCTGTCTTTGTGCATGTCATATATTGTCTCCCCTTGTCTTTCAGCTATGCATTTTTCCACGTGACGCGAAAAACATTTAGCAATGTTAAAGTCAGCCTGTCGGTCCAGTGGACGGGTACACCCACCAACGAATCAACGGGGACCCTATACCCACCAGAGGTGAGATTACACAGACAGTCTTCACTCAGTGCCACATTATAGCCCTGTACCAGTGGTGGAAGTCCACATTCCTATGATCATCATCGGCCATGTCTGTCCACTGCTAGATGAAGGCCTCCCCACGCTGGTGTAATTGGTCACGGTCATGGAATGCCACAATCCATCTCACTCCTGCAAGAAACTAATTTTCACGTCACAAAGTCTTGTCCATCGGTTGTCATCCTTACCAGCGATGTGTCCTGCCCAGCCTTATCTACTTTCCTGAATAGACAAAGCAATGTCTCTGATTTTCATTTATTGCCTATTCTCTCTCTATGCTTCTTTGTGCCCTTTTCCATTTTTGTGAAATTTTCTTTGTCAATGTCCACGTTTGTGATCCACGTGGCATAGCAGGTAATATTCACTGATAAAACATTTTTACACCGGTAGTATGTTGCTTTATGTTGTCAAGTTGGTTTTCCAAAAGTCATAGTTTTCTGAATATTTACATATAAATATATTTTGTCAATCATCAAATTATATTTTAATCGTTCTTCCATTCAAAAAGGGAGGAAAATATATTTTAATAATTACAGACCCATTAGCCCCCCCCCCAAAAAAAAACAACTCTACTATGTATGAAACTGTTCACGAAGTTAACAGGAAACCAAAATAATGGATATTTTATACGCCAACTAACCACATGGGCAAGTTGAATTGGAGAAATGTTTTTTTACCATTGACCGCAGACATGTCACCAATCAGATCCTAGAATAAACACGTTGACATAAATTGCCATTATTCTCGTTTTTTGTAGACTAATGTAAGATTTGATTCGGTCGAAACTACCGCAGTCTTCTAAGCCCTCTCAAACCATGGCCTAATAAAAATAGAAGTCATCAAAACCAATCAGAGCCGCTACACTGGCATTCTGGTTTTATTGCAAACTACAAATCATGAAAAGAGTTAAGTTTAGGATATAACGTTATATCACCAAGGCTATTCCAAATGCCTAAAGCGGAGACCAGTTTCTCTATAGCACAACCAATGTAACTTTCCATTAAGTTCTGCTCATTGTCAATCTCTGGCAGGGCTTTACGCGTATACAATGTTAGTCGCGCATACTGTAACGGCATCACTTGGCTAGATCATTTGCTCTTCCTTGTAATACAATTATACGGTTATTAACATTGATTTCTTCCAACAGGTGTGGTCAGCTCATCAGCTCTTTCCCGACGAAAACAATGCATCGCTCTTCCTGGGAGCGCTGGACACCATCTTCCTCTTCTCGTACGCTGTGGTACATATCAATTTTGAGGAAATTGCACTCCAGCCTCCCCGAATGGTAGAGCAGTGTGTATTGGTGTCTCCATCCTGAGCACGGAGCGTTGGTGCAGTGGCTACTGCACTGCGCTGCGAGCCTGGCGACCTGGCTAACATCCATGGCGAGTGGTCTCTGGGCCTCCCCAGGGGATACAAATAAAGCTGGGTATGGTGCTAACCACACCACACCCCCCTTGTACACCATACTGGTCTCCATATGTATGTATGTATGTTGAACTTCCTTCGCACCATACGTAGCCAACCGTGCTAATCGGAGGTGCAGGGGAAGGACAACAAACTAAACGCAAATAGCAACAAAACACGAAAAGCACTAACAACACTTGCTTATATTCTTGGTTCTTTCGGTACAGTCACGTAGAAGGGAAATAATACAATACACAAGCAATCATACCTGATGACGATTGCTTGTGTTGCAGTCGAAACGTCGTGAGAATTTTATTGTTTTATATTTTTATTATTTTATTATTTCCCTTCTACGTGACTTTACTGAAAGAACCAAGAATATGAATCACTGCAGTCACGAAAGCTTTAAATCAAAATTTAACACTTGCTTACTAACAGGACTTGGCAAAACAGTCTGTTGGCTATATGGGGGTGTGGAATTACTTATGACTTTTACCAAAAGTGTAAAAAAAAAGTGTATATTAATCAAATGATAAATCGTTACACCCATAGTAATAATACACTTTGTGTCGTACACAGGGATTGTACATCAGTGGCTACCTTGGGGACAGGTTTAACCTGCGCCTGGTGCTGACTCTAGGCATGTGCTCTTCTGCTATTGTGGTAAGAAAACCTTCACAACTCTAGTAGTCTGCAGAGATAATCATTACCTGTGCTGTACTACATTACAATTTAGGTTGACCTTTGCCGGACCTCTTTCAAGTCACCTTGGATAGGACACTAAATATATATTATAATAATGTACATCCCACAGATGACAGAGAGTTGACTGTATCCAAAATATAAGCGCTACTTGGTTCTTGTGTGAATGTTTGTCATTGATCAAACTACAATCGGACTATTCGGTACTTCAGCCAGTGTAGGGAGGCTTTGCTCTGCTGTCTCCTCGCTGTGTGTGATGCAGGTCCTGGTGTTCGGCTCTGTGACTGAGTGGCTGGGTTTCTACAGCATGCCGTTCTATGCTGTGATGTGGGCCATCAATGGCTTGCTGCAGTCCACGGGATGGCCTTGTGTTGTGGCCATCATGGGCAACTGGTTTGGCAAAGACAGGTGAAGATAAGTGGCCAGTTCGTTCAGGATGTGCTTCTACTGCCGTTTGGACCACTCTTTCTTCCAATATTAGGAAGCAACTTTTAAATCTAGATTGAAAACTAATTTCTTTAGAACTCCTTTTTGTGTTTATTTTGTTGTCCTTCCCCCGCACCTCCGATTAGCATGGTTGGCTACGTATGGTGCGAAAGAAGTTTAACATACATACACATACATACAAGAGGGGGCTAATATCAGGTGTGTGAGTGTCGACCCTGGATTTCTGTGTTTCCTGGGGCTGAATCTAGGCTTCAGCCGCGTGCGATTAAACCAGGTTCTCAATTCTAACGAGCATGACGCCGCAGCCTGGTGCACTGAGCCTGCAACTTTCAAATATCAACAGATTCCAGTAATATTAATAACGATATTGCTTTATCTTCTTGGTTCTTTCGGTAAAGTCACGTAGAAGAGAAATAATAAAATAAAATAAATAAAAACTATTTTATTATTAAGACAGCGTCAGACGCTGTCTTTCTGACAGACCTGTTCTTCACCTGAGGACGGCTGCTTGCGTTGTGGCCGAAACGCCGTGAGAATGATTTTATTATGTTTTATTTTTATTATTTTATTATTTCTCTTCTACGTGACTTTACCGAAAGAACCAAGAAGATGAATCCCTGCAGTCACGAAAGCTTTAAATCGAGATATTGCTTTACATTCAGTGTGTACATGTGGTGTGTTCTCCAACAGTCGTGGGCTAGTGTTTGGGCTGTGGAGCGCCTGTGCTTCTGTGGGGAACATCCTAGGAGCTCTGCTCGTCTCTGGCGTGCTCCGGTTTGGCTATGAGGTGAGTGGGTGCGATGGGGATACAAATCATGCTGGCCTGCCATTCCATTAAGGGAAGCCTCCCTGTTGTGAGAGAATTCGATTGCAGAAAGAAATGTGTGCACGGGAAACATGTCGGGCGCACGTGATGACACAAGCGGATTAATTCAGCGTGCACATTGATTGACTCTGTGTGTAGCACTGTGGTTACTTTGAAAATAAATACAGGTAGTGCCCGACTTACGATGGAGATGCGTTACGACGACCCCATCGTAAGTCGAAAATATCGTAAGTCGAAAATGGCCTAGCCTACCCAGGAGTCTTAAAGAATGGTGATAATTTAGCAAAACAGAGCAATTTACAGTACCGTACTGTATAAACTATATGCGTACAGTACATCCCGGCAGCGTCCCAAGGTATAGTATCGTACCTCGTACGCTGCTGCGTTTGCCTGCCGCTCGAAATGTAAAATATTTTACAGTTTTGTCATCGCTATCGCCATCGTAAGATCGAAATATCGTAAGTCGGACCATCGTAAGTCAGGGACTACCTGTATATGAATGCGTTATTAGGAATTATTGTGTTAATCTTGCAACCAAAATGAATCAAATCATGCACTGAAGAATGTATTTTACAAAGAAAATTATCTGCATATATTGTATTCGCCTTTGATCTCATCAGATCTCAGAAGCTAGGCAGGGTTGAGCCTTGATAGTGCTTGGATGGACAACCGATATACACACACCCAAAGCAGGTGTTGTAGACTGCTGTGGTGATACAGCAGATGCCATTGCAGCAAAATCTGCTCTTGTACTGCACTTCAAGCTGTCAGGTCTACGCTTACCACCTTCACGAACCTGTGTGGACCTGTGCTGGGCACGGGGAGGCCCTAATGCAATAGCGGATTGACAAACGGACTACTTTTACATGTACATCACATTTAGGGACATGAAGCTAACTGAACAGAATGAACGAGAATGCAAACTGGAGAAAATACAGTCGAATTAGAAACATTTTGACAATTCGTTAAATATCTCTGTGCGAGTAAACTGTTACACGCGCCGAGCGTTCACACACAGAGTTTGTATACTGAGCGAGTCTCCCGCTTGTTCCTGCGTGCAGTATGCATTCCTGGTCACTGCGTGTTGCCTGTTTGCCTCTGGAATTGTCGTCTTCTTTGGGCTGGTCAGCTCTCCGCTGGAGGTCGGTAAGTAGCGACCCAGACTCCCCACGTGTTTGCGCATGCGTAAAGTGAACCGAGCATTATCACCCCGATTGCCATCCACTGCAGGATGAAGGCCTCTTCACTCTGCCTCAGTCGTGGAGGCTGTTTCACCATGCTTCATCACACCAATCGGTGTGAGGGTTGGTGGAGGTGAGGGGCATAGACGTGACTTGATTGGTGGGTGTATGTTTTGTGAACCGGTCATGTGACACCAAGACTCCTCGGTCTACCTTGTTAGGGACGTGCGCACATGTGGAATGTGAGATTGGCATGTGGAGACGTGACCGTGAGAGGGCAGAGCTTAATTTTATCACCAAATAATTTTTAGGACATGAGTGGACTGCGGGTGGAGTGTGTCTCGTAATCAGAGCCAGAGTGATATGTATACTCGATGTGGTGTGCCGGATGTGTAAATATATTTACGGGTCATCGCTCACCTGGACAGGTCCAGATGAAATTAAGCTCCGTGTGAGGGGACAATGAAAGAACACAGGGGAATTTTATTTCTTGCACCAGGGTCCATGCCAACCACACTTCTACGACACTCCTCTCCAGCACCAGAGCAAGTGTCTAGTTTCCCTCCCAGTAAGATCCAGATGACCTGTGCACATGCCTCTACCACACAGGATTACCTGCACCGGATTGTGCCGAGGATGGAGCCGGCGAATCGGTGAACTGTGCCGAGGCCGTTGAGCAGACTACGCTGCTTGGTGACCCCGTGAGCCCAGCTCCGGCATTGGGCTTCTTCCAGGCTGTGTGTCTGCCTGGTGTGGCGTTGGTGAGTGAGTCACTGCCAACCGCAGCGAACATTTTTGTTAAGAGATTTCCCGTAGGTGTTCATTATTGTAGAAGGTGAAGGTTCAGCCGGGAAATCGCTTGCTCACGTCACTGCTGGCGGAAGAGCCTCAAATTAAGGCATTTTTATCGTGCCCCTCTACAGGGTGTTGTGCTGCTCTTCCTCGCTGGCCAGATTTTCTGAAGGAAGTGCGAGTCCCTGTACTTTACCCCACTGTATGCGACCTGCCATTCAACTAACTGCGGTGTACCTATTTATGACGCTGGGTAAACGGAGGCGCGGGGGTGGATTTAAGAAAGTGGTCCATTGTTTTAACTGCCGCGCCGGGAGATCCGACCTGCGACCTCTGGATTGCGAGTCCCATATGCTTACCATTACACCAGAGCCCATTTTCTCAAATTCATTTTGATCGTGACTTAAGACAAAAAGACCACAATTCGCTTCTTCAGGAACCGCTGGTGGTTTTTGGCATAATCCACAAAGGCTGAGTGGTCTTTTCCACATTTTTGTGCATGTGCCTCCATGTGCGGTGGTGCAGTGGTTCGCACGTGGCACTACACGCTCGGCGACCTGAGTTCCTTTCACGCTCACGGCCAGCACCAGCGGCGATTATCTGAACCGGTCCTAAGCCTTCCCTAGATCGACTCGGCCTCAAATGAGTACCTGGTGCGATGTGTAAATATTGCCACGAGGGAGACAAAGGCGGCTGGGATGGGGCTGGCCACTCCACCCCTTCATGTGTCGTGCCGGCCTTCATCGGTGATCGCTAACAGCGCTTGCCCCAACAGTCTGTTAAGGTTATACGGGGGATGTTTGTTTTTGTACGCAGTACTCTCTGGCATATGCCTGCCTCAAGCTGGTGAACTACTCCTTCTTCTTCTGGCTTCCCTTCTACTTGTCGGGACATTTCGGCTGGAGCGAGGCGGACGCAGACCGGATGTCCATCTGGTACGACGTGGGAGGAATAATCGGTGAGCGTCGCAGAGCATTCGCCACATGCTGCATGCCGGTCGGTCAAAAGAACACCCGTCGGTTTGTATTGAGAGAGAGAATGAGAGAGAACATGAATGAATGGTTGCTAAGGCTTTATAACAGTGGTGGGGAACGTCCGGCCCGCGGGTCGTATAAGGCCCGCAAAATCATTTGGTGTGGCCCTGCCAAGGAAACCGCAGGCGGGACTCGAAATTCAATAAATCTAGGAGCAAACCTGGAAAAGCAGTTGCGAGTAGCAACATCATCAATACCAGCTAATATCACACGCCTCACCAAAGAGAAGCAGTTGCAGCCATCACATTAGGGGTGAGTTAATTAAATGTTTGACCAAATATAGCAGGCTAATTTTTAAGTTGATAATTTTGTATGGCCCGCAAATGATGTTATAAATATCCAAATGGCCCTTGGCAGAAAAAAAGTTTCCCGCCCCTGTTTTCTAAGCTTAAACTCTGCTGATCATCAGCATGGTCTTTTATTCACCATCTTTATCCTTGTTGTGGTCTTGCAGGCAAAGAGCCGCATGCCGCTCTTTGGCATGTGGCTCTTTGGCTGCTCCCTTATGGGCAGCCGTTTTTTGAAAAAGGCTGAATTTACTTTATTCCGTTCTTAACACTTTAAAATCTAGTACAGGCGGTCCCCACTTTTACGACGTCACATTGCGTTCCGTGAAACCCCGTCGTCGTAAATTGGTGACGACAAAATGTACAGCCAAACTGTATTGTTAACGAGTAACTAAGGGGGGGGGGATAGATGTAGTTTATTCCATCACCTGTTATGTTTAATTAAGTCAGAATTTGTTTGTCATCTGTTGTATACTTGCTGTATTTGTGTATGTGGATCTGGAGTTGCATTGAGTGAGAGATGCAGCCTGTCTGAAACAGCATCAAGTACCCGATTTTTATGGCAGGAAATAGCCTTCGTTGTTGGTCTGACTCTTTCTCAGCATTAACTTAAATTTCTCCTGTCCTCTGAAGAACATAAGATAGAGGTTTGACTGTATATTCCGTGAAAAAAGAATTACGTTGACATGAATAGTCACTGCATATATATGCAATAAATTACTGTGTCCGTCCGTCGTGCATCCAAAAATGGGAGGGGTGGGGCTGGGTGGAGAGGGGAGGGAGGGGCTGGGTGGGGAGGGTGGGGAGGGGCTGGGTGGGGAGGGTGGGGAGGGGCTGGGTGGGGAGGGTGGGGCTGGGTGGGGGGTGGGAGGGGTGGCGCTGGGTTGGGAGGGGCTGGTCACCCCGTGGTGCCCTTATAAAACTCAACGTTTAACCTACTCACGCCGGCTTGTGCCCGCCCTCACAGTCGGGCATATTTGCGGAATACACCACACCGCCGTTGATCCTGGCCATTGACCGAGCAACCCAACGTTCCTACCAGCTCCCTCCGCAGGAATGTGTACACTCGGTGCAATAGCACACAGTAAACCTAAAAGATATGGATTGTGTCATCTTGTTTTTATTACTTCTTAAAGTAATCGATTTCCATGCCGACATGTTTACAGTCACGTGAGCAGAGTCATCAAGTGAGAACTCGCTTGTGACCAGCCTGCACGTAACGGGTGCAGATGAGTTTGGTTAATCAGTGACCCATACAATCCGCCCACGGATAAGCAAGAGTTGATTGTGCTTTAATAACCCACGTTGTTGCCTCCTGTGCTGCAGGTGGAGCGGCGGGGGGATTGGTTTCTGACCGTTTGGGCAAGCGAGCTCCCATCATCACCCTCATGCTCGTCCTCGCCACGGGCTCGCTGGTCGGATACAAATGTGAGCGCTTGACCCAGGCTAATCCTGACAGCTGTACGTGATTAAACTTGGGTTTTCAAGTGTACACGCCTGTCCACAATTTGAGCCGATGACATTGTTTATGCTATTTTTTTTCCCCAGATTCTCCGAACAATAAATCGGTGAATGGCTTATTAATGGGCGTTACAGGTCAGACATTTTACGTGCAAACATCTTTTCCAAATCCATTATGTTTAACCTTCAATGCTGCCAATTGTTAATGTTAGTTTCTCCTGCAAAGAAATACTATGTTTGTCTTTATTTAAATCACAATACCTACTGCTCAAACAAGCAGTCAGTTTATCTTTGACCATCCCTAAGTTCGAGGTAAAAATTCCCCATTCTTATGGTATGGACACATTTATAAACAAAAGAAACACTCCAGACCTGCCATTAAGAGGTATTTAAAAAAAAAATTGGAGCAATGAGCAGCTTAGTTGCGCTCTGAATTTGAATGTTCAGCCTGAATACACGCCGTGTTTTTCCACTAACCCTTCTGCACACAAAACAGCCAGCAATTGAATTGGCCAAACATTTAAATGCAGGACCCTCCATTAAGCGCATCTTGATACGTAATGCAGTTCTCTGGCATACTTGCATGCCATTGTTATCTTTATTATTATGATTACGTATACATGGAATCAAGTTATTTTTGTTTGGTGATTGTTCAAAATGAGAGGTCGCAACCGTATTGATTGTTCAGTTGTGTCTGTTGACTCACGCAGGATTTTTCGTGGGAGGGCCAGCAAATCTGATCAGCTCGGCCGTTTCGGCAGACCTGGGCCGACAGGGGCCCGTTCAGGGAAACCAGGAGGCTCTGGCCACTGTGACGGGGATTGTTGATGGAACGGGCAGCCTGGGAGCCTCCGCGGGGCAGGTATAGAACACCGCCTTCTCTCCTTTTCAAGTCCAGACGTCGCCCAATCAACCCAGTATATATATGTGTGTGTATTATTATGTTTAATTTTTATTATTTTATTATTTCCCTTCTACGTGACTTTACCGAAAGAACCAAGAAGATGTTGGTGTATGTTGAACTTCTTTCGCACCGTGCGCAGCCAGCTGTGCTAATCAGAGATGCGGGGGAAGGACAACATTTTCACCTATTCATATTGGTTCCCCTTGCATATGACCATATCACCAGGAAAGTGGCCGATCTGTTCAGATTGTGGAAGCTAAGCAGATTTAAGCCGAAATAGTGTTTGCGTGGGTGACTACTGCAATAGGCTACTGCAGGGTTATGTTGTGGGCAGCAGAGGGCAGTGCAGTGCAATCTGTGTATGCTGCTCCCTGCCCAATTTCATTGAACCACACTGACCAGCGTGGTGAGGTTTGGGTCAAATAGCCACCACGACCTGCACGGTGTGGGAAGCCCCTCATCCAGCAGTGGATTCACAAACCTCCTACGCATTTCACAAGTAGTACTAAGTAGTACTAATCGCATATCTGCACGGGCGGGGAGCCCCCCCCGAGCGCTCATCCACGTCTGCACACCAAGCCAAGCCGAGCCAGACACCGCAGCCTCAGCACGCACGGAGCGACGGGGGGCGGGGAGAGCTAACGGGAGGCGAGGCAAGCGCAAGCAACGGCGAAGCTATACTATTAACATTGCTTCCCTTTATTAATGCTACCCCTACCCCCTCCCTTTGATGCTGCTAATCCTGCACAATGCACGGGCATAATATGACTTTGAAACCCCCCGCCCACCTCCTACGCATTTCACAAGTAGTACTAATCGCATATCTGCATTTCCCATAAATATGCTAAATTCCTCTTGATATGCAAATTATTTTGTCAAGGTGCTCTTCGCCCCTCCATCCCAGCTTAAATTGTCGCTCCAAGCCTGGGGCTTGTCATTCAGACTCTGTCTCCTCGACAGACCTGTTCTTCACCTGAGGACGGATACTTGCGTTGTGGCCGAAACGTCGTGAGAATTATTTTATAATGTTTTATTTTTATTATTTTATTATTTCCATTCTACGTGACTTTACCGAAAGAACCAAGAAGAGGATTGTCCAATCGTATGCATTGGTGTCCACGTCAGTCCAGGTGCATTACTGCTAGAATACTCCCCCGTAGCACCAAATGCCACTGTCAAGTGAATCACTGAAATTAATTTACATAAACTGAAAGTCGTTATATATATGTACAGTATATCTTATCATCCTCTGTGAGGACGATACTTCAGTGCGGGTTGGTGAAGGGGACGCCCAGTTTTCACTTGTCACTGATGTTAGTCGTCGGCCAGGAATCAATCTCGGGGTCATTGGCTAAATAGTGTGGTGTGTTAACCAATCTCCCATTGCTATGAATTCTGTTACATTCATAGGCGAATGTGTGTAGTTCAAAATGCTCGGCTAATCAAAGTGAGTGTTGCATTGCATACGATCATTTTGTACCATATTTATTATTTTATTCTTTACTTCTATCTATTTCAGTTTTTGGTGGCCGTCATAAAAAACAAACTTGGCTGGGGATGGGTGTTTTATCTCTTCATTTTGATGGTAAGTTTTGAAACAACATGCAGAGCAACACCCAAAATGTCTCTCTGATCGCACACGTCCTTACCCTACCCACCTGCTCCTGCTGCAGTAAACACTGTCTTCTATCTAAACTATTTTTTATTTTATCTGGTCAGGCCCATTGAGCTATATAGCTAATTTTCAGAAGCGACCTGGCCACAAATGATAGCCCAATGAAGTGGCCTACTATGTTGAAATGTATAGCAGCCAAATATTCCAATCGCATGTTTCTAAATATGAAGGGGAAAGCCGGAGGGCTCGGATAAAAATCCACACCACTACGGGGAGAACATGCAAACTTCAAGTATACAGGCATCAGGGTCGGGATCGAACCCACATCCTCCTGTATACCAGTGGAGGTAGTTCACATCTCGCCACCGTGGCGCCCTATGAAACTCCCTTCATAGCTCCTAATACCTCTTGAACCCAAGTCGGCTTGGCGAATCCTGTAGAGGCTCATTTTGTGCAAAACGAGTAACACGCCTGTCTGCATGCCAGTGAGGTGTTAGCAATTACAGAGCAGTGGTAGCAAGGGAGTTTGCCGTGTCTCAGCACTGCGCTGTATGCTGGATAATTTTGAATGCCTCGATTCGCCGCCACCTCTGTGATTTCATGAAGTGTCACGTCATAGTCACGATTCAATTAAAAGATCACTTCAGTGTTTGTCTTATTGTACTGATTTATTTTGTTCCAGTGGCGTAGCGAGGTTTGCATGGGCTAAGCTGTGTCCCCCTGTCCAATTCCCACTCGCCCCCTTCTTCGTAGCCCAGCGCTTGGGCACCTCCAGCCCCGTGGTCTTGCTGTCGATTGTGGAATGACACTGCCCGCGCACTCGATAGCTACACCGCTGATTTGTATCGTCTGTACAGTCTTTTTTCGACTTAAAGCTTTCGGGACTGCAGGGATTCATATTCTTGGTTCTTTCGGTAAAGTCACGTAGAAGGGAAAGAATAAAGTAAATAAAATAAAACATCATACAATTTTCACGACGTTTCGGCCACAACGCAAGCAGCCATCCTCAGGTGAAGAACAGAGCTGTCGGAAAGACAGCATCCTAATGACTGCTCGCGTTGTGGCCGAAACGTCGTGAGAATTAAATGTTAAATTTATTTATTTTATTATTTCTCTTCTACGTGACTTTACCGAAAGCACCAAGAATATGTACAGTCTCTGTCGTCTCCGCTATCTGGTCCTGTTTTGTTTGAATAGTCTCTACACTCTGTATTGTTTCGTTGTTCTGTCTATTTCCATCTCATTTGTACCGTCTCCTTCATTATGAACATTAGACTAAAATAAAGAACCACGTGAAGTTTGCATTCATACAAATTAAACAATTATTACACGTGTAGGGCTGTTACGGGAGGGCTGTAAGTGCATACGATCCAATGGGTAACAAACACAGTGGGCGGAGTTACGGGAGTACACGGGGGGGGTGCCCGCAGCGACGTCCGCATCAGGCAGCCTGGGGGGTTGTGATCCTGTTGGGGGGTATAAAGGGGGAGGACAAAGAGAGCTCGGGGCTCAGTCTGGGAACGAAGGAGGAAGAGTGAAGATCCTCTAGCTAGAGCCCTGGACTCCCCTCGACGCCGCCCTTGTCAGGGCTGCAGAGGAGCGAGCCAGAGGCGTGGTTCCGTGAACCAGGGTTAGACCCTGGGACTCCGGAGACCGTAGCCCGACTCACCAGTGTCGGGCCAGTTAGCCTCCCCTAGCTCGTTAGAGGAGGACTTGGGGATAGGTGAGATTAGCTAGGGGGTATCCCCAGTTATCCGGGTGAGGGGGCCGCTACCCCCTCTAGTGTTGTCCTGTACCGATAAGCTGAAAATAAATATACGTGTGCCTCAACCTGGGTGTCCAGCGTCTTCACCGGTACTTCATCTGGTGTCAGAAGTACTACGGACATGGAAACACGTCAGACAGCTCGAGCCAGAGTACCGGAGGAGGACACTGCTGAAGTCGTTGAGCCCGAGGCGGCTCACCAAGACATGGCGCAGCCGGGGGCCGACGCCTTCCTACCGGGGCATCGGCATGAAGAGGGGCCGCAGCCAGACGCGCTACGGCTGGCTCACGAGAGACTGGCGGAGCTACTGTACGCCGCTGCCGCCACGCTGGAAAACATCACGCGGCTGGGGGCTGGTGGTCCACCACGGGGCGAGGGGAGTCGTCAACCTGAGCGCCTTCCCGCCATTTCTGAAAACTCAAACTTTGAATTTCCCGCCATCGTCACGGCAGCTGCGGAGGGCGTGGCCGGGCTCAACCTTGGGTCCGACACCGCTCTCGCTGGGACAGCTGCGTCATCTCCAGCGGAGGGAGCGTCATCACATCCGCGACAGGCGATTCCATCTGCCATTCGCGCCGACGCACAGCCGAGTCCCGGGGATAGCAGCCTACAGACGTCCAAGGCGAACGCTGCGCTACAACAACGGCTGCCTCCGCTGAAAGAATTTGTTGGTGCAGAGGGCGACTGGGGCGGCTTCCAGCGACGCTTCATCGCCCACCAAGAAATGGCAAGGTGGTCCGACGATGAAGCCCTCTGCGCGCTGCCGGCGCTCCTCGACGCAGACGCGCTCGCCGCCCTCACATCGGCGCCGAAAGAGAAGCGGTCTACTCTGCCGAAAGCACTACAGCTGCTGGCCGGGGTCTATGGACCTTCAGCGGAATGCAGAGAGCGGTTCTACGAGCGCAAGCGGGGTGAGAAGGAGTCGCCCCTGGCATACAGGACGAGCCTCCTAGCGCTGGCTAAGACGGCTTTTCCCCGTATGGACGACGATGGCGTGGACGCGATGGTCACGGAGAAAATACTCCTCCTGGCAGACGACCTGGACATCGCTGTCGTCGCACAGGAGGACGCCGAGATGACCTCTCTTCAGGCGGCGCGCCTCCTTCACGCCAACCTTCTGTCCCTGCGGCGGAAAGCCAGCAGGGCATCGGCAGGGCGTGCGGTGGCTGCAGCCACCCTTCCGACGGAGGAGCTCTTCGCCGTCGACCATCGACGGCAACAGGCGCAAGAAGTACGGTCGGCCCGGGACGGGTCAAGCCGTTTCAACCGCCCGTCGTCTCCACCGGGGCTCCCGCGGTGTTTCAACTGCGGCGTCCGGGGCCACGTCGCCTCGGGGTGCCGCTCTCCTCGACAGCGCGGGACGACGGCTCGACGGGACGCCGGGCCTCCTCCTCCCAAGCTCCAGCAACATGACCCGGCGAGTCGCGGCACCACACATGTTTGGCCAAAGCACCTACCCGTTGCACGCTCTCGCACCACAACAAACGGGGGGCCGATGTCGCGTTGCGTGGGGCCAACGCGGATCACTGCGGGGACTCAAATCGAGCCCAAACAGTGGTCCGTGTTGGCCCATCGCGTGGTAGCCGCGTCGTCAGGGTCGTCGGCCGTAGTCGGACACATTGACGGGGTAGAAGTACGCATCTTGGTCGATACGGGGGCATCGGCGACAATCATTTCGGAATTAATTTACAATATTCTGCCCGTACAAAGCCGGCCTTTACTGCCGGTTAACGTCCCATTCTATGCCGCTAACGGGGGCTCTCTCGGCATCATGGGACAGATTCGAGCGCAAATTTCTATTGGGGACATCAAATTGTCGGGGCCGATTTTCGTTTCCTCCTCGCTGGCGGTTCCGTGCCTGCTGGGGACGGATTTCTTAGGTAAAATGCCCATTCGTATTTTGATCGACCAAGGATGCATTGAGCTTCCATCGGGGCGGCGCATGGCGTTCCTGCCATCCCCTGCGGCGGCTCGGTCGGCGTTCGCGACGGTACCGGCGTTCGTCGTTGAAACTGTTCGTGTGCCGCCGGGAGCTCAAATGCTAGTGCCTCTCAAACTTCGTAAGCCCTTCGCTAAGGGCATAGGGGATCAGGGTGTTTTGCTGGGACCGTCTAGGGCCGGGGTTAATGGGCCTCATTTGATTCCGGCCCAGACCGTCGTAAGAGGGGACGGGGACCCTTTCATCGCGGTCCTAAATGTGGGATCGCAGACGGTGGTGGTTCCTCAAGGGACGGTGCTCGCTCACGCGACGCCAGTGCCCTGCGAGGAACCTGTCGCGAACCACGTTGGCACTGCTTCCCGGATGCTCCCACATTCGGACAGCGATGAAGGGTGGATCGACGCGCTTTGTGCGGGATCGACGGACCTGACAAATTCAGAGCGCCAACAGCTTAGAACGCTACTGAGGGAATTTTCCGACGTTTTCAGTCGTGATAAATATGATTTGGGTTGCACTCACCTGCTGCGTCACCATATTGACACGGGTGACAGCGCGCCAATTCGCCAAAATCCGTTTCGGTTAAGTCCCGCCGAAAAGGACCATGTCAAATCGGCTGTTGATGACATGTTAGCCGCCGACATCATTTCTCCCTCCACCAGCCCGTGGGGAGCGCCGATCGTCCTGGTTAAAAAGCAGGACGGCTCGTTGCGGTTTTGCGTGGATTTTCGGCGCCTTAATAAAATTTCGGTTGCCGACGCATACCCGCTCCCACGGATGGACGAATCGCTGGACGCTTTGGCGGGAGCGCGATTCTTCTCCACACTAGATTTACTTTCGGGATTCTGGCAGCTTCCTCTGGACGATGATTCTAAACCTAAAACTGCTTTCCCAGGTGGTTGACGGCGTGGAACGGGTGGTCGCGTACGGCAGTCGGGTGTTGTCTCCAACGGAGCAAAGATATTGTGTCACCCGTAGGGAACTGTTGGCAATTGTCTATTTCATCCAACAGTATCGCCCATATCTGTACGGTCGGCATTTCACCGTCCGCACAGATCATGCGGCACTGCAGTACGCCCTGAAGGTTCAACAGCCATCGGGACAATTGTCCCGATGGCTGGAGGTCCTCCAGGATTTCAGTTTTGAAACCACTTATCGTAAGGGCGTTCGCCACACCAACGCTGACGCTCTGTCACGGATGCCAACCGCCTCCGAATGCGCATGTCTCCTGGGGTCGGGGCGTTGCAAGCCAGTGGGGGACGTGATGGTTCCGGTCCTGGCGGCGGCCGCCGACGATGAAACGGTAGTCCCCATTGATATCGCCGAACAGGGGAGAGATTCCCTGCTTGGATTGCCCGTTGATGAATGGGGGCGCCTCCAGTTGGAGGATGCCTCCCTCCTCGCGTTGCGTCGTCGCGCCGGGGAGAGGGGGCGTGTGACGGGTCATGCCGACGCATGGGAAACCCATGCGGGCTTGCTTATGCATTGGGACGGGAAATCCCAGCGTCACCGGCTGGTGGTCCCTTCTGGCCTACGAGGTAAGGTGGTGTGGGCTGCTCATGAGCGCCTCCTCCACCTAGGTACCCAGAAAACACTCGCCTTGCTTCAGCTGAATTTTTTTTGGCCGGGTATGACAAGGGATGTCGCTGATCTGTTGGCGGCATGCCCTCAGTGTGCGCAGCGCAAACCACCGGCACGGGAGTCGAACCCGCCCTTACAATCCATCCAGGTCTCCAGAATAAATGAACTGGTCGCACTGGATATTCTGGGGCCATTCCCCGCCACCTCCAGGGGAAATAAATATTTGCTTACTGGGGTCGAATATTTTACGCGCTGGCCTATGGCCTGGCCCCTGGCGAATCAGTCGGCAGCAGCCATCGTCGACGCCTTTGTCCAAGGTTATGTCATGGACAAAGGTGCCCCGGAGCGGTTGTTGACCGACCAGGGTAGAAATTTTTCGGGGAAACTCCTAAAACAAGTCTGTGATCTCCTGGGAACGAAAAAAATTCGAACCTCCCCCTATCACCCGCAAACGGACGGGATGGTCGAGCGTCTGCATCGCACCATCACGTCTATGTTGTCGCAGCAAGTTTCGGACTCACAGGCTGATTGGGACTTACAAATTCAAGGGGTTCTAGCGGCATACAGATTGGCTCCCCATGCTGCGACGGGGTTTTCACCTTTCTTTCTTATGTATGGCCGCGAACCCGACCCACCTGTTCGGGCACAGTTGCAGATCCCCGTGCCGCTGGGCAAATCTAAATTGGACGATCACGTTAAATTTAACCTTGACAAACTGACTGAGGCGCGGGATGCGGCGAGGCTAAATTCTGACAGGCGTCAGAAGGCGAACGAGCGCCTCAGACTGGCTCGCGCGCACGTGCTGCAGTGGAAGCCGGGGGACAGGGCATGGCTGCACTGTCCCCAGGTACCACTCGCGACCTCCTCTAAACTCGTACGCCCGTGGCGGGGCCCCGTCGAGGTTATTGAGGTTTTGAGGCCTCAGTGCGTTCGAATCCAATGGGGGAGGCGCCGGTGGTTTGTACACCCCTCTAGGCTGAAGCCGTTTGTTGCGGTGCGGGGGCCCACGCCACGCACGCGAGGCCAAGCATGTGGGGGGTCGACCGACTCGGAGGGTCCGTCGCTGCTCTCGCCTGATGTGTTGCCGGCTGTCCCACCCACAGGTGCACCGGGAATGACGGGCTCACGCCCTGGAACCCCCACAGGTGATGCCGACAGTCGCGCGACTTCAATCGCGACCTCACCTCGCATGGGACAGCCGCCACCGGATGGTCCGCCGTCCGGGGTTGCCCCGTGTGACGGGCCTGCGGCAAGGACGCGCGCTAAAATGCGCAGACTCTTATAATATACAGCAGGAAGAAAAAGAAAAAAATTTATTTTCCTTCACGTGTCATGGTTACTGTATGCTGCGTCGGTGGTGTGCTCCTTGCACACTGAGTGTGTTGTGTTGTGTGGGCGCGGTGTGTGTGTTGTGGGTGCGTTGTGTGTCGTGGGTGTGCTGTGTGTGATGGGGGAGTTCCTGGCTAGTTGTACATACGTGCTTACGGATTTCGTATTTATGCGGGGGGGGGGTGCGTCGGACATTCCCTTCGGGGGTATGGTTGTTGTTCTTGTTGTTGTTCTTCTATTTGCATTTTGTTGAAAAAAAATGAGGCACACACGGGGTCGAGGGGTAATTGTTCCTTTATTTGGAATTGTTGCAGCCGGGACGGCTGCGAGCTGTAATGGGGGGGGTGATGTAGGGCTGTTACGGGAGGGCTGTAAGTGCATACGATCCAATGGGTAACAAACACAGTGGGCGGAGTTACGGGAGTACACGGGGGGGGTGCCCGCAGCGACGTCCGCATCAGGCAGCCTGGGGGGTTGTGATCCTGTTGGGGGGTATAAAGGGGGAGGACAAAGAGAGCTCGGGGCTCAGTCTGGGAACGAAGGAGGAAGAGTGAAGATCCTCTAGCTAGAGCCCTGGACTCCCCTCGACGCCGCCCTTGTCAGGGCTGCAGAGGAGCGAGCCAGAGGCGTGGTTCCGTGAACCAGGGTTAGACCCTGGGACTCCGGAGACCGTAGCCCGACTCACCAGTGTCGGGCCAGTTAGCCTCCCCTAGCTCGTTAGAGGAGGACTTGGGGATAGGTGAGATTAGCTAGGGGGTATCCCCAGTTATCCGGGTGAGGGGGCCGCTACCCCCTCTAGTGTTGTCCTGTACCGATAAGCTGAAAATAAATATACGTGTGCCTCAACCTGGGTGTCCAGCGTCTTCACCGGTACTTCACACGCATACCATTAGATGAACATATGGCAATCACAGTAATTTTCCTTGGATATATATTTCAGTAATAATTTAAACAGCACAATAACATACTAATATAATTCATTTGAATTGCAATTAGCATGCAAGCTAAACTCACATCGGGTTTTTTATGATTCAGTAGAGATGCCTAAAACTCATCGAGCCAGATGTTAGCAGTCCATCAAAAATCCACTGTTGCCTTGTTAGCTTACACCCTTATAAAGATACACTGTGTCTCAGTGGCCCATAGCAGTTATAAATGAGACTACCTATGCATATTGAATATATATGCATTATATATGGCTTGAATCACAAATATAAATGGTTTTTTACCTCATATCTTGTTCTAAAAAAGAAATGTGTTAAATAATTTGAAAACAGTTATAAATATGATTTATTGAAACAAAACAGAATTAAACAAAGTAATTTCGTGTATTGTAAAAAGTAAGTCCTTGGATTCAATATCATAACCGGCTATGACGATTCCACTGCTGGATGAAGGACACCCCAAACCGTTGCCATCTTTTACGGACATGCGATGTAACCATTCATCTAACACCTGTACATCAGCTGATTTCATCGCTCCATCATCGTGGTTTGACTGTCATACGACAAACATTACTGTCATGTGGCAGAACAGTGGGAAACTGTGGATCAGGGGTCACCTGACATGACCTCAACTCTGTCATGTCCTCTTCTTTTGATGACTTTTGCCGCTTGCAGCAGAGGTTTGCACTTTGAGCCTAGTGATGACTCTGGTTAATATTGTGGGTTCGTTTACCAAAAAATACGTTGCTGTTTGCCTCAGTGACCATAAAAGATTCTGTGATGTCATTAGACAAAAGTAGGCCATGTGCGGTTACACGTTTGAAAATTACCTAATTGGGAAAACCCACATCGCAGCATCGCCAATTACTGTGAACCTCTCCATACTACACTTGTCTGTGAAACACAGAGCCTTCGTGATGGCTTTGTGCAATGGGAATGGCGTGAAAACCAACCGTACAAATGATTTGATTCGATTCTATGGACCGTTTCCTAACACGAATGGACACTGTGTCTCGTAACATTTGGCCGATAGCTCAGTCGGGATACAGTTGGAGACGGAGGAAAAAGCGGCGTTAAGTTTTGATGGCAGCGTTTTGCTTTTTGTGTTTTCTCAATGTTTCTGCCCTTGCACCATCCACACAGACGCTGCTCACCATCGTCTGCCTGCTGCCCCTGGTCATTCGTGAGGTCAGAGAGCTCCTCGCCTCCAGTCGCGTCAGAAGGACAACACAGGAGCAGGAGCAGCAGCAGCAGCAGGACTGCTGATGGACAGCAGCAGTGTGTATGTATTTATGTTGAATTTCTTTTGCACCATTCGTAGCCAACCGTCTTTATCGGAGGTATCGGTGAAGGACAACAAATTTAACACAAATAGGAGTTCTAAATAAATACATTTTCAATTTAGATTTAAAAGTAGCAAAGCTCCAGTGGTTTCCTAATATCAGAAGGAAGAGCGTTCTAGAGTTCAACAGAGTGTGGTTTATATTCTTGGTTCTTTCGGTAAAGTCACGTAGAAGGGAAACAATAAAATTATAGAAATATAAAACAATATAATTCCCACGACGTTTCGACTGCAACACAAGCAATCATCAAATTTTCTTGCTGTGTTTTTCACACCTGATGATGATTGCTTGTGTTGCAGTCGAAACGTCGTGAGAATGTTATTGTTTTATATTTTTATTATTTTATTGTTTCCCTTCTACGTGACTTTACCGAAAGAACCAAAGAGTATAAATGCAGCTCTTTAACGACTACAGTGCGGCTCTTGAATTCGAAAAAAATGTCTCGTGTTATTTTGGTTGCCGACCCCCTGACCATTGAAGTCCATTTCACCACGCGAGTTCAGTTTACCATGGGCAGGGCTTGGCAACCTCCGGCTCCGGAGCCGCATGCGGTTCTTTAAGGACTGTTTGCGTGACGTTATTTATTAAGGACCACCATCTCGTATTCGCGTGCGTTGTGGCTCTTGAAATATTGTTTTTTTACCGAATTCGAAACAAAAAAAGCCTCTTGTTGTTGTTTTGGTTTGCCGCCCCCCTAGCTTATCCCAATCCTAGCTCTTGACAGCAGCTGCCAACCTGCTGCGACCAGGAGTCCCTCACGGCTACACACTTGGCCTCCTCTGCCCACGAGGCACCAGCGGAGACACAACGTTGTGGGCAGGGGTCAAGTGTCGAGCTGATCATTGTCCTCATAAACCGTGATCAGTCCACTGCTGGATGAAGGCCTCCCCAAGTCGTCGTCTTCCCCTCACGGTCCCGCGATACAACAATCCACTCGGCACCTTCACACGTGCCTGACGCGTCGCTCCATCTCCACGGTGGATGTCCTCATGGGTGCGTTCCTTCCTTTGGCTGGTGCTCCGTAGTTATTTTCGCCCACCGGTCTTCGTCTGTTCTATCGACGTGTCCTGCCCAACCGCCATGTTTCTTTTGTCTAAAACGTAGAGAAGATACACGTCACCAAATGCCACCATGCCACAGTAGGCGCTGCCTTCAAATGCAAGTAGCCCAGCCCTTGTCGAACGTTCCATTGCTTGTTTGCTTCAACGTGAAGTCATCCCATTGGTACACAAACCTTTTACAAAGAGATGTGAATATATCAATGCATTGATGTTATGCACATTTTATTGTACTGTCTTGAATAACACTCAGGATTAGGGAGGTGTTAAATCCAAGATTGATCATATAAACACAATGCATCTGGCAATTTTTTTGCCCATCCCGGGTTTTGTCATCATGGATTTGACCATTCGCCCCTAATTTATTGAGGTATAGTTCGCCAATTGCGTCCCTGTGGCTTGGCCATTCACGGTTGGCCACGAGTTTCCTGGATACATTGTAAACAAGTACTCTTAACTGAATACAATGCCATCTTGTTCTCCCATGCAACCGATTGCGGGTTGCAGTTCACGTGTTCCCAGGATCCAGTGAGGCAGTGTGATCAGGTTTTTACGTATACGTTTATGGTAATTGTTATTCTATTCATTTACTGTACAAGTTATATTGAACACTATAGAAAATATGAATAATATTTTACATAAAGAATGCTTCATGTTTCACGTTGGGATTAATGTAGAGTAACAGAACAAAAGGAGGGGTGGTGGGTGTCATTACAAAGTCTGAACCAAACCATATTTTTCCCACATGCCTTTGAGTTTGCGGATTGTGGATTTGCTGATTGCGGCGATTTTCCAGAACGTAACCCCTGCGATGGGCAAAGTTTGGGTGTATTTGCATTACCTGTCGCGATGTTACGTATAATGCTGTACGGTATTTTTCAATTCACCTTATTGTAAGTTTTCTCACTTGAAGCACACTACTTGAAACGCGGTGATTGTTTTGAATACATCACGCGTGCAATCGTGACTCCAAGTGAGCATCGTCACAATGGTATCGTGATGATATGATGGCGATTGCTCATAGCAAAGTTTACGAATGCTGGAGGTTTGTTTTGTTCTGAAGCGGTTGTGTAATTACCGGTAATGAACTTGCATTTTAAAACATTTATTCTGCTATTTTTTTCGTGTTCTGTGCATTGGAATTATAAGTATCATTCTTTTGATCAGAAATTATTTTGAAACACTGTATCTTTTACCAGACTCGCATCTTGGTGATAGTTTATTTGCATGCATTTTTTTTGTTGTGTGAAAACGGGGCAGCTGTTTCCATTACGAACAATGGGGGAAACTGCCAAAGCGCGGTGCATTTTAACAGTTTCGGACAGGCGTCGTTCTATCCGGCAGTGTGATCTATCTGTCACCGCATTTTTTGTTTTAAATATAGAGGACTGCGTTGATACATCCAACACCTTGAATTACACATGAAGGGTCTCACTGCCGCTGCTGTGAGGGATTTTTAAACTGCATCGTATTGTTTTTTCATGGGACGGCTTAACCCGTCTGCAGCAAAACTTTTAGGTTTAACCATGTCGAGATGGTTTAAAGGAAAACGCCGCCAATACAATAAATATCTATTATCGTGTAGATACAATACAATGATTTGGAATTGATATGTGGGTGGAGCCACAATGATTTGACTTTATTTGTATCGTTCAGACCCCCCCCACCACCACCCACCCGATGCAGCCAAACAAATGAGTCACGTGTGCAAGCGTTTAAATGCGCCAATGATCTATTTCAGCTGATGGGTAAGTTGAATAAGAAGTCTTGCAGCCAAATGTAGGCATTATACATGAACATACTTAAGCTAGGTGTGTCGTGCTGTCCAATGTGAGGTTAGAAGATTCGTGAATTGTAGTTGCCTTTATTTAGCAGGGAGGTGAAACGTAGACCTGTTGAGACACATGATTCATGCAAGTACATGCAAGACCTTGGTTACATGAATTCATTTAGAATACAACAGTATTTTAAATCCAGACGTTAACTATTTAATGCACATTCATTAGCAGTTAAGAAGGTGAATTGTACTTTAAAAATTAATGTACAAGATGTAATTTTTTATGAGTTCTATTCACTGCAGTGCCATCCATAGTAAAGGTTTTGGTAGTACATTTCAGTGATATCATTGGATATCATTAGATATTACTGCAGGTTACTTAACATGCATTCTCATTCACATAGCTTCAGTCATGTGAGATTGGCTGATGATCTACACAGATTTGGTGTGTAGCTATGAGATTATAGCAGTTTGTTTTGTTGCATCTTCCTTTAAACCTGTCACATCAATAGCAAATACGTATTCGTCACCAGAATAATTTTGTGAGTAGAAATGAATGGTAAGTGATTACATATTGCTGGTCTGCAGTATACTACTGTATTAGCTCAAACATTGAATTGAGTGAGCATACATCGTGTTTGTGGATACTTGATATCGTCTGGCCATTTTTAAAATAGCAAACGTAATTATTTCAGTGGATGCATTACTGTGGATGCGTACTGTACGCACCAATAATACTCGGGGCCATACATACGGGTTATATTAATATAGTCATCAAAAAATTAAGGCAAATGATTGATTTTACAGGTCGAATTCAGGATAAAAAATATATCAAAACAGGAAAAAATGAAAATATAGGAATATCATTTGGAGTATGTTTTAAACAATTTATGTTTACTTCGTGCTTATATTCTGTATAATTGGCCAAACCCCCCAAAAAATAAGATCGTGCACGAATCCTATTGGTTGGGGAAAACCTACGTGTTAAAATATATGCATTTGAATGGAATTTTAAGACAATATTCTGGATATGCATTTGTTCTATATAGAATTAACAGGTAAGAAAAGATATCCTTAGATGTTTTGTTCAGCCACAGAGTTTTATTAATGACTGTTGTGAAGTGGGTCTTGTAAATAGCAATAGATTAACGAGGTATGTATGTATGTTGAAATTTTCTCCCACCGTACGTAGTCAACCATGCGAATCGAATGTGCGGTGGAAGGACAATGAACTAGACACAATAAGCAATTCCAAACAATTGTTCGACCTCAATTTAAAAGTTCATAGCTCAAGTGGCTTCGTATAATGTTCTAAATATGTAAAAAAAGTCGGGTTCTTTCAAAGCACATTGTTACAATGCACACCAATGACAGTTGAGTTTTTCATGGACTCAAGCATCATACCCATTTATGTGCTGCATCATCTTGAAGGTAAAACTTACTCAAAACATACGGTTATGATTAATAGCAAGTCGCAATGGGTGTGTTCTTTTTACATTTTATAAGTACTATACTCTCTGAGTACGTGCTTTACGTTCTTGTGCCTACATGTCATTAACGCTGAACACCAGTTTCTACATCTCACGCATCGATTCATCGATGGAAACATGATTAAACTAGTGATAGAATCGTGTGCACGATAAATCAATCACAGTATTTTCTATTTCGTATGTGGTCACTTCACGTTACCCCTGCAAGCACGAGAGTCTGATTATTACCACAGTGATAACAAATCATTTATTCTTAAATTGTGACAGTTCATTCACTCGTGAGAGAGGCAAATCGTAACGTGCCCACTAAATATTGTATGTAACAGAGAACACATGTGTGTGTTTTTTAGACATTCAGGTTGATTCTCATATGTACAAAAAAGACCCTTGAACTAAGATGTTGGCCAAACCTTCAAGATCAGTCTTGAAACTCAAATCGGGCATGTCTGGGTGAATAAAGTATTGTTGTTATTGTATTCCTGTTGGGTTAGTTCACGTATGATTTGGGAAGTTTGCAAGCCATTATTACGTACAAACAGCCACTGCAAGGTATAGCTTGACGAACATGCAAAATATGGTACTGTGAGTGGTAATTGTAAATGGTAATTGTTGAACGCTGGAGCAGATTTACCCTTAGAAAAAAAAAAGATCCACAAAACTCGTGTTAGCCGTGGGCCTTCACAGTGCCACTTCCTGTAGGGTGCGTCCATGTAAAACTGGGGAACTTGGCCGATGTGAACGCACAAATTCCTCCTCCACAAGGCATACTTGATTTACAAGTTTGTGTTTTTAAGGACAGTGGTTTCGTACCAGCATTCGCCGCAGCTCTGCGTTTGCCAACCTATTTTTGAGAACCAGGTTCTAAATGTGCGTGATTAATTTATACATTTTCACGGACTAGCATATTGTATGTTTCATTTGTGCCATAGGAAGATGTAACTAGTGTCAATCATGCTTTGACACATTTGCAGTGATTAACGTACTCGACTTTGAACTCTGTGACCCATTTCGATTTCCGGCCATGACCAACTGTATCAAGTGATATCAGAACCGGTTATACCCTCCCCATCCTTCACCAGCCTGTTCTGACAAGCGTGGTGAAGTACAGTAAACAAAACACCTATGACCAACATTGTGAGGGGGGGAGACCTTCAACCATTGGTTGATTGAGAATGGCTCGAACTTATTTTACTTTGTCAGTATGTGGATATACTCTTCAATAGACTGACTACTACAACCATTGGCGACGATTAATGAATATCGGTTGGCATGTGACAAACCACCCTTTACAGAGCATGAAGGAATATTATTTTGTGATGGGTGAGAGAAGCTTATTTAAGTCATTCTGTGGTCTATTCTCGGGTTCTGACATATATTTCAATAATGATTACTGGTTATAGGAGTTTCAGAACTCTTAATGTCAACGTACAGACATTGTAAATCCACTGTTGGACAGGAGCTTTCCCATGCCGCGTGGTTTGTAGTAGTTAATCGACCATACTTAATTGTGCTGGTCATTAAGGCTTGGTGAAAGTAGTAGGCAGCACAAATGTGGGAGCTCAGTCCAGCACAGGCATTTGAATTTGCTGCACCGTCATCTGCTGCCCGGCACGTAGCCCGAAACAACCTATAGCAACGTGGCATGCATGGTGGACTACCCATCCATGCACCATCCAGGTTCAACACCTGCTTAGCTCCCGAGGTCTGACGAGATCGGGTGCATTCTGGGTGATGCGATCATAAGCCACGACTCTTCAGCTCTCACTTGATACAGCTATCGTGCTGTGACGGTTCCACCTGAAGACGGAAGCTTGTGTTGCCTCTGAAACGTGATTTTTATTTTATTTTTTATTTTACTTTTATTAATTTTAATTTTTTACCTACGTGACTTTACCGAAAAAACCTAAGAATATGACTCTTCATCGGCTCGTGTTCTGCAACGAGTCAGGCACGTGACGATGATATGTCCTGGTCTGTGGCGCTGGTGTGAGGTACTTGAAGGTGCACGGCTCCTTGATTCTCATGGTATTACAAGTCCACATCATTTGTCATAAAAATGAAATTTCAAAAACCTCATGCAACTTTTACAAATGCACAATAATTATCTCCACTTTAAGAAAGTATCTTGTAAAAGTAGCTTTATCGAATGACATGCCTTGCCCTCATTTACATTTGAATCTGATGTCGTGTTTTTGATGGTAGATTTAGTAATGCATTGTTGGGAGATGAACAGGAATTGTAAGTGGAAACCTGAGAGTATGAGTGAGCACACTGTGTATTTGGTTTGTAGTGCTGTAATAGAACACATGTACACTATCATAATATGTGCTGTGTAGGAGGTAAGAACACTGCTACGGTCCTGTTTGTATTATCACGTTGTGCTATATAGCTCTCCAATGTGGAGAGGCAATAAAAACAACGGCTTTCATGTGCCCATTCTGTGTTAAGGGCCGGCCATACAGAAATGCTTTTGTTCGAAATAATAACGTGATAAAGATGAGACTGAATATCATAATTTACATCGCGTGGTGGTTGTAAAAGGAGTTATTAAAAAGTGTGTTAATGAATGTTGGTGTCCCTATGTGTATGTATGTGTATACATATTATATCCATGGGGAGTTGAATCAGGGCTTAACTTCAGTTGGGTCAGTCGGGGTAGGTGACCCAGAAAATATTTCTGCATCCAGCGCACCGCATCCAAAAGCTCCTCTCACTTTGGCTGTGGCTTCTAGTCACAAGCCGACTTTAATCTGTGCAACGACCCAGAACATATTCAGAGATACATTAATCCCGAGTGTGATGTGCTCGCCATCAGCACGAGGAAGGCAAATGTGGTTGGGTGAGTTTGGTCATCACACAACACCACCTTGAAGTCCATGGCAATCTTAACAGGAGCTCCCTATTAGCATTGTCTCAACAGAGACAAATAAATCTTGGTTCTCTTTGTGCCATCATCCAGTCAGCATTTTATATTGATTGTCTTAGGTTTTAAGACCACTTTCACTCATCATAATGTACTGTGCATGCTTAGTTTTCTCATACAACGTTGGTGCCATTAAAATGTTTACGAGTGTAATAGTGTGTCAGATGATTTTGCCAATAGTCTCATATTTAATATCTATTATGTGTCAACTAAATCGCAATATATTTGTCCTCATTGCTGTTTTATGCTGGTGAGACATTGATATAGTTTGGTGGTGGAGATGGCATCTACTACATATGTGATTTAGTATTTAGAGCTGGTATAGCTTTAGTTTCCTTTGGTAACGATGCATCTATTCATAGCCAATCTTAGGCTAATTATTCATGCATCAAATTGCATGAAAATCGTATGTTGTGTTATTCGTATATGTTGTACGTGATGCGTCCATATCACCCCTGCAGCCTCGAATGGATGCTACATGAACCACAATAGCAAAACAAGGAAGAAAAATCGTACATATGCATGGTTTCTGGAATGATTTCCAAAATTCGCTCAGTATTTAATTTGCAATAATTGCATTGAGATGACTTCACACGTAATGCTATAACTTTGCAATGTCACATAATGGCCAACAAGGTTAATACTTTTAGCACTGGTATTTTATTACCGAGTTTTGGGTGACCCTTAGAACAATTTGGCTGTTATTCTAAAAGGTTATAACATTAATAGCAACATAACTTTATGCAAAAAATATATAATTACGTTGGATAATCTCTACGAGAGTTATCGTGACCCACTAATTACAGACAGAAGATTACTGCTAATGCATTGATCATTTCAACCCATTTAATGGCCGAGAAAATTGTAACACCTATATAATAGTTGCACCTGCCTTGAATAGGAAGTGATAAGACCAATTAGACATCACTGGCGTCCCAATGTAGCCTTACACCCTGTCACTGCCGTTGTACGTTGAGCAGCTGTGGTCCCTTGTGACTAACTTCAGCAGCTCACTTATCATCAGGACACCATAGGTGGCATTTGTCAGTGCGGTAATTTTAGCACCGTAAGTCATGGGACCACCACAACAGGTATATTTTAAGGCAAGGTGTTATTGAAGGCACTTTGTAGAGAAGAGGCATCAGAGGAGAATATTAAGGTCTTGATCGTATACATTAACAGCTGCACCGAGTTTATTATGATGCTTGCTTACCCAGAGGGTTGGTGGCACAGATGCCCGGATGAGACCGGTTGATGTGCAGCAGTGAAAGGGGATGTGACATCGCAGGATCAAGGGGGGTGGCGATGGCATTGGGGGGCCTTTCATCCAGCAGTGGATAATAATACTAACAGACTTTAATTCACGAGGTGAGAACCCATCGAGATGACAGGTATCTTGCAAGGGTGCGTTTCATAACTAAAGCGAGTGAGAGAACACGAGTACATGTGCAGTGTGTTCTAATCAGGCACACACCAAGACTGAGGGACAACACGTTTTATTCTCTAACACAACCAACACTATTCAACGTTTCAAGGTTAACTACTACAGGTAGTCCTCTGTTTACGATGGAGATGCGTTACGACGACCCCATCGTAAGTCGAAGATGGACTAGCCTACTCAGGAGTCTTAAAGAATGGTGATAATTTAGCAAAACAGAGCAATTTATAGTACCGTACTGTATAAACTATATTGTATGTATTTATGAATTACAATACTGTATTGCACAGTAAAATGTAAAGTAAAAAAACAAGGTCAAGTCTTAGCCTACCTAATTGAACTGCGCGAAATTTAAAATATTTTACAATTTTGCCGTATCGCCATCGTAAGATCGAAATATCGCAAGTCGGACCATCGTAACTCGGGGACTATCTGTATTTACATTCCGAGCGATTATGTACATTACAGGTTAACTACGTAAGGCGGTGGCCACCGTTCCTAACCACGTGAACGGATTCCCTATATGGCTGAACCAGATCTGCCAGAGCGAAGATCGGAGAAGACGACTTCTTCCCGGGTTGAACTTCCACGCTCCCTCTCGGGGCTCAGCTTATATTGTTTATATTGTGACATGCCAGTCTGGGTGAACCCCCTTATATCTCATGTGACGTCACCAGGCTCCGCCCCTGGTCACGCCCCCTTCTCGATCCTTCGCGAAGAATCTGGGTACACAACACGTGGCCCGCTCACCCCCTTCTGAGGACACCCGTGCCCCCTGGTCCGGTCACGTGCTCTCGCGGGTTCACTCAGACTGTCATGTCCTGACCCGACCTCTGTGACATCCGGAACCTGCCCTCTAGTGAGCCCTTGTGTATAGTACACCCACTGTCGCCATAGGACGGCCCATTTACTGGTAGGAACCTCCTGGTTACACCAGCCCACAGGGGATTATTGCGTCCGTCCGTCCGTCGTGCAGGGAGGGGCTGGGTGGGGAGGGTGGGGTAGGGCTGGGTGGGGAGGGTGGGGAGGGGCTAGGTGGGGAGGGGGAGAGGCTGGGTGGGGAGGGGGGCTGGGTGGGTGGTAGGAGGGGTGGGGGTGGGTGGGGAGAGGCTGGTCACCCCGTGGGTGCCCTTTTAAAACTCAACGTTTAACCTACTCACGCCGGCTTGTGCCCGCCCTCACAGTCGGGCATATTTGCGGAATACACCACGCCGCCGTTGACCCTGGCCATTGACCGAGCAACCCAACGTTCCTACCAGCTCCCTCCGCAGGAATGTGTTATGTCGTTACACATGCACAGCCAATTTTTCAATCCACTGCTTGGAAGAGGGCTTCCCCATACCGTATGGGTCGTGGAGTTGATTTGTCCCTATTTAACGCTGGCCCGTGTGGTTTGGTTAAGGTGGGCCAGGTACGAAACTGGATTTACTGCACTGCCCCTTTGCTGCCCCCAATAATAATAATGCAATGTTACACGTACGGTCCAATATGTCAAGACATAAATGGCCGTGACTCTTAAGGCACGGCGCCAAGCTCGTTATCGTTGGAAAGCCGGGGCGAGAGAAGCGGGGGGGGGAGGAGGAGGGGGGTTTTTAAAGTGTCTCAAAGTAGGAGGTGTAGATTGGATGCTGCCATTGTGGAATAAGATCGCGTTCCAGACGGGGGAGGGCTGCCACAGAGAAACGACGCCTGGAAGTGATGGTCCCTGGTTTTTGGTGTAATGCCTTATCGTGCCTGTTTGTATTATGCATGATGGTTGCCCATCAAAGCACTCGTCAATGTTGGGCACATTCCAGGTCATTTTGTCATCGGCAGAACACAACAATATTAAACACAAATTATTAAAGCGTGTATAACATTTTGATTTAAAGCTTTCGTGACTGCAGGGATTCATATTCTTGGTTCTTTCGGTAAAGTCACGTATAAGGGAAATAATAAAATAATATAAATATAAAATAATAAAAATTCTCACGACGTTTCGACTGCAACACAAGCAATCGTCATCAGGTGTGAAATCCACAGCAAGAAATTTTATTTTATTATTTCCCTTCTACGTGACTTTACCGAAAGAACCAAGAATACATGTATAACATGGTACATTGTAAACACATATCGACACACATGATTATGATGAAAAGTGGGAACATTTGTGCCTCACAGCCAGAAGTTGGTTTCATTTCCGACCGTGGCACCTTTACGATGTGGACTTTGAATGTACTTCCCCTGTTCTGCATGGACTTCTCTGGGTTCTCTGATTTCCTCCAATAGCCGAAACCCCCCTATCCATACTATTAATGTAACTCGTATTAGCCAACCTTTTAATGCTGAACCACTACCTGCAAATTACTCAATTCAAGTTCAAGTTCATTTATTAGGTATAGCCCTGTGAGCCATTCGGCTCTTGAATCGGGTGCAACCGCAAGAAACAAAAAACAAAAACATGAACAAAAACATCTTAAAGTGAATATGTGACTGAGTGCAAACAGAAAATCCAAGAAAAGACAGCAAAATATTGCAGAAAAAACACTGTACACCAACGCTGTGTGCAAAAATCCCCGTTGGATGCAAGTCAAACAACCAACAACAACCACAAGACAACTTAGATTAAGGCCATCAGTCTAACTCTGTACTACAACAAACAAACATGGCTAAACCAATACACTTTTCGAAATCACCAAAATAAAGCCATGAAAGCAATGAAACAGTGATCATAAAAACTGTGACGGAATTGGGATTACACGTAGCAACATTGGCCCCTACTGCAAAAAAGTGGTACGACCTTGATTTTATTTCTTGAGAATCTGTGAGGGTTTCCTGTGAAAACAAGCCCAGTATTATTCATATTCATAATGTAATAGGTGTGAAAGGCTATTGCCGGGCTACATAGTGGAAAGCAAAGGGCTGTGTAGAAAAACAAACCTTGTACTTCTTTCTGAACATCTTGAAGTATGGTCACATAACTCCCACAACCTCCAGCAGTGGATTGACAAAGAGAGGCTTGCAGATGGTCCATTTGGGCATGGGCTTGAACAATTATGGAGTTCAGTGGCCAATACTTGCAAATCATGGGTTCGCAAAGTACAGCAAGTAAATCCTTGTATGTTCACTTTTAAGTTGTTCAGTGCATTGCATAAAATAACATTGCAGTTGTCAAACGTGTTTGCCAAGATGCAATCTGCCGTAAGCATTGCACGTGCGTTCCAAATCGCAATTTTGGAATTCAGTAGCCAATACTTGCAAATAGGGGGTCCTCAAAGTACAGCAAGTAATGCTTTGTACGTTAACGTTTCAGTTCAGTGCATTGCATAAAATAACATTGCCAGTGTCAAACGTATATGCTATGATATGATACTCCGACTGATGCTCCTGCTGTTGTGGAGTGGCTCATGCAGCCAGCTATGGCTGCAGGGTTTTGGTAGTACATGTTGTTTATGTTGTTGATTGTGAAAATTCCGTCACAGTTCCTATGATCACTATTTCATTGCTTTCATTGCTTTATTTTGGTGATTTTGAAAGTTTTTTGGTTTGGCCATGTTTGTTTGTTGTAGTACAGAGTTAGACTGATGGCCTTAATCTAAGTTGTCTTGTGGTTGTTGTTGTTTGACTTGCATCCCACTGGGATTTTTGCACACAGCGTTGGTGCACGGTGTTTTATCTGCAATATTTTGCTGTCTTTTCTTGGATTTTCTGTTTGCACTCAGTCACATAGTCACTTTAAGATGTTTTCTTGTTCATGGTTTTGTTTTTTTGCGGTTGCACCCGATTCAAGAGCCGAATGGCTCACAGGGCTCTACCTAATAAATGAACTTGAACTTGATATTCAATCTGCCGCAAGCATTGCACGGCGCGTTCCAAATCGCAATTATTCGTATTTCAAATATCACGAACTTGACCGTGAGACCTACGGCCGTGACGTCACCGCATGTTTAACGGGGGCTGGGGGGTCCGGGGGGGGCGGGGGTGTCCGGGGGGGGGGGCGGGGGGGTCCGGGGGGGGGGCAGCGACTCCATTGGCAAAACGTGGCCGGCCGCACTCCCCACACCCGAGCAGCGGGTCCATGTTGGTTAAGGAGTTGGCGGCGGTCGGGGCATGATGGGGATGGGGAGGGGGGTGGTTTCGTTTGCAACCCGCACGGTGATGGCGTCGGCGATGCCACAACGCCCATTGACAACCTCGTGCCGCCACCCACCACCAACACCACTCCATTGAAAGCGAATGGGACGGGGGGGGGTGAAGTTGTACCCTACGTAAGATGGCGGCCGGCTTCCGATGTCACGATGTCACATGAGGTGAGAGACGCGACCCCCTTGGACTTCTTAGCTGGAGCTGGGGGGGGTGGAAAAAAACGCAATCGCGTTCGTCTTAGTGGTGGTGTTGTTATTGTTGCTGCGCGCGTGCTACGCCAACGCTCGAATCGGGACAAAATAATTTAATTTTAAATAAATTTTCACTTCTTTGAGGTCCCGCCTCTTGCGGGGGGGGGGGGGCTGCGTGTGCGCATGCGCAGTTTGCACCTTCTGGGGGAAAATGGCGATGTGAGCAGCAAGCACATGGCGGCCGAGCGATGTGGCTAATTCACCCGCGCGTAACTTCAACCAACATGAGCCAAATTTAAACGCGACGCAGGATAATGTTTTAATGTTTTTATCATTGGTCACTAAATGCTTGGTTTTTTTTTGGGTCGCGGCCCGTTCGCTTGTTTTCATGCATATCGGCAAGAGGTGTACTGTACTTAAATAAATAAAATATTAATAATGCTCATACTGTACTCGCATAATACATAACCAATAACGATTATTATAACCATAGTGCTACGATTAAAGGTCATTGCTGCAGCCGTCTTATGATTCTATTAACCCGAGGGCATAACAGGAGCCGGTTCGTCAATTAACGCCACTGAGCAGCAACCGTCATTTAACATTAATATCCCATCATTTGACACAAAAAGAAGCCGAACATTTCAAAACGTTTATGACAATTGCATTTAATTAATTGCAACTAAATTGAGCGGTACTGTGCTCGGCGGCGCTGTGTGCTGCTGCTTACATACCCGTGGTGGCAGCGCCCATACAACGAGGTACCGCTGGCCACCCATTCACCGCAATGGGCATTCAGGGGCTACAAGATTACATTGAGAAGCATTGTCCAGGAGCCGTGGTACCCGTGGAACTTCAAAGGCTCGCAAGGGGCATCTCTGGCGGGGTACCAGGACCACCTGCAGCGGGTGGTGGTGGTGGTGTCCACACCTCGGGGCAACACGGCCGCTCAAGAGGACCATTAACCGGCCCATCAGCAGCACCACCACCATCGGGTCAGCAGCAACATCATCAACAGCAGCAGCAGCAGCAGCACCATCAGCAGCCTTCGCCGGGCCCTCTGCGTCTCTTGGTGGATGCCGAGAACTGCCTGGGCCGTCTCTACGGAGGTTTTTTCACCGACTGGGTGAGCGGGGGCCAGTGGAACCAGATGCTGGGCTTCTTGGCGGCGCTCAGCAGATCGTGCGCGCAGGCCAACATCGAGTTGGTGGTGTTCTTCAGCGGGGCCCTGGAGAAGGGCCGCCTGCCCGAGTGGACCAAGCGGCAGGCCTGCGAGAGGCACACGGCCCAGCAGATTGTGGCCCACGTGCAGAGCAAGGGCACTCCGCCGCCCAAAGTGTGGTTCATCCCGCCAGTGGGCCTGGCGCACTTCATACGCCTGGCGCTGCTGCGGTTCCGCGTGAAGGTACGGGGCAAGAAGGGGTGGGTGGGGAGATGGGAACGAAGTGGTGATGGTGGTTCCGAGGAATGGGGGTGGGAGAGGTTGTCGGGGGTTTTGCAAGAGGAGAGGAATAGGGTGGTAAGGCAAGAAGGGGCAAGTGCCTTGGGTTTTGGAGGAAGAGTTGGGTGGGATGTAAGGTGTAAGGTCTGGGAAGTCCATGAAATGGGATGGTGTGGGAATTGAAATGATTTCTGGCTTTGGAAAATGTGACTTTGGGAGGGCACGGCGTTGACGAGCATGGCAGTAGAAGGCATGGGAATTGGAGTTAGATTGGAGAGCATTTCATTCGATGGCATTGGAAGGTATATTGGGGCATGGGCTTTGAGGGGCAAGACATAGAGAGGGGGGGCATTCCATTTGGAAGGCATCGGTAGAGAAGGTTTAAGGAGATATTGGAGAGGACAAGGAGATTGAGATGGAAGACACGAGAGGGCATGATTTTGAAGAAATTTGGAATAAATATTCAAAGCGTAGCGTTCGAGCACATTGCAAGGCGTGTGCATTAATTTCAGGCATGGGAGTGCGTCACATTGGGAGGAGGGCATGATAATTAAGTTTGCTTGGTATGGTGGAAAGCTTTGGGAAGGGTGGGCACAGGAGGGCATGGACATTAAAATACCAGTCATGGGAGGGCATGGAAAAGGAGATGCAGGGTATGGGATGGCATGCGAATTAGGGGATTAGAGTTTGTGTGCGGCCGTGTTGCGTTTCCATTTGTACGACTGGGCGTTTAGTATTGAATGCTATCTCGTGCTGTTTTTTTTTGTAACCCTTTAGCTTTTAATACGAACCCCAGCCAGAAATGTAACCCAAGGCTTTCAGCTTTGACCGTAACTCTACCGTAGACTTACCATATACCCCGTGAGACATAACCATTGACCCTTGCCTGAATTACAACCCACTTAAGCTTCCAGCGAGGGGGGTAATTGTTGGTCAAGTTAATATACTTTGTTGGAATTTATCAAGCCTTCTCTCGGAGCAAAAGTAAGGGACGCCAAGCAAAACACATTTACACCAAGAGTGAGTTGCACAAAGGAAATGGCGTCAGTGCACCGTCGCAATCGTTTGTAATTTGTGGACTCCTGACTGCCTCCCGGCGTAGAGAGACGGTGTTGACGTCCCATTAGCTGCGCTCAAGGTTTCTCACAGAGACCACCCCCCCCCTACAAACCCAAAAAACGGATAAAACGCAAAAGGCCAGAACGCGCAACGTGGCAAGCGAGAGAGTGAGACACTGCACGGTATTTATTATTAGGATTCAGCAGACGTGGCCACAAGCTCGTGGTCGTGGGGAGCCAAGCTAAACCGCTCTCAGGCGCTAAACGGAGCAGGTGGTTTAGCCCTTGGATGTTGCCCAGCTCAAAGGGACCCCCCCCGCCCGCCCGCCACTGCTTCCCCGTCGACAGTGGACTCAAATGACTCCGGGCCTCAATTCCCACTACGTGGCTAATTCATAAAATTAATGCCACCGCCGCTCTTTGTAGGGTGGAGTTGGGGTGGGTGGGTTGTAGTTGCCCACAGGATGTGGAGGACATAGAAAAAATAAATGTAATGTTTTCTTTATCGCTGCAAAATATAGCCAGCGCAGGTGGCCATCGAGCTTTCGTGTGACAAGACGGCAACGTCGCTGCGTGTCAGTACGTTCGTTATTCCAGGATTTGGTGGCTGGCCCTTTGCCTGAAGGGGGCCCACTGAGAACTCCCGGAGAGATGATGAGGAGCCAAAAAATACCGGGAGCAAGAGAGCGCGCCAGCAACATGGCCACACGGCCCTGAGGTTGCCGTCGCGTTCATTCATAAGCCCTTCGGCGTGGCAGGCCGGCATCGGGGAGAGAACAGATCGAGGCGTTATGAGAGCGCGCGCACAGCTGACATCGCAATAGAATATAACAAAACTCAAAATCGCAATGGGTCCTCATCAACATGGCCACGGCCACAGCCACCACAGGGTGTGGAGTTCATTCCCGTCGCTTTTTTTTCTCCCTCTCCCTCCTCTCTCTCCCCCCACGTCGTCGATAGGGGCACATTGCGCGGCGCCTAGCAAGAGGCACATTAAGAAAGGCGGGCGTAAAATATATATTTACTTGCGTGTGTGCGCGGTGTGCTTGTCATAAAAAAAATACAGGTGGCGGAGCATTATATTCGAGCCAGAGTTGCACAGTTGTGCTCGTGTGAGTCTGACCGTGTGTTCGTGTATGTATGGTAATCTTGTGAGTGCAGCTGGGCATGTTTCTGTCGTGCGGTGCCTGTGCGTGCGCGCGTGTGCATCGTCTGTTCCACTCTTTTTAGTGTGGGATTGCCATGTACACTAAGAGCCATTCCGCTGTACAGAGAGTTGGCGGTAAGTGCCGTCAGCGAGCACCTATTTCAGTTCAGCATCGCACACAAAATGGGTGAGCTGGGCAGGCTGTATGTTCTCAGTTCTGATGCTCATGACCACACCACACAGCCACACCAGGTAATCAAGATAGGCTGCGCTACCCTAGGGCAGGTCCGTGTACTTTGTGCGTGTCCATTGCCTTAATGTGCCAAGGATTCAAAGCTCGGTCGTGCGGATTGAGGTGCATTGTGCCAATCACATTGCCACACATGCACACCACATGCACAAACGAATGGCTTCACATGCCCCATAAGTGGCAAGTGACAAAACCACAGTCGTGCCAACCTCGGGTGAATTTTAATGGCATGTGCCTTGGCAAAGGTTCCGCTGACAGATAATCACAGAACATAACCCGGTTTCACAGTTCATCCTGCAGTCGAGGGTGACTGGCATATGTGGCACTGCGCACACACGCATGCACACACACAAACATACGTGCAGTGTACAGACGCTCGTTGTGCAAGGGTCATTTGGTGTTCCGTGTTGAGCTGCTGTGGGTAGAGCTGAAGGACAGCTGGGGCGGTGGGTGGTGGGTGATGATGATGTGGGGGGGCCCCACTCGCTCGCCTGACATGTAGGTGGGGGCAGAGGGGTGAGGAGGGTGGTGGTGGGAGCTGGGGGACATACAACTGGAGAGAAAGGCCCGGCGAGGCCAACTGTTACAGCCATGATCATCCTCCCGCTGGGTCCAAGGTTTACTGTCCCCACTTGACCGTTGGTTGGATGGCGGGGTGGCATTTTATTTTTACTTAAATAATTACTGGCGGCAAGCAGTGGTTGATGTTTGCAATCTGGGTTTAATTCCTGGCCATGGCTAACAGTGGCGAGTTAAATATTCGTACCGGTCCTGAGCCCCTCCTTCACCAACCCACCCACAAAGACCAGCATAGTGATTGATGTGAATCAGAATATTTATCTCGCAGGAATCCTATGAGCTATTAGGCTATTTTTCACAGATGTCCAGGGCCAAATTTTACAACAAACAATACAAAAAACAAGGTAGGAAATTAAAGTATAGGAAAGGTAAACAAATCACTTAAAAAAATACAAATACATTCAAACAAGCCTCATGACAGACACGATGTGAAGCGGGCTATAATCCAGCAGTGTGTTTGCAAAGGGCTGTAAATTATTGTAAGTTTGTTAATGATATTCATTCCAGTACAGTGTATGTGTACCCACATAATTATATGCTTGGCTGCCGACCGCCCTCCAACTCACCGACCTGTCAACATATCTACTTACCACCTACTGCCCTATTTGCCGCCTACTTCCAACCCACATACCTGGGTTATTTAACGATAATTGCTGAACTGGTAATCGTTTACAGAATTCTTTCCTGATTCAGGAGTTCAATTTGTGTAATTTATCAAGGGGGGGGGGTGGGGGGTGGAAATCTTAGCTTCCTGAAAATCCAAGATTGCTGCTATTTTTCCAAGATGGCCACCAATATTACCCCACGAATGTCCATTGTATACAATACACTTATTGATTTATCTTCGTGTCTGTGACGTTTTGACCGTGCTGAAATTAATTCTGCTTTCTACGGACACCATCGTAGTGTTTCACGATGCAATTAAAGTAAAATAAATGTCGCGTGGTGTTGTCAACACCCTTTTGTGGTATTGAGTCAACGCTGAATTGTAGAAAGGCCAAGTGAGCTTATGTCTGAAGGGTGCTTTTTATCAGGGTAGCTCAGTGGTAACATTTGTGCCTCGCAGCAAGAAGAAGAAGCTAGGGACGATTCCCAACTCTGGTGCTTTTAAAATCCTTTATATTAAGTTTGCTTGCTTGTTTGCGTGCTTGTTTGCTTGCTTACGACCGTGCAAATCTTTCGGTCGTTTTTTAACCCACTTCCCGTGATCCAATCGAGCTGACATTTTGCACACAGACTCGTTGTGCGTGACAATTTATTTTCGTGAAAATTTTTTTCCAAAATTTTACACTGTTTAGGGAAATATTTTTGAATATTTAATTACCAATTGCTTAATGCTGCCAGACAATCATCTGACCCATAGGTGGCAGCCATCTCAAGCCAGAGGACGAGAGGACTCTAGCCGCCACGCATATAAAGGATTTATAGTGAAAAACTTTGTTTTTACTGGTTATACTTATTCTGTGTGGAATTTGTTACCCCCCCTCCTGTTCTGCATGGGTCTCCTCTGGGATCTCCAGTTCCCTCTCATAGGTAAAACACATTGCTTAGAAGTCTTGGCCGAAACATCCTAATGGTGGGAAATTACCTTGAAATAAATTAGGATTGCAATATCGCCTCCGACTGCGAAAATTGTTCATGACCTTACTGAAAATATCTTGAGTATTAAGGCCTTCCTGGGTAAACAAGCATACTGATAATTCAAAGTGGCCATGGGAGAAACGTATTATCAACCAAACGATCTGCCTACAAATGGCCCCTTATACCCATGAAGAGGCAGACACTTGCATTTTTGTACATGCCAGACATGCAGCAAGAGGGCATCAAGCTTCACATGATTGATGCCAAAGACACAGATGTGTGTAGGCCTGGCTAGATCTGTTCTGCCGTCTCGGTGGTGAGATGTTAATTATCTCGCCTGGTATACAGGAGGTTGTGGGTTCGATCCTGACCCTGACGCCTGCTGTATATTTGGGGTTTGCGTGTTTCTCTCTCCCCGTGGTCGTGTGAATTTTTTTCCCTCTACATTTAGAAACATGCGTTTGGAGGATTTGGCTGCTCTGAATTTCCACGTGATAAGCCACGTCGTTGAGCCATCATTTGTGATAGCCAGGTCACTTGTGAAAAAAGAGGTATCTTGCTCAGTGGGCCTTTTGTGGTTCAATAAAAATAGTTTGATATGTTTTTTAGTTTCGTCTCTGAAGGAGGTTGGCTTTCGGGAAATGTGGATTGCCTTTTTGGTCAAGGAAAGGTTTCCTGATGGATTATAATACATGACATTCTCCACGGTAACCCCCATGAAACCCAAGCGGAATCCCATGTTTTCTGTGTCTTCAGTGGTTGTGACGTGACCGCCTTGCATGTCAAAGGCAAGGTAAATGTGCACGGCAAAGCACACACGTGTCGTCGTAGGCGCTGCCGCTGTGGTCTCACTTTCACAGCACTTTGCAGCTGTACGTGCCAGGGCTAGCTTGGGACACTAATCCTCGACTGCCATACTAGACCCCATAGTAATGTACAACAGAACACGGTGAGCGTTGCATTATGCCGGGTGAATATCTGTAACTAAGCTTTCCCACTGTATAGCTGATGCCGAGCTGATTGCGCTCGTTTACATAAGCACATCCTGCTCACATTAGAGGAGGAGGGACATGGGAGGCGTTATAATGAAATTTGTTTAACCGATAAAAATAGATAAAAGTAAACACTTAAATCGTATGCGTATATATAGACAGAACGGTGACTCAGTGCGTTTGTATTATTTGGTGTTAAAATGGATCTGAGCGGAGAAGAATGGAAGCCATGTTGACATTTTAGATGGCCGTTTCTTCGTGCTAATTAGCCCTTTGGCAATGATCTACCCACCCTGCTCACCTACCCCACATTCGGACACATATCAACACAGCTACCCGCATTACCACTCCTGCCTACCCACCCATGTCCACATATCCACCCAACCTACCCACCCACCCACCTACATACTAACTTACCCACTTACCACATATTCACCCTCCCACACTCAGATAGCCACCTACCTACCCACACACACATGCATGCAACACATACCTACCCACTTATAAACTCAGCTAAGCCACCCACCTACCCACACACACATGCATGCAACACATACCTACCCACTTATAAACTCAGCTAAGCCACCCACCTATCCATAGACACCAACTAGTCCACACTCACCCGCTTAACCACTTAACCCTACCACCCATTCTACTATTCACATATTCGCCTTCCCACCAAAACACCCCACCCATCTTGTGCCTCCCCCTACGGTAAACCCTGTAGCGAAGCGGGCGTGAAGTTGGCAAACCCGTGTGCACCCTACACGTGTGCGCCCTACACGTGTGCGCCCTACACGTGTGCGCCCTACACGTGTGCGCCCTACACGTGTGCGCCCTACACGTGTGCGCCCTACACGTGTGCGCCCTACACGTGTGCGCCCTACACGTGTGCGCCCTACACGTGTGCGCCCTACACGTGTGCGCCCTACACGTGTGCGCCCTACACGTGTGCGCCCTACACGTGTGCACCCTACACGTGTGCGTCCGTCCACGGTACAGGCAATGGCTCCGGTGTGGCTTGTGGCTCTGATTAAGAGATGCACTGGAACAATTAAGCAGAGCTGCTGAGCACGTGGGTATCATGGGGGGGGGGGGGGTGGCGAGCGTTTCGGATTACGGTTGGGCGATTTTTGTTTAATTCCGTTTTCTCTCTCGGTTTGCTCTTTTCCCACAAGTTCCAGCGGGCCCGGGGTTTGATGTGGTCGCAGCAAAGTCCCCAAGCAAGGAAAATAAGATGAGCTCGCAGCGTGGGTTTGGACAGCAAGTGTAAACCTAGTCGGGAATTGCACGCCACTTCATCGTCATCGTTGTCGTCAGCCGTGTTCAATCTCCATCTTCATGGAGGCATTTTTATAACGGCTATTTCTCACCGCATTTAGCTTCACGTGGGACAGTTTCACACTTTGATCGCATTGGGAGTGTGCAGTTTTGAAGCTTGTCAACCTTAAAACTATGGGATCCTTTTGCCAGTATCAAGATATTGACTGGTGAAAACGTTTTGGTCAACCACTTTTGGGGAAGAATTGGTGATTTTAGAAAATGAAAATGTAAGCTGTGATGTTAATTGGGAATAGATTTTTTTTTGGGCGAGGCCTCATAACAGTCTGGTCACCCCCCCCTGCCGCCACAGCCAAATAAGTTAAATTGTCACGTGTGCAAGCGTCTAACGTGCAAATTGTTTTTATTTCACTTCTCACTGGTAAGTCAAAGAACAATCCTTTAGTTACGAGACGTTTCGCTTGAAACTACGCCATACATCTTCAGGACAAGCTACAGAAAGTCGCAGTAAAATCCACAAAAGTCAGAATGGCTTTAGTTTGTAGAAACAAAAAAATATTTGTTTCAATGTTTTTTAGCCGAGAGATCATTTAGGTAATTTGGTTGCATGCTGACATCTGCAACCAGTTTTCAGTTGCCCAACTGGTTGCGCATAGTGGAGACAGCGGACTCTGATTCGAAGCAATCTGTTCGGTTTTTTGGTTGTGCAAATAATTGTTGAGGTGTGTAGCCCGCTTGGGATGAATATGCTGTTTTGATATTCTTGGTTCTTTCAGTAAAGTCACGTAGAAGGGAAATAATAAAATAATAGAAATATAAAACAATAAAAATTCTTACGACGTTTCGACTGCAACACAAGCAATCATCATCAGGTGTGAAATCCACGGCAAGAAAATTTGAAAAAAGTGAAACGTCGTGAGAATTTATATTTTTTATATTCATATTATTTTATTATTTCCCTTCTACGTGACTTTACCGAAAGAACCAAGAATATGAATCCCTGCAGTCACGAAAGCTTTAAATCAAAATGCTCTTTTGAGTTTAACACGTCGGCTTTTGCGACCAGTATTCATAATAAAGATTTTTTTGGGGTTGGATCGCGTAAATATAAATGCGTCGTTAACCCACCACCATCTGATACAGCCAATTAGTAAGGTTTGTCACGCAACAAGCCGTGCCAATTGTTACTACTTCAGCACGCCGGGGTCTTGTAGAGCAAACCCACAACATTTACAATTTGAGTACTGTGACATTTCGCCGGTTATTTTAACCAGCCTCATTGTGCCATTTGCCAGAATTGTGTCAAACTCTACTTTGGTGGTGGTGGGTTAACGACACATTTATATTTGCACGATTTAACCCAAAAAAAACCTTTATTATGAATGATGTTTTGAACTATTAGCCAACGAGAAGGGGCTTTCGTTGTTGCTCAGAAGATTATTTTGATGTCGCGATATCCATTGGGAATTTCCGCTGCAGGAATCGTCGGCACAGGGGCCCAGTTGGAAATGAATTAATCAACCACCCCCCCCGTGGATTGCCCACAAAAGCGGTGGTGGGGGGTGCTGCCTTACTAGGCGTGGGGTCATTGGCCAGCAACCAGCGGGGGACGGCGTCTTCTTGAGTTGACCCGGAATTGTGTTTGATAAAGTGACCTTGGGGACCCGGCGCACAGCGCCGTGCTGGCCGAGCCGTCTTGGTGGCTTCCGAAGAGTTCACATGATTAATCTTCTTGGTTCTTTCGGTAAAGTCACGTAGAAGGGAAGTAATAAAATAATAAAAATAAAACATAATAAAATAATATAATAAAATAATATAATAATATAATTATTTTATTTTATTATGTTTTATTTTTATTATTTTATTACTTCCCTTCTACGTGACTTTACCGAAAGAACCAAGAAGACATAATGAAATAATTGTAATTTTATTTAATATATTATTTTATTATATTATTTTATTTTATTATGTTTTATTTTTATTATTTTATTACTTCCCTTCTACGTGACTTTACCGAAAGAACCAAGAAGATGAATCCCTGCAGTCACGAAAGCTTTAAATCGAAAGTTCACATGATTTTTCGCGAGCACGGAGCGCCTGCTGTATTTTCAATGATTAGTTTGTTTTGTATCATGTAGCTTGGTGTTGAACGGGGACCGATTTTTATTTGTATTACAGGAAAGGTCTTGGGCCTTTACCCATTGGGCAGTTCACCAGCAATTGGTTAATGGAATCCTTATTCTTGCTTACTTTGAAGCAATGATGCTGATAAGGTGGACTCTCCAGGAGTCCTTGTGGCTGGTGGGTTGTGTAAGAGAAAAAAAAAATGTTACGTGAAAATACAAGTAACGGGAAAGAGCGAGTTATTTATTTCGCTATTAACACACTCCGCAAACGACGCTGAACGGTGATTTTGTGTTACATCTCGGTGGTGGTTGTCTCTCGAAGGCGCCCCGTGTGCACTCGAAGTTATTGAACAGGATCACAATAGTACAGCAGCGTGCGTTGTTCCCGGCTGCGCATGTGCCCTACGCGCAAGGCTGCCAACTGCTCCGATTTGATGAAGCTCTCTCTCTCTCTGCTCTTTGGATGAACGCTCTGCGCCCCAATTTGTTTTGGCTACGCTTTGGTGTTGGCACGTGAGTGTTTTTTGCATGTGGCAGGGAAAAACACATGTGCAGCCCCCCCCCCCTGCCGTTTTGTCAATCCACTGCTGGATGAGGGCACTCCCCGTGCCGTATGTATGTACAGTATGTCCAACATCTTTTGCACCGTGCGTAGGCAACCGTGATAATCGGAGGTGCCGTGGCGGCTGTAGGTGGTTCATTGACCATACTTCACCATGCTGGTTAGTGCCGGTTAGTGAAGGCGGGGATCATTAATGTAGGAGCATGAGAGCAGAGTACAACATATTTGGGTGCACTGTCCACTGCTTGCCACTGCGTAGCAGAACACTGCAGCTGCCAATGAATATCTGGCATGCGTGGTGGTCACTTATCCAAGCACTTATCCAGGTTCAAAACCTGCTTGGCTTTTATGATCTGACGAGGTCACTTGCAATTCAGGTGATTTGGGCTTGGAGACCAAGAGAGCACCTGGAGAAACACCACGCGTGAGGGTTGCGAGAGGTGGCGGCGGCTCGGAGATGCCTTCATCCAGCAGTGGATTGACCACGGCTAATGAAGATGATGATGATGATGATGAGGAGACGGCACTGAGAAACGTGTGCGAGAAGGTTGGCTGCCGACTTCCTCTGCTGACGATTGAATACTGGAACCATCTTGCCGCATCACGATCTCGGCGCAATTCGTCAACCCCGGCCTCCAATCTCCGTGAGCGTCACAGTCGTGCTGGTCAATCGGATGTGATGCCGTCTTCCTCCGTCAAGGGTGGACGACCGTGTAAACCATCGAGCGAACTCCGGTCATCCTCGCAGTAGCAGCAGCTGCAGCGGCCTTTCACTGGCCATCGAACAAAGATGGTCACCGGATCGTGCTCTTTCAGATCGCGCTTCTGCGGCCGTCTAGAAGCATGCTCTTCCTTCCGATATTAGGAATCCATCTAGATTGAAAACGAATTTATTTTCATAACTGCTCTCTGTGTATAGTTTTCTATCCTTCCCCCCCCCCCACACCTCCGATTTGCACGGTTGGCTACGTATGGCGCGAAATAAGTTCAACATGCCATACATAATACATGCATCCCCATCTCTAGCAGAGGTGTTAGGAGTATTACTGCACTGTACGCTCAAGTGTATACAGCTCATAACTCCCATCCCTGCCAATCTTTGGACACTTGCGGAACAGGACAAATGTGCCTTAGACGCATCACGTTTATTCCCCTGCTTTTTGGCGAGCCCCTCTCGTATCGTCACGCATATTTCGAGGTCCCCAGAGAGGAGAAGTATACGAAGCGGGTTTTCACTGTACGTCTGTTGGCATCAGAGCGCACGCTGTTTTATGTTATGTTTTATGGTGCTTCGCAATTGTTTTTTAGGTGTGTACCCCGCCCCCACCCTGCCCGCTCCTCCCCACACACTCGCCTATATATCTGTCTCTGCAGCCTGCGGAGATGGTAAATTGGAGATTTTTCTTCGTGTGCTCGAAATAACAAAAATTCCGTAAACTCAAAACAATGCCAGGCCCCTGCCGTCTTGGGGTGGGCCTCCGAATGTTTAAGGGAGTCCTGTTACATCACGTTAGCTTGACTTTTAAGGTCTTGGGGTTTCAATTGATGTCTACAAATCCTAAGTTCATCTTATGTTTGGCCCGTTGCAACTCGTTGCTCTTAATCTCACCAGTCACAATGCTTCATTGTTTATATTTATATATAATTCACATCCTGTGGTTTTGAAGTCGCATCCAGTTTGACCTATACAGTCATACTCTTGGCGACAGTTCAAGTTTAAGTTTATTTGTTTAACCAAGTGAGAGCTCAAGAGACCAGTAGAATGACTTGCTATGTGTGGAGTGGTGTGCCTCATTCAATCAGTCGTGCAATATATCCATAAACACGATGCGGTGATTGACTGATTGTAAGTTCGATTGTCATATTTAATTTATCACGTGGTTTGCTTCTAAAAATACAATCTGTGTTGACATCTTCAATGAAAAGTCACACAGCCTTGAAGCCTCGTGTCATTGCCTCTTCGTTTCTCAGCCAAAAACATAAATCCTGGTATGTTCACCGCTCTAGAAATGTCTACTTGTGCACCTCAGAGTAGCATGGTTGGCAACGTACGTAAGAAGTTTGACACACGTCCATACATACAAACCGGCAACCAGTTATATAACCATATTTTTTAAATCGTGGTTGCCGGTAACGCAAATGGATTTTTATTGAAACAAACAGACCTTGGCGTGCCGGCGGGCACGTCCAGTGTGAGCCTTGCACCTCGCCTGTGCCCCTCGCCTGTGCCCTGCAGCATGTCATGTGACTGGCCATGCCCTCTCTCTGCCGGCTGTGGCCCTCCAACCGGATCATGCCCCTGCTCTCTCCCCATCTCTTACACACACATGTATGTTGAACTTTTTTCGCACCGCACGTAGCCAACCGTGCTAATCGGAGGTGGCGAGGGAAGGACAAAAAACTGAACACAAAAAGGAGTTCTAAAGAAATGAGTTTTCAATCTAGATTTCAAGAGTGCATAGCTTGCAGTGGCTTCCGAAGATGGGAAGGAAGAGCGTTCCAGATGGCCGCAGAAGTGCATCTGAAAGCATGCAATGCGGTGACCGTCTTTGTTTTTAATGGCTAGCCAAAAGCCTGAACCCCTTCACTCGCTCCAATTATTGCATACTAGCCGTTTCATTTATGCCGATTTTTTGGTTTTGGTTTTCAATGGCATAGGGTGTGCCACCAACAAATGCGTTGCGCTTAATTCTCACTTGGCATTTTTGTTGTGCAAATTTGACAAAAGATGTAACAGTTTGCCGAGCCACGGGCCCAAAGGTTATAACACGCCAAGAGGTCCACAACTTGAAGCACGAATTTGTAATAGGTCAGATGTCACATTTCTTTAGGGCACCACGGTGGCGAGATATTAATTGCCTTGCCTGGTATACAGGAGGTCGAGGGTTCGATCCCGACCCTAGTGCCTGTATATTTGGAGTTTGCATGTTCTCCCTGTGGTTAGGTGGATTTTTTTTTGGGTCCTCCGGATTTTCTCTCCCGATTTTGAAACATACGTTTGCGAATATTTGGCTGCTATAAATTTCCACACAAGCCACCGTTGAGCTATCATTTGTGGCCAGGTCGCTTCTGCAGAGGAGCTCTATATGCTCGGTGGAGCCTTGCCTGGTAAAATAAAAATAGAAGTAAATAGTAATAGTTTAATTGAGAAAGGTAGAAACGTGGGAATTGAGACGATGGGAGGGAATTTACAAGTCGTGCGGTGTGAGAAAAGAAGAAGCAAAAGTTGAGGCGTTGCAACCTGCAGTGTGTTGTTTGAGCACTGCGGATGGCATGAGTCAGTCTGGTAGGGGGCCTTCCATTGAGCACGTACGCAAAATCTGTCAACTTGACACCTCCATGTACGCACGCGTACTTTTTACACCACCCCCCCCACCTGCGTGCGTACACTTGACGCACCCCCGCCCCCCCCCCTCCGAACCCTATAGAATGGCCGATATTTAATCCATGCAGAAACGATCAAGGATTAATTATATTAACGTGTTGAATCAAACAGATAGTCCAATGCCGGTTGTATTAAATAATTAAGTTGCATACCTTTAAAAAGTTTGTCTCGTGTCCACTAGGTTCAAACGCCGACTGAACCCAGTTTCATCCCGCTTTATTTTCACCCATAACCGATTAATTTATTTTTGTTGTTCTTGTTTACTAGCTTGCGGCTTGGCTTTACACACAGCTTTGTACAAACAGTTATACTTGGCCGTGTCATCCATCCTGACTGGTTATTCAAAAACACGTCTATTATGATCTTAGATCACAACTAAAACTCGGCAAACTAGTCTCTATATAAAGTGCGTTGAATGAACATCTGCTGTAACAGTAGCACGATGTACAGACCAATGTTAGTGCTGAAGTCCGGGGGTCAGCAGCAGCACGAACAGAGAACACCGCGGCAGCTAAAATCTTGAGCCAGCGGAAGTCTGCAGTGAGGCCAGATTGAAGGATGTGTAATCCATGGGGCAGGCCGCCAGACCATGTCAGACTCACTGCTGAGCTGCGTGATAGCTGCAGTCAGGGGTACGGTGGAACATGAGTGACACCTCTCCCACAGTCCCACTTCTCCCGGTAGTACTTGTTGTCTGACAGCTGAAGAAACTGAATTGTGGCTCATTTGAAGGCCAATGTAGACAAATTATTATCGAGGCTTCACCCCCCTCCCTCTCGTTTCCTATGCGTACATTGTCATTAGACCCCCCCATATGCAAGCATGCACATTTAGGTTCACCCCCCCTCCATGCGTACGTACTGAATGGACAGTCTTCAACATCTTTGAAGGAGTCAATGAGTGAAGTTCTCTCTAGTCACTCAACTCCGAAGCATTGTGATGTTCATGTTTATTCGTGGTCCTGAATCATTGGTGGAGATTCCACATTCCTCGTGGCATGGACCATTGTGCCCATTGTACAACCAGTTACCATAAGCGGTGGTAATAACAATAGTGCCCTTTAGTTACCCAGCAAACTTTTTTCCGCTGAGTCTCAATAACTTTTATTTTGTGTCACGCATGGATTTGTTTTCCCAGCACCGTTATTGAGCTTTTTCAAGTTGGAGGAAGTGGGACTAACCCGAGACAACCCGCACTCATTGGGGGTGGGAGTGGTGTGAGGACCACCCCAAGCTCCACATGGATGGATTCATTTCGGTCGGCTCCTCTGCCTGCCACCTCGCAGCTCCAAGACTGCACCACCTACTGCTTCCATGCAGTATCCCACCCAAGTGTCAACCAGCTTTAGCTTGGCAAAGTGGTACTCACTTTTTATCTACCCCGGAGGGGGGGCGATAGGCTGATTATATTACCGTCATGTTCAAGTACAGCTGTTTTGTCCGTTTGCTGCTGGATGAAGGCCTCTCCCCCGCACCGTGCCAGTCATGGGGGCTGTCTGACCGTACTTCACGCTGGTCGCTGCGGATTGGTGATCGTTGGAAGCGCAGAACGTGGGAGCATAGCCCATTGCAACAGTGGAATTTCCCGCGTTGCCGTCTGGCGACGAAATACCAAGACGTGGCTATTGTTGGTTGGCCTGCTGGGTGGGTGAACTGATGGATTGAAGTAGAGGGGTGAGTCGGGGGAGGGGGGTGAGAGGGTAATGGTGAGGTGCTACTCAATTCATCGACGCCAGGTGGGTTGAGCGTCCCGAGTCGTCGTCTGACCAGCATGCGAGTTGGGCACTGCCTTAGCGTGCCACCTGGTCGGATGTGTACTCTTTTGTACGTTTTAAATTGGTGCATTCGGCAACCTATTACATGAGAGCCAGGCAAGGGTTTTATTTGATTTGTCTGCAATTTTATTTTAGCAGCTACGCACAGCTCGGATAGGTTGCAATAAATCTGGTTATTAAAGCATCTCCCCGTGTCTACAGCCCCCTACACTGGAGCTCTTTACATGCCCTCTTCAGAGCCTGCAAGCTGTATCATCTGGTACCATACACTTAAATTCAGGTTCATTTGGGAGGTGTTCTAGTGGCTTAGAATTTGAGGGGTTGGGCTGACACCGCTGACATCCTGGGTTTGAATTCAGGCGGTTGCCTGGATTAACATCTGGCCGTCTCGTCACGGTGGCTAGGAGATGTTAACTACCTTGCCTGGTATACAGGAGGTCATGGGTTCCATCCTGACCCTGACGTCTGCTGTATATTTGAAATATGCATGTTCCCCGTGGTAGCGTGGTTTCTTCTCCAGGTCCTCCGGTTTTTCCCTTCACATTTAGAAACATGCGTTTAGAGTATTTGGTTGCTGGACATTTCCACGCGATAAGCCACTTCCTTGAGCTATCATTTGTGGCCAGGTCTCTTCGGATAAAGAGCTATACAGCTCAGTCGGCCTTACCTGGTAAAATAAACATAAACATTGATTAGGGGTTTCAGGTGGAGTGAGTTGATGGTCAACAATGACTGTACAAAAAAAAAACCCCATCGCACTAAATTTGATCCGGCATTTAATTTGGCTAAATTCCAGCGGTGAGAATTAAAAAGTGGTTGGTTTGGCTGCCATGCGATGAACATGACTCCGGGCGGCAGGGTGGGTGTGTATGTGCTGCCCACGATTGTTTGGACCAGAGGTCACTTGAAGAGATGTATGTGTCATGTCTGCTTGTGCGTGGGCCTTTCTCTCAGCACAGAAAGGCTGCACTGCCCTGCGGGAGATCCGAATGGACCCTTTCGTCTCGTGGTGTGACAGCGATATAACAATTGCAATGAAAATGGGGATAAAATAAAAGACAAACCCCCAAATAGCCGATGCTCCTTGGGAAACATTGTCCAAGAAGGGGGAGGCTGTTCGCTTTCCCGTGAAGAAAAGGGGAATGTTGTCGTGCTAGACCCGTGATCTTGTTTGCATGAGCGAGCAGTGATTTTTAGTTCACCTGTGTGAGATTTGATTGCTAATTGTGCTGTTGTCATCGCTTGAGAGTTTCCCCGATTGAAATGCTGGCAGCTACGCGCGATGCAATTTGATGTTCAAGTATCTTAAATTTTGTAACGCCGGCCCAATATCCAGTCGTCGTACACAGAAATAATGTTTCTTTGTTAGATTTTATACAGTCGGGACGAGGTACCATGGGAGATGATACCCCCCAACGGGCGACGTGTGAGATCAATTCAGTAGGCCCCCTGTCGCTCACCACGTGGGTGGCACTTCTCCAATCTCTCCAACCAATGGTTTGGCCACATTTAAATGTTTTTATACACAACCGCTATATTCTGAATTGACCGTAATTTCTCCAAATATGATTCTTTTTGTCGCAGTTGTTGGTGGCCTAAAACGCTTAAATTTTCAATATTTTCCCATTTTACTTAGAACGTTTTGACGTGAAATTTCAAAAAAAGTCTCATCGGTGCTCGCTCGTCTATGACAATGAGCCACTAACTTGCCTCTCTACCTACTAGTTTATACTGATAGGAACCTCCTGGTTCCACCAGCCCACAGGGGATTATTGTGTCTGTCCGTCGTGCAGGGAGGGGCTGGGTGGGGAGAGAGGGGCTGGGTGGGGATGGGAGGGTGGGAAGGGGCTGGGTGGGGAGGGTGGGGCTGGGTGGGGAGGGGCTGGGTGGGGAGGGTGGGGAGGGGCTGGGTGGGGAGGGTAGGGAATGGGCTGGGTGGGGAGGGGCTGGGTGGGGAGGGGCTGGGTGGGGAGGGGCTGGGTGGGGAGGGGCTGGGTGGGGAGGGGCTGGGTGGGGAGGGGCTGGTCTTCCCATGGTGCCCTTATAAAACTCAACGTTTAACCTACTCACGCTGGATTGTGCCCGCCCTCAGTCGGGCATATTTGCGGAATACACCACGCCGCCGTTGACCCTGGCCATTGACCGAGCAACCCAACGTTCCTACCAGCTCCCTCCACAGGAATGTGTTAAACGCCTTTTTTGTATCTTGGGCACTCGACAGGAGTGGGATTTTGTATGCGGTGACCTGAAGATGGGCAATTGGTCCGTCACATTTTCCTGATTGGTCCGATTTAGCACGGTTGCCCATGTACGGTGCGAAAGAAGTTAATCATACGTACATACAAAAGGTGAAAATACTTGATCGTAATTATCTTTAAAACCTCAGCAAAAATAATGTATTATCACATGGCTATGTAATAGAAAGGGCCAATTAGCTAGATGTAAAGTTTTTGTGTCACTGCATTTTAAATAGAAAAAAGGGACTTGATTAAGCCTAGCCCTTGCGTGCATGCACAATGTTACCTCTCAGTGGATTCTCAACTGATAGTAAATTACACTTCATTAGCCAATTAATGCAAACGAGAAACCCAAAAAAATTTGTTTCGGAGGCTTTATAACCAGTTGTGGACAATTTGTAAATGTAACAAAACATGTCTTCTACACTCAAAGAGTATGGATTCCTGCAGTCACGAAAGCTTCAAATCAAGAATGTCTTCTACAATTGAACTCACCACGAGAGTGTATTTTTCGCAAGACTTTAAGTTGAAAACGTTACATTAAAGACATGGGAATTTCTGGAGAAATTTTTTTTATAGATGTAAACGCATACCGTAATTCAGAATCCTAACTTGGTGATTCGACATGAAGTTGCCTTCCATTTAAAAGCGTCGTAATTTTTCGATTCATTTGCGTGGCTAATATTGTGTGTTTCCAGTGCGTCTTGGCTCAGGACACATGATTGTGCCCCTTTAGTTGTACCCCATTGTCTTGTGAATCCAGACCCTAATTAAATGAGCCCTAATTACCTTGATATTTTTCATGTTTTTTTACCATTGACTGCACACAGTAATGGGTAAATTCCAGCTCTGGCAATTAACATTTTTTATTTGACTGTTGTGCGTTGAACCTCTCCCTCCTTCGGGAGAGTGGGTGTGTAAAAATGTCTCAACTAAACCTTGTATTTTACCAGGTAGGGCCCATTGAGCTATATAGTTTTTTTTCAGAAGCGACCTGGCCACAAATGATAGCTCAATGAATTGGCTCATCCTGTGGAAATTTATAGCAGCCAAATTCTCTTAGACGCATGTTTCTGAATGTGGAGGGAAAAACCGGAGGACCCGGAGATAAATTCACACAACCACGGGGTGAGAGGCATGCAAACTCCAAATATACAGGGGTCAAGGTCAGAATCGAACCCATGACCTCCTGTTGTTGACATCTCGCCACTTGTATGAACCTCGGAAGAAGTTCTGTGAAGTCTGCTTCTGCAGGCTGTTTTGTAATTCCCACCCAGGGCATGACGCTCTGCTCTCTTTTGAGTGTTCCCGTTATGCTGATGTAACAATTTAAAGTAAAATTTCTGAAAGTTACCAAACCGTTATGTCCATTGGCCTTCATCCAGCAGCATCTTGGGAATGCATACGGTGGTTGGTGAGGGCATGTATGTGTGCGGGTCTTGTGCCAGTTCAGAGCTGTGTCGTTAAAACCCGCCACCACCCGACACAGCCAACTAACTAGGAAGGGTTGTCACGTAAATAGAACGTGGCCAATTCGTCACTAGTACAGCACACCGGTGTGCTGGAGAGCCAAGCCACAACATTTACAATTCGAGTACGACGTTTCGCCAGTAATTACAACCAGCTTCATCAGGCGACAGCCAGATTTGTGGAGAAGTCCACCTGTTTCGTTCCTTATATAGAGGCGTAGATGTGACCACACTTCTGCACTCTTGCACAAAGTGGGGGGGGGGGGAGGGGGATTAATGAACGAACGTACATTATGCATGCTCCTGTTTACGTGACAACCCTTACTCGTTGGCTGTGTCGGGTGATGGCCGGTTTTAACGACGCGTATATTTACGCGATGTAACCCAAAAAACCTCTTATGGATGATATTGGTCGCGACAGCCTACGTGTTAAACCAGTGCAGTGCTCTTGGCAGATTTCCCAGGCGAAATGTGTTGATGTGTTCCCCCCCCCCCCCAAAAAACCCCCCTTCCCCGTGACCACGGAGTCGTTGGTCCCGAATGCGATCCTCCGTGGCAATGGGTAACGACAGTCTGCGCCATCCTCTCGGATGGCTCGTCTGGGAGAGAAGGAAGAGGCGGAGAGAGAAAGAGAGAGTAAGAGGAGAGTGGAGGGAAAGAGCCAGTCAAAAATAATGATGTGGAAAAAACCCGCCGAGGGACGTGGCATCCCCTGTACGTCACGGTGCCGCGTGATTCGTGCACGCACTTATATATTAATCTTGAATACGACATGTTATTTCCGCTCAGCGGGGCGGGAGTGGTTGATATGGTGGTTTCGCCTGCTGCACTTTGACGACGTTAACTTGAGTTCCATTCCTGACTGACGTCAGTCACAAGTGATGTCTGACACGATCCTGACACCCCCCCCCTCCTTTTCCACGTGACCAACCCGCACTGACCAGCATGGTGAAGTACGGTTAAACTATCCCCATGATGGATACAGCTTTGGGAGGCCTTAATCCAGCAGTGGATTGACAAAGGGATGTAAGTTAATTTTTTTCAGAATCAGAATATTTTTTATCCTGGAGAAATCCGATGAGCCCTGAAGCTTTTTTTCGCAGATGTCCGGCCGATGTTCGCAGATCTCCATTTTCTTCTGTGCACCGAGGGGTGAAATTTCTTGGAATTTAAAAGTGGCCTTTGTAAACATCTCAGTTTGAAGGACTGCGTAGAATCGTCCCGTTTTGGAAAGGTTTGGGTAATCGGAATTATGGTGGCAATGATCAAAATCTCCGCAATTTAACCCGGTTTGAAGCGTACGTGGTGGGAACGCGGACCCAAACCCCGGGAGCTTGTTGGTGGCGGATCAGCGTTTCTGGCACAAGGCATTAGCCGCCCCCCCCACCACTGCTCAAGCATCCGGACACCTCATTAAAACATGACTTTAGAAGAGATAAAGTCTGGACTTCATATCTCAATGGGTTAAGAAAAAAAGTTTATCCAGGCTCATTGCCAAAGTTTCCCCCCCCCCCCTGGTGACACAGGGTCTCTGCGTTTTTATATGCTTTATTGACTTGCACGGGAAAACCCTGAGCTCAATGCAGAAGTGCCCATCACGCATTCCGCGCGTCAGCTCCATCGAGCAGACGCGGCGCTTAAAGTGCGCGCGGCTTTATAGTCGGGAGGAATTTGGGAGTTACAAAAACACACACGGTAAATGTGCTTTTTTTTGTTAAACATGTGACCCGTGAAAGAGTTAAACCTTAGAAATATTTCAGCCCTTGGTATCGGCGGAGCTGGGGTTGGGGCAAGAAGACGATGATGCCGTGCAGCATTCGCTTGCACCATCACCTTGAATTTATGTTTCTCTCCTTCGTACCTCTTCTGAGTCATGTTTTGAGTTTGGAAGACCCGGCCCCACATAACATCTCATAACATAACAGGGGCTCTTTGGAGCTCCTTCTAGTTGGAGGCAACTTCCGCCAACGGCCGTGTTGGCGAGTAATTGCAGGGATGCGCCTTTTCATCGTTGCCTGTGCACAATAGGTCTCGGAATTGCAGTTTGATACATGGATAATAACGGACATACTAAATTAATGGTATGACATCGCGACATCCAATCGATTCCCTGACTTGAGAATGGATTAGGAACCAGTGAGGTTCTGGAGATGTGGTCCCATTGGCTGGTGCCGGTGAGGAATCTGGCCGGTGGCATTGTGCATCATGTAGGTTCGGGGGTATATATGTTGAACTTCTTTCGCACCATACGTAGCCAACCGTGCTAATCGGAGGTGCGAGGGAAGGACCACCAACTAAACACAAAGTACTGTAGTTCTCGAGAAATTAGTTTTCATCTAAAATTTAAAAGTGCATAGCTCCAGTGGCTTCCTAATATCCGCAAGGAAGCGCGCTGCAGACGGCCGCAGAAGCGCATTTGAAAGCACGCGATGCAGTGGCCGTCTTTGTTCGACGAAAAGCCTGCTTCTTAAGTCGCCGGATTGCAGTCGTTCACCCATAGCCACCGTCCAACCCAGCAGCCCAACAGCAGCTGTCCCAAAGCTTTTTGCCAGGGTCATGTGAGGTCGCGCCTGGCAATCTGCCTGCTTTTGTTCAAACACCTATTTAACGCAGTTTTGACTGCAGCTGGCCCAGTCGAGGGAGGAGAGACACGGTGTGGTGTTAGGATTTAACGTGGCTTGACACGGCCTTGGTTCTAAAGCGTGCCAGGCCATCGTCAAACGTACAGATGGCCAAATATATTTTTTATGCCCATGTTTTTCCACATTTGATAAGTTTCGAGATTCCCTCTGTTAAAACGTGTTTATTCATATTCCACACAGTTCGGTATGTATATATGTGTATATATGTATGCTTTATTACCTAGGATAGCCTCACCAAGTTCCATGACTCGTTTTAAGGAGGGTCCTGCCACAGGGCCCGGCGGTTGCTATGTATAATCTAAATGAAGTAATTAGGGATATAATTTTTCAAATAACATTTTTATACATAATACAGGTATCATTGGGTTAGATCTCGTAAATATAAATGTGTCGTATAACTCGCCACCACCCGACACAGCCATTCCGAGTATGACGATTCCCCAGTAATTACAACTAGCTTCAACATTATTACAAAAGACAATACAATCCAAAAACACATCGGAGAGCCACAATAATTTGCGGTCCTTCGGTAATTCACTGGGATTACTATCTTCACCTCCTCAGCACCCAATCTCTCCCAAGTCCCTTTCACTCGCCTCGCTCACGCTCTCTCCTCCTGTCCGTACCGCACCGCACCACCGCCCTTCCTTAGGTTTGCCAAAGCATCAACGATCACCACCTGGAAGTGATTCGCTTCTGCAAGGAGTCGGGCTTCCACGGGCTGGTGGCGCAGGACTCGGACTACGCCGTCTTCTGCCCGCCGCACTACTTCAGCTCCAGCACACTCAAGCTGAGCCGCAACGGCAAGAGCCTCACGGCCAACGAGTACCTGGTGCCCGAGGCGGCCAGCGCCCTGCAGCTGCAGCCGCACAAGTTCCCCATCTTCGCTGCGCTGCTCGGTGAGACTCCTGTGTGCCTGCGCACGCGCGTGTGTGTGACAGGCCCATGGCACCTGGGTCTGTCTTGTAACCTCCTGCCAGCGGGCGTTTGACACTTCACGTGGCCTTAATGTGCACAGCCTGGCAGAAGCGCCGTGGTGACGTCACCGTCACTTAGCGGCGAGTGGCGGTCGTTGTTGTGTGTGTCTATCATCGTGTGTGTGCGTGCGTGTCTTACCTGGTCAAATACAAAATTTGGTTAGAAGTATCCTGGTTGAGTTTGTTTTTTCATGCGTAGACAAGTCGGGGGTAAGGAAGTCTGTATCTATGTATATATGAACTTCTTTCGCACCGCACCTAGTGAGAAGTTAAAACCGATGGTTGTTTATTTCCAGGAAACCACCTCTTGCCTGACGAGGATTTGGCTGCATTTCATTGGAACCTGCTTGGTCCAGAACACCCACTGGCATCTCTGAAGGTAACTGCTCAAGCCATCGCATGAATGACCGAATAAACGAGAGCTTGCCTTCATGTGGAACCAGGTTCACGTATCATGTCTGGATTATTCTATCGCAGTGGGTTGCTGCTTTTGTTCAGGCCGAACTCAAAAAAATTAAGGTGAACGATTTGCATTTAATACAGGTAGGAACAACGGTTCCACACTGCTCACCAGGGATTATTTGTCTGTCGTGCATAGCCCCTCCCAAACATGTACGCTCCCGGATTGGGTGAAGTGCGTCACGTGACCGCGAGCTTTCTGTCGTGCACGAATGCGCTGTCCAACCAAGTTCCTACCTGCCCACTTCGAAGGAAAAGTGTTGGGCGCTTAAATGCCCCAGTATCTCAAAGGGAATTACAGTTGATCATCAATTACCTGGCGCGCGATTTATCCGGCTCCCAACATCCGGCGGTCCCGGGCCGATCCGGCGAGACCGGCAAAATCGCTTCGAAGGCTGTTGACCAGTCTGGCGATCGGCACGGCGTGCGTAACAAACAAATAGCTATGCTTGATTTCAGTGTCAAATATATATCGTACATTATTCACTACATACAACTTGAACAATGAAAATACTGCACGTATATACATTTTTCATGACAAGTAATAAAAGCTGAAATTATACGCAGTGCGATCTGGCTAAAAGTTGCGTGTAATTTGGCTGCATCAGTCCGGTCGATCGTCAAACACAAGTTGTTTAAACAAGAGCGTAGTACCGCATACAGCACCCCATGCAGAGTCTTCGAGATTGGAGTGGTCAGTACGGTACAGTGAATATGGCACCTTTTTTAGGGAGGATAGTTTTTTGTCTGTTTATTGATGCCAATTTCACAGAGTAAACAAATGTAAAACACTACAAAATTCATGTACAACAACACCTAAAGCAATGTTATGCAAGAATGTGCGAAAATAGGCTATTTAAAAGCATAGTGTGATTATCCGGCATTTTGGAAAATTTGGCGGCTCCCCCTTCCCTCCCGAAGCCTCTGGATTATGAATCGATGATCTACTGTACCTTATCTTAGTTATTCCAATGCCCAGCTGTAGTTTGTTTTTTTAGCTTAGCAGACGGATGTCACAAAGATGACTTAGCACCCGCCTGCAAGTGTTCATTATTCTGCCAGTCGGGGGGACGATGTTGCTATTCTAATTAAGAAAATTGTCTGACGTAAATCCCTATTATTTGCCTTCCTATCTATCATCTACCTTTCCCAATTGAATTTCCAGCGGCAGATTAGAACAGTTTCTCGCTGCCTGCGAATTGATAAAATAAAAATTGCGAGCAAAGCAGCCAAGTGAAGTTGATTTAGTTTAACCCATGCTATAAGAGACCAGCATCGTCTCATTTGCACGAATTACCTAGGCAATGACTCTGCCAGTAGGGGGCGATTATTGCTGCTGGCTGTGCAATCCCGATCGAGTAATTTGCGATGTAATTTTCAAATCTGCCAAATTTGGGCGCTGACGCCGGCACACGAACGACATCAGGAGAGCTCTGACGTCAATTTTGAAGCAAACGCCCCGTAGGGTCATTGGGGCTATTACACCGTGCGGTATTAACCAGGGTGGCTGCTGGAATCGAACCGTGACCCTCTGCAGCGAAAGGCCCTAACGCAGGGCCACGGCAGAGCGCTTAAGAAAAACTAAAAATGCAATGCTTTGTGTGTCTGGGTTTTTTTTTCACTGAACAAGAGTCCGGTGCAGAGAGTGAGTGATTAAGGTTGATGGGGGCACAGGCATTCAACATACGAAAACCCGAGGCCCAGGTGCTTACGGGGCAGGAGAAAGGGAATAAGGTGGGCTCTCAGCCCCTCCTCATGTATGTTGAACGTCTTTCGCACCGTACGTGGCCAGCCATGCTCATCGGTAGGTGCGGGTTGCGTCGATCCTTACAGGTGCGGGCACACCAGCTGGTGCTGCCACCCTGCGACGTGGTCATCAAGGCAGTGGCGGAATACTTGAAAAACGTCAACGACATCAACGACCTCGACTCCATCGCCAAGGACGTGTTCAAGCACTCACAGGTTCGGCTCGCTGATCGTAGACAACGCAAGTCCTTTCGCCGACGAACATTCCTCGCGCCACGGAGGTCCACCAGTCGAGTTGGGTGTGAGTGGTGGAGTCGTGTGTCCGCACTGCAATACAAACCTGGCAACCTGGGTTCGATTTCCAATCGTGGATAACTTACCTGTCTTGTCCCCATTCTGTCTACCTCACCTGATATACATGAGTTTGTGAGTTTGATACCGACCCTGGCACCTGTATATTTGGAGTTTGTGTGTCTCTCTCCCTGTGGGCTTGTAGATTTTTCTCCGGTTCCTCCAATATTTCCCTCCATTTGGCTGCTATAACATTTCCACATGATAGGCCACTTAGTTGAGCAATCATTTGTAGCCAGGCTTGCTTATGAAAAATAGCTATTTAACTCGGTAGGCCTTACCTGGCAAAATAAAAAATAGTTTATAGTTTCACATGAGTGACAAGTGTTGTACGATCTTGCCTTGGGCTCCCTGCGATGGATCGAATTGAGAACCTGGAGTGGGGGATGTGAACATCCGTGCCACAGAGACGATAGGTGGCCTAGCACAGTACTCGCTATACCAATTGCTTTGTATGCCACGCCAGCCTGTACAATACGCCATTGCTGATGAATCACTCGTCGCAGCATTCTGTATGGCTAATTCGGTGTACCTTCATATGTTTGTCTTTGTGTGCGGGTGCGTGCGTACAGTCCCAGAGGGGTGAAAAGATCGAGCGATTCAAGAAGGCAGTGCAGTATTACACAGAGGGACACAAGACCTACCCAAGGCCATCCGTGCAGTCGACCAACTTGCCCGGTACACCTGTGTTGATTTTCAGTGTCGCGAGATGTTAACTCTCTCGCCTGTTATGCAGGAGGGTCGTGGTTAATGCACCCACATCAGGTGGCGAACGCGTTGCTCCCTCTGAGCTGTGTCACTGCTGTGGGTGAGGGTCCCTTGGTGGCGCGTGTGGAATGTGCGGACCTTGGCTTTTTCTCCAGGTGCTGCCCCAATCCCAGTGCCACTTTTCCCCACGGCACCAGTTCACAACACCGCACCGTCCTACCAGCAAGGAGATGGGCCGGTAAGTCGCTAACCCTACACCACATTCACCGCCACCGCATTATCAAATCACCTTCGTGATCATCATCATCGCCATTGCCATTTTAGTTCTGTCTCACATGGACAACATTAAACGGGATTGTCCTAACGTCTTGTAGGCGGCAGATTGCCCTGCTAATTTATCAGAGTGCTTAACTGGCACTGCTGAGATTCCGGGTTCAAATCCAGGCGAACCACTCACGAATTCCAAATAAATAACCACATTTCACTTGCCATTCATTCATTACTTCCACATTGTTGCTTTGTGTGTCTCCTTCTGAACACCGTCTCAGCCCCAGAAAAGCGATGCTCAGAGTTCACCACAGACAGCCAATCAGGACTCGGCTGCCAGCCAGGCGGGGAAGAGCCCGTCCAATCAGGCGGAGGCTTGTTACCAGGCAGATTTGAACGACATTTCAGAAGACAACAACCTTGCACTGGACGCGACACTCAACAACAGCCTGGGAGCTGAAGATCATGGATATGGGAACATTGCCTCTCCAGGTGAGCATCTTGTAGACCTGTAGACTCACATATATGTACGTATGTTGAATTTCTTTCGCACCGTACGTAACCGGGAAAATTAAGAGGTGCGGAGGGGGTGAATGGATGGTAAGAAGGGGTGAGTGGAGGAGGATGAGTGGAGCGGGTGAGTACAGGAGAGCGCGTAGAGGGTGATTGTAGTTGTAAGTAGATGAGGGGTTAGTGTTGAGTGGACGGTAAGAAGGGGTGAGTGGAGGAGGACGAGCAGAGGGGGTTTGAGCTCGCACTCCGTCTCTCGCAGCAACAGGGAAGCACACTCCGCTGTACGAGCGAGCGTCGCCCATCGCTCCCGCCGTTCCCAGCAGCCCCCGGCAGACGACGGGCCCCTCCCCTCCGCCGTCGTCGCCCTCCTCCACCTCGTCCGACAACGGGGACGCCCACGGGGACGCCGCCACCGCCAAGTACGATCGTCGCGTCCCGCGGGAGCCAGCGGGGGGCTGTGCCGCTCCCGGGGAATTTTCCACGTCTGTGCGTCAGGCCATCGGTACCAGATTATGGTTCGGCTTCGTCAGAAATGCCACCGTTGCATTTGCGACCGGCCTAGCGATCGAGAGCTCCGTTCGAAGGAGACGGCTGTCACTCTGTGGACACGTCGCCCGTCTTGACGCGCAGACTCCCGCAAATTTGCGTACTTCAGTTGGCGGGTGACGTTCCAAGTGAGGACTGCGATCCTGAAGGGAATGGCGCCGCCCCCCGTGGTCGCACCCCTCCCGTGATCTGTGTATCAAACAAATCACTGAAGACACCGGGCGTATGACACGTGTTTGGCGCAACGGTCCTTCGCCGACTATGCGTGATGAATTAATGAATACGTTTGTTTGACCAGGAAAGCCTCAATGCCCAGGAAAGTCTCAAGACTCTTGTTTCAGGAAGATCCTGCAAACTCTTTGGAGTCGGGGGCGGCGTTTATTTGTTTATTCCCAATTGAGTAATTTGCAGGATCTTTTGTTTCGCTTTGTGATGCTTAGTCAAAGCCAGTTATATTCTTTGGGTCTTTCGGTAAAGTCACGTAGATAGGTTCAAAAAATAATAAAATGAACGAAAACTACAACGTTTCGATCGCAACAAAAGCGACCCACTCCCCCTCCTGTATACGTGACTTTACCGGAAGGCCCAAAGGATAAGAATTCCTGCAGTCACGAAAGCTTTAAGTCAAGATTTAGCCAGTTATATTGTATGTTTCTTTTTAGTTGTGGCAGGCAACCGGAGATCCAGGAGGAAACCCCATATAGAACAGGGGGAGAAGGTACAAACTCCATGCAGAAAGGTACCCGATTTAGGAATTGAACCCAGGCCCTTCTTGCTGTTAGACTCAAGTGTTTACACTGCACCACCCCGCCACCCATATGCAGGGGTGGGGGACATTAAATCCGTGTTCGTGAAACCAGTCGCTCGGTGTTAATGCTGCTGCTGCTGCCGCCGCTGCTGCTGTTGTCGTTTGGTGTGGTGCCCGTGTGCTGCCCCGTTGTCCCACCCCCCCCCCCCACCTTAGCCATATCAACGAGCTACCGGGAAGTGGCGGCAGAGGGGCCTGGGCCGAAGGCGCTGCCCAGGGAGGTGGACAGGCCTCGGGGGTGGCGGCGAATGGGGGTGGACAGGTACATTTCTTGTTTAGCCAGGGACAGCATCGCTGAGTATCGTGACCTTTTGAGGACACGAGTTGTCCCGTCATATTGCGATGTACATTGCAATTGAGTAGTTTGCAAGTGAGTATTTTAATTTGGCAAATTTGGACAAGGATGCCGGCGCACACATACACCGGCCTACTCTTGCAAACAATGTCGCCGGGTGTCTTTAACGTACGCTGGCTGTGTGAGGCCAGGCGACAGTCAGATTCAAATCGTGAACCCTCACGATTTGAATCCGACTGGCAGACGCGCCGCTGTAAGTTTGTCTCGCCTGCACGTAGTAGCTGCCTTTGCATTATGTTAGCAGGTCGAGTTCCATCTGATGCGATCTGAATAGAAGAGAAACCTTCAGGCAAGTTTCCAGTCCCATAATATAGCCATTATCAATGTCACAAATAAACCGGAATGTTGAACTTCTTTCGCACCGTACTTAGCCAACCGTGAAGATTGGGAGGGAAGGAGAACAAACTAAACACAAAAAGCCGTTCCAAAAACATTAGATTTTAGTTTAGATTTACAAGTGCATAGCTCCATTAGCTTCCTAATACCGGAATGAAGAGCGTTCCAGATGGCCGCAGAAGCGAATCCGAAAGCGCGCCATGCGGTGACCGTCTTTGTTCGATGGCGAGCCAAAAAGCCGCCGTTGCGAGGATGACCCGAGTTGCCATGATGGTTTTGCGCTCCTTGACAAGATCAGCGAGGTATTGGTGGGCCTTTGTGTGTGTGTTATGAGCTCGACCTCATGAATGTGCGTGCGGTCACACGTCAGGCCGCGTGCCGGCTCGGCGTCACGGACGAGCCGTCGTGCCGCGGGGGGGTGCTGCCCGCCATCCCGTCGCTCATGTCAACGCCTACGCGCGCCCACATGGACCTGACGACGCCACCGCGGCCGCAGGTCGCCGTGGAGGTGATCCGCGTGGCCGAGTACCGGCACCGCAACGGCCTCATGCACCCTGGCGTCTACCAAGTGCTCACCACGGTGAGTGCCGTGGAGGCCCCCCCCCCCCTCCCCCCGTGCAGGAGTGGATTGACGCACGGGGGCTGCACGCGACGTGGGTTTATCTTCTTTATCTTTGGGGCATCACGGTGGCGAGATGTTAACTCCCTCGCCTGGTATACAGGATGTCTGTGGGTTTGATCCCAACCCTGACGTCTGTGTATTTTGAGTTTGCATGTCTCTCTGCCCGTGGTCGTGGGGATTTTTCTCCGGGTCCTCCGGTTCTTTCCTCCACATTTAAAAACATGCGTTGAGAGTATTTGGCTGATGTAAATTTCCACATGATGAGCCACTTTTTTGAGATATCATTTGTGGCCAGGTCGATTTTGAAAAAGAGCTTTTTAGCTCAGTGGGCCTCACCTGGTAAAATAAAAATAGCATGGAGCATCTTTGCCCATTTCGTCGGTAGTTGAACGTTGTTGAACGGTTGTTGGAATGCTGTGACATGGAACACGGTGTTGTTAATTAAAAAATCCTGTTAAATAATCACTGCAGGTATGGCTCAATAAATTCTATACCCTTTGGTTCTTTCGGTAAAGTCATCGAGACTCGGTGAGGCTTTCCGAGCGTAACCTCAAAAACAATTTGCGACGCGTAACAAAAACTTTCCCACACTTCAAAAATGACCTGCAGATTACAGTAAAACCTTGGATTGCGAGCATAATTCGTTCCGGAAACGTGTTTGTAATCCAAAGCACTCGTATATCAAAGCACTCGTGTATCAGTTGTGATCACGTGACGCTCGGCAGAAAAAGCGTCTACACGTACTACTCGTATTGCAAGACCTCGCTCGTTTATCAAATTAATATTTATTTAAAAATTTTGCACATCTTACAAAACACTCGCAGACCAAGTTACTCGCAATCCAAGGTTTTACTGTACTCCCTTGGGATCGCACACAGCAGCAACAATCGCCGTCCCCCTGTTGCAAATTCCGTGGCAGGCCCCTTCTCGAGACTCGGTGAGGCTTTCCGAGCGTAACAACAAAAACAATTTGCGACGCGTAACAAGAGCAGAGCCGATGACGGCAGCTCGCTTGCTCGCTCCCGTCACGGCGGGGACGCCGACAAAGTCGCCAGTGGCGGCGTCGCCGCTCGGCCTGCTCGGACCGGGCGGCAGAGCGACGCGAGCGTGTGGTGTCGCACGCAGGGCGAGCTGAAGCTGCCGGTCACCCTGGAGGACGAGGCGAACCCGGAGCTGCCCCCGGCCACGCTGTTGTACCGGCCGGCGCGCCAGCACGTCTACGGCGTGCTCTTCAGCCTGGGCGAGCTGCGCAAGCGCGCGCTGCGTCGCGCGCCGCCCGGGATGATGGACAGTGAGGAACCCCCCTGCACCCAACCCGCCCCCAACCCCCCCACCCCGAGACCGCACGCGTTGCGAACGACGGCGCGCTCGCGTCGTCACGCGATCGTGCACGGTCGCCACTTTCGGATGACGCCCGACGGTATCGAGGCTCGTGGCGATCGCGCGCCCCGTTGCTCGCGGACGATGTGGACCTCGTGGGCCCAGAGCAGAAATCGGATACCACCTCAAAGGACCAAAGCTTTAGTCGTACAGAATGATTTACGTGGCGAATGAGGGCAAATTATTTCAGAATCCCGCTCGTTTGAGATGGAATCGCTAATATTATGCCACCGCAAGCGATAGCCGCAATTTTGAAACTTCTGGTCTGGTCTTGGGGGCTCATTTTTTTATTTTATTTACGTTACCAGGTAAGGCCCAGTGAGCTATATAGATCTTTCAGTGGCAACCTGGCCACAAATGATAGCTCAACGAAAGTGGCTTATGTGGAAATTTACAGCAGCCAAATATTAGGAATGCATGTCGATTCTAAATGTGGAGGGAAACCTGGAGGACCCGGAGAAAAATCCACGTGACCACGGGGAGGTCACGCAAACTACAAATATACAACAGGTGTCAGGGTCACGATCGAACCCACGATCTTCAATATATCAGGCAAGGTAGTTAACATCTCGCCACCACGGCACCATCATAGCGCGGTTATGTATAATGCGATGGCACGCTGTTGGCTCTGTTGGTTGATGGCGTGTAATCACGTGACTGCGCACGGTCGGGCGATAAGCACGCGTTCAGCGTAACCACGTGTTCACCCACTAGCACGCTCATCCTCCCCCCCCGCCCTTCGCTCCCCACCGCCTCCCGCTCCCCCCGTCTTTCGCCCTGCGCGCAGCGATGCCCGTGCTGGTGAAGGAGTGGTGCGCCTACAAGGGGAAAGCGCCGCAGACGCCCGAGCTGGTGGAGGCGCTGCCGTTCCGCGAGTGGACCTGCCCGACGCTGCGCAAGCTGTGGCTCGGCAAGGCGGTGGAGGACAAGAACCGGCGCATGCGCGCCTTCCTGGCGTGCCTGCGCTCGGACACGCCGGGCATGGTGAACCCGGCTGCGGTGCCCACCCAGCACCTCGTGCTGTGCTGCGTGCTCAGGTGAGCTCCGCTTGTGCCGTGTGCGGTGCCAGTGTTCACCAAATTGGGGACGAATATATGTGTGTGTGTGTGTGTCATCGAAGCGTATTTTATTTTTTAGACAAGATTTGCACGTTTGTTGGTGCGGTGTTAGTGATGAGCTGCGTCGCTAGTTTTTCGTTTTCTTATCCAGATGCTGTATAGGGAGTGATGTGTTATGAGTACTGTACAATGTCTTTGCATGATCTGATTGACTTTTCAGCGGAGGAAGAATTCATATTGTGGAATTGGTCAGGGTGACAGTGACACGTGTGTGAGAACTCTCAATTGCACTCGTTTGTGCTGCAGTAGAATCCTATTTAAATTGTAGGCGCCTGTCTTCAAAGTCCTCCCTGCATTCCGGTTCCCATCGTGAATTTGCTAAGGTTCATCTTCTTGGTTATTTCGGTAAAGTCACGTAGAAGGGAAGTAATAAAATAATAAAAATAAAACCAGGTCTGTCGCCTCGACAGACCTGGTTTTCACCTGAGGATGGCTGCTTGCGTTGTGGCCGAAACTTCGTGAGAATTATTTTATTATGTTTTTTTAAAATTATTTTATTACTTCCCTTCTACGTGACTTTACCGAAAGAACCAAGAAGATGAATCCCTGCAGTCACGAAAGCTTTAAATCGAAATTTGCTAAGGTTGTACACAATAAGCGTCCTGCGGGCTGGACACCAACCTTAACCCCCCCCCAGCGCTTTACCAAGGCACAAAATGTCATTTAATGCGATGCGAGTGCTCATTTTTTGCGCAATGCAAACGGCTCGAAGTCATGCTTCTCCCCCCCTGCGCCCCGCCCCCGCACGCAGGTACATGTTGCAGTGTCCAGGCGGGCGGATCCTCAGACGTCACGAGCTGGACGCCTTCCTCGCCCAGGCCGTGTCTCCCGTGCTCTACAAGCCCGAGCAGCTGCAGGAAATCAAGGTGAGCGGCCGCCCTGGCCCGGCACCTGCGTTGGGCCCCCGCTTGCATTTGGTGCCGCCTGCAGTTGAATTGTTCCACACGTTTTGGCGGTGATGGGTAGACGCAGAGAATCGTAAGGGTTGCCTTTATGCGTTTGCGTGTATCTCTCCCCGTGATCGCGTGGATTTTTCTCCGGGTCCGTATTCCCCACATTTGGAATCAAAATGCTTTTAGAGTATTTGGCTGCTATACATTTCCACAAGATGATTAGCCGCTTCGTTGAGCTATTATTTGTGGCCAGGTCGCGTCTGAGAAACAGCTCATTCGACCTGCATTTGCTGTGCTGCTGTACACTTGGCTTTCGCGACAGTTATTATTCATGATAAAAGTGGTAATCGCCAGCGAAACGTCATAATCAAATTGTATATGTTGTGTGGTGAAGTAATGAATTGCCACATTTTGCAATGTAGCAATCCTCTAGCTCCTACGCACGTCTGTACACCATGGACATCCTCTGGGGTACATGCCCCTCCCTGGCTGGCGCTTCGTTATTATTATTGACCAACGGCCATCATCACTTTGTGCCGTGCTGTGTCCTATCCCAAGCCCACGTTTAATAACTGTTTAAATTATGTCCTGAACTCTAAATCGTTATTAGTCTGCGTTCATCAATCAAGGCATCTCGTGAAATAAATGTTACGATATAACCAGAATTGGAATATATATAAATTAGAAGACATTGACTTTCAAATATCAACGAAGCCACAATACCCGAAGCAATATATTGTGAAACAAATCAAATGTTATATTATAAATAAAACAACTTTATGAAGTCAATAAAAAAGGGTAAAGCAAAATGCCCAGCATGCTGCACGTATTTTCACTCTGCTGCAGTTCCAGCACTGAAGAGGTGGATTTTTTTATTAACATTAAAATGTATCCAAACTCCCTCTTGAAGTTTACGGGGAAATTTTTTTCCGTGACATTGGAGTGAGGCAGCTAAAGCAACGCCCTTACCTTTCTTACCCGGTAATTAAATGAGTGTGTGCGTGCTTGCTTGCGTGTGCGTGCGTGCGTGTGCGTGTGTGCGCGGTGGCGGCGATGGTGTCGTCAGATCGACGGGCTGGACGCCCGTGGCGTGCAGCTGGCGGCGCTCTTCATGCGCGGCGTGGAGACGGCGCTGTTTGCGAACGACGCGTGCGGCCAGCCCGTGCCCTGGGAGCACTGCTGCCCCTGGCTCTACTTCGACGGGAAGCTCTTTCAGAGCAAGCTGTTGCGCGCCACTCGGGACCGCGCGCCGCTGCTGGAGATCTGCGACGGGCAGGTGATGACGACGACGAGCGGAGAGCGTGTCGGGGTATATTGGGAAAAAGCGCCAGCTTGTTCGTGGGGTTCATAATGGCCGTGTCGGATATTCGTAGCCGACATCGCCGAGACCTTTGATTTGAGTCCGAGATGCAGCAGCTGCTGCCCCCCCCCCCCCCCCGTGACCATGCTCAAGAATAGAGCTGGGAGATCCAACTATTGAATGCGCATCGCTTCAATCGTCCGACTTTGGATAAGGTGAAAATAGTTGGGAAGGAAATTTGGAGAAAGAAAAAGTGTCGCCTCTGTTGCCAGTATTGCAGCTGGAAGGGAGGTGATGGACCAGGGCAGGTTGATGTCATTGGCATCCCCAACCTCGTCATGCTTGGCGTGGCTTTGGGGTTTTTCCTGCCTTCGGGAGTAAGGATGTTGGAGCATTTTTAAATGTATATTGCTTATCCACCCAGCAGTCCACATTAGTGCACCACATTCCATTGGCAGGTCGTTTGCGGTGGAGAAAAGTATGGGCATTCCCACCTCTTCCAATGTGTTGGGCCATCGTTAAAGAATAGGCCAAAATACCCGACCCAGAGCTCACTGTGGTGGAGGTCTTTCTGCCAGCAGCGGGCTGAGCAAGTAATTGTATGGCTGCACCTTTAGCTTTTATATATAACATGTCTGCACGTGCCTGTTTGACATTTGTGTGCTTGTGTGTGCGAGCTTGGACACACACAAACACACAAGCGGTTAGCACACTGCAATACGGACCAAACATCCCGAGTTCGATTCCCGCTCACAACCAACACCAGTGACGATTATCTGACACTGGTCACGGTCCTCCTCTAGGTCGACTCGACCTCAAATTAGTATTCGGTGCAGTCTGTAAAAAACATTGTGCCGTGCCAGCCTTCCATATGTGCTACTCGCTAACGGCACTTGCCACAAAAAGTCCGTAAAGGCTACACGTGTGGGGGCGGGGGGGACCCTCTTGTGTTGTGTGCGCGCGTGCAGTCGGAGCAGGTGTCACGCGTGGACCGCATGAGGCAGAGCATCCTGGAGGGGCTCACCCTGTCACGGCCACCCATGCCCCCGCTGCCCCCGCCCATGCCCCCTCCCCCTCCCCCGCCGTACCTGCCACCCTCCATGATGGGGCAGTACCCGCACCACCCTCCGCCCCAGGGCCTGTACCTGCGCGCCCAGGGGCCCCCGCTCATGCCTCCGCCGTCGATGCACCCACGCGCCCGCAACATAGCGGGTGAGGGTGGACGCATTAAACCACGCGTTGTACGTACGTCGGTACGTTGAGTTTCTTCAGCACCGTACGTAGCCGACCGTCCTGGTCGGAGGTGCGACGTCATGGTTGTGGTGCACTGTGGGGAGGCCTTCGTGTGGAAGGCTCGTCGTAAAATGTCGCGGGACGCATACCCCCCAGATGTTACAAGTTACCCGACTGTAAATGAATGTCAGATGCGCTTCCCACGGTGCCAACCTGCTGTGTTTTAGCCGCCCGGCACTCTGCTTGTTTTTTTTGCAGCAAGTGGCGAGCGCAAGCCTGTGTCCTCCTTTCGTGTGTGGATGAAATTTGCGTAGAAATCACGAATCTTTGTTTTTCGTTCGAAATCAATTTGATGACGTCACGAGATAGTGAATGTGAATGGAGCACAAGTTGGCACATTAAGACACGCAGTGTACCGTGTACAGCTACTTTTTTTTCAATAATCTACTGCTGGATGAGAGCCCCCTCCCCACGCCGTGCCAATCGTTGGGGTTATTTGACTGCTTCATGATTTGTCAGTGTAAGTTGGTGAAGGCGGAGAGCAAAGACTTGGACAGGGACAGCATTATAGCGCAGAATTGTGTTGCACTGCACTGCCCTCTGCTGCCCACCCTGTAGCCACACAGGCCGTGCGTGGTGTTGGCCACCCACTGCCGTGTATGCCGTGCCGACCTTCATAAGTGCTCGCTAACAGCACTCGCTCCAACAGTCCGTGACAGGCTATACGGGGGAACTGTGTCTTTGTGCGCTTGTGTGCAGGAGGGCATGCCCTACCCCAGCAGGGAGGGAAGCTGGAGATAGCGGGCATGGTCGTGGGACAGTGGGCGGGCGGGCGAAGAGGCCGTGCCCGCGGAATTCTGCCCCCACAGATCGTGTCCGTGGGCTGCGGCATGCGCGGGTAAATCAACCCAGTCTCTCTCCCCTCTTTTGCCGTCGTTGGTGAGAACTGATGATGAAATCGGCTCGTGTGCAGATGCTAGATGATGGTGATGATGGGTATTGACGCTCGCGTCACGGCCGCCCCTGTCGAGTAGGGTTGTAAATCAGAATCGGAAATCTTCATTTATCCTGGAGGAATCCGATCAGCTATAGAGCTCTTTTTTTCACAGATGTCCAGTCGGAGCACGGGGTCAGAAAGTTACAACAACAAATAAAAACAGGAAAGTTTAGGAAAGGTAAGCAAGTTATTAAAACATTTAAAATGAACTAACCTTTTTTATTTTTTATTTTACCAGGTAAAGCTCACTGAGCTACTTTTACAGAAGTAACTTGGCCACAAATGATAGCGAAGTGGTTTATAATGTGGAAATGTACAGCAGCCAAATATTTGAAATAGTCTAAGCGCATGTTTATGAAATAATAATGGAAACGGTAAACTTACAATTCACCCTTGCAAATGAGACTATCCTGGTCTCTTGAGTTCCCACCTCGTTAAACAGACTTGACCAAACCTGACCTGTTGATGTCTTGCGGTGGTTGCGAATTTACCTCACTTGCAAAAATATGAACAAAATATGCGATGTAAATGTAAGGGTAAAAAAACCCACCTAAAATCGCAATCCAGTCCTTGGAATGCACTATGCAATGGCTACGGTATTTGGTGTACAGTACTGCACAGTACTAATCAGGGGCGGCCTGGCTTTGTGACATGGCGCGGCGTGAAGATGCGGCGAACAATCCGGCGATGTTTTGCTCGCTTGCCTCTAAGCTGGACCCGAAGAGTGACCAACGAAGGTTGCACATAGAAGAAGACACCCTGATGATGCAGGCAGTGATGAGAAGGAAACTGGCACTATTTGGACACTTCGGATGGTCAACAACAGGAAAATAAAAATTGTGTTGTTCGTAAAAATGGAAGGAACCTGAAAACGAGGAAGACCTTGCAGAGAAAGGCTTGATGATGACATCAGAGATTTTTGCCAGAAATGTGTGGCCACTACTTGAGAATACTGGCACAAGAAAGGAAAGTGGAAACAAATTCTGAGATGTGCAGTGGAGATCTACGGGCTATCTGCCCATGGATTGTGATGATGATGATGATGATTTTTTTTTATTTCTTTGCAAATTTTTTGAGTCCCTGAATTCCTCACCCCACCCCTATTATATGCGGGACTCGGAATATCAGCCCATGGTCTTCCGCAGACGCAACCTGTTGACGCGTGGCGGTTTTCGAGAGGGCACCGCCGAGTGACGCACAGCGATTGTCTTGACCCCCAACAGGCGCGGGGGTCGGGGTGGTGCCCCTTCTACCCGTGGGCCAATCGGCGTGGGGAGGGGAGGGGGAGGAGGCAAGCCGCCCGCTCGGGAAGAACAGGTGGGAATGATCTGCAGAGAAACCCGTGAACTCATTCTTCCACAGAATTCCTGTATTCTGCTCCTTCATTCTTCCCTGGCGTTCATTGTGTTCACTCATTTCCATGGCAATCCTGCCTTGTGTTCACTCATTCTTCCACAGCGTTCAGTCATCGGTGTGCTAAGAAAGTAAGCCACCAACATACGTTGCCGAAAATATCCGAACGTGTGAATTGGTAATGTTAAAAAAGTCATCGTGCTATAGTGGAGGTTTGTAAGTAAGCGATGCAAAAGGTCCACCTTGCGTTGTTGAGAACATAGACTTTTGTCTTTTACCGATACTATAATCTTCCACAATATTGCAGAATGAGTTTCATATTTATTTTACAATATTTCTACTTTGGCTAATTGAGCCCCCAAGCGTTTTTGTAAAGGGTTCTTGCCTTTAACATCTGGCAGCCCAGCAGATTGCTTTTCCTGATGAGAATCACAAAGTAGAAACCGGTCTTCGGTTTGGCTGTCTAAACACTTTGTGCTTGAAAGCATTAGTCTGGGAAGGGCAATTAAAAAATCATAATTTTCTCTGCAGATATATTTTTTCGTAATAAATGTACGTGGGTTACAACAAGTTAAATTTTTTACGCGCCCATAATTGAAAGAAACGTTCACCGTATTGTGCGCTCATCGGAACCAGGTTGGCCCGTCCAATTACCAGACCTCTCCTTTTCGTTCTCTGCGCGTGTGAAACAGAACGGCAATGCCACCGTCGCCACCGCTGCAGCTGCAGCATCGGCATCATCATCCGATAAACAGGAGAGCCAGGCTGAGCCCCCGCCCAGGCCCGACCAATCAGGCGATGGCGCGGGCGGAGACTCGGCGGCGACAAAGCCAATCGGATGCGAGGACGGCGCAGCGATCGCGAGCGACGGCGACCAATCAGAAAGTGCCTTGACGAGTGACTCTGCTGCGTGCAATACAGGCGCGTTCCTTAATGCACATGGCACGCGCGCGGCTTTTACAGGCGACAGCACCTCAGCCACCATAGCACTTAGCAAAGAGGAGTGAGCTGGGAAAGTGGTGGTGGTGGGGGGGGGGGTCTGTGTAAGGAATAAAAAAAAAAGTTGTAAAAATTCTAGAAAAAACGAAAAATATTAAACAAAAAAAAAGAGAAAGAAACCTTTTTTAAATATTTTTTTTTCGTTTTTTGTCGAGAAAGGTTTGAGAGGAGTTGAGTGACGATGGGGATTTTGGTTAGGGTCGACTTACCTTGAATGCAGGAAGACAACGAAAAGCACTTATTAATGCGAACGATTGGGTTGACATCGGCGAGTGAGGATGATACATTTTTGATACTTAAGTGAAAAAAACCACATACGCACTTGCACGCATGCACTCACCCACTTGATTATTTTGGCTTTTGTTGTTGTTGTTGTTTGGACAACGTGCATTTTTCATACGAGGGAGTTTTAGGAGCAGCAGTGGTTTTTGGCTGCCTGGCCACTTTAAGTGATTATTATGGCAAAAAACAACATTGCGACCCTTGCAGGAAAGGGCCCTCCCTGTAGGAGCACCATCGTAGCAGTGAGATCCAACATTTTGGCACTTAATCCTCTTGTTGGGATTTTGAAAGAATTACGCACCTTTTGCTTTGCCCTGCCCCAAAAAAACATGTTCACTTGAAAGCAAGCATACTGTACTCAGTATCGCTGTCTCGATTGTAATTTTTTTTGGCGGGGGGGTGGGAGGGTATTAAATGTGATTGCTGAAAAGTTATATTTAAAAAGTATAATTAAGCCCAGCAGCATAACGTTGAATTGTACTTGACACTATAACGCGGGCATGTGGAGTCAACCGAGCTGTACGGCTAGCGATCACGCAGCAATACTGGATTTCAACAAAAACCATGTCGGCCGGCAAAAAAAAAAAAACCAGCCGCAGCAGATTTTTTGTTGTTGCCGGAGGTTACGATACGTTCACACGGGAAAAAAAGAAATAATGAAGAGAAAAAAAACATGCGCAGGACCACGTCCGTGCAGGAGTTTTATACCTTGCAGAGCGACGTTACGTAGAGCAGGGACAAATGTGGTCCGCGATGCCTCGCGCGAGTTTGAAGGACCCACACGGCGCAGATAATGGCCAGGGATGCGTGGGCCAAGAAGAAGTGACGTTTTCCCGTGCACGTGTGGACACAGCAGAAATGATCCTTTATATAACGAGAGAACGTTCTGCGGCAGGGGTGGGGGGTGAGGGCGCTGGGTGGGGTTTTGTGGGGGGGTCGGGGGGGGGGCATACATTTCCACACCGATCAGATTTTAAACTTTTTTCGGTTGGTAAAAAAAAAAGACCCCCTAAGAAAAGCATCTTTGATTTGTGTTTTTAAAATAAACGAACCCCTGACCGTGCTCTACCATTTTAGCTCTCCGTAGTGATGGCAGTTTTGTGTGATTTACCGTAAACTGCCGCGACATCCGACGCTTAGGGTGGAAAACAAAGGTTACTTTTGTTTCGTTAAGACTTGTTCACGTGGTATATTGTTAAGCGTTATGTACCCTGTTGTATTCATGGCTATTCGTATCTGGTATTGTATGCTAACGTATTAGCTATTACAAAAAAAAGAACTTAATCGACAGTAAAAAAACACAAAAAAAGATTAAAACACACACAAAAGAAGCTTCAGTCTCATATAAAAAATTATCCCTGTATTACAGAATGCAAAGCAACAAAAACCCGCCCCTTTATAATCATCTTTACGATTGTTGACAAGAAAACCAACCCCTTTTCACGTTTCTTCAATAGTCACAACCCTTTTTATGATTGGTCGAATTAGTCTTTTAGGCCTTTACGTTAACGCTTTTTTCCTTAGTGTTTGTTAAACAGTGATGTGTTTCCGGATGAAAAAAAAATAAGCATAATTAAAAAAAGCAGTGAAAAAAATATAAAAACATTAAAAAAAACAACGCATTAAAAAATTACTCATTGCTCCGAAGAAATCTTTAAAGACGACCGTACGTACGTACCACCATGATGGTTTTTCACTCGTTTAATCCTATCTTTTTTTAATCTCTCGTCATGCCAGTTCTAGTTGATATTAAAAAAAAAACGTTTTAACTCCCCCCACCCTCTTCTCTTCTGTTGGTAAATAGTCCAGTAAGTTGGCAAATGGAATGGGGGGGAGGGGGGCGGAAAGATTGTCAGTGGCTACCCAAGGAAAATGTGTTGAGTGGGGATGATGTGCGGGGCTTTTTAGCCTTCCTTCATTTCTGTTCTTTGTGACTTGCGAATGACAACTTACAGTGCTTAATAAAAGTCTTTATTCTTTTGCTAACTTTTCCCGTCTCTTGTTTTTTTCTAGTTGTGTGGGTTTTTCTTCAAGTCGCAAACGTGGCTCAGGTGTCCATGTTTTCACTAACCTCGTCTGGTGTACAGGCGGGTCGTGGGTTCTATTCTGACCCTGACGCCCTGTATAGAATGTGCATTTTCTCCCCGTGGTCGTGTGGATTGTGGAAACTTGCCTTTAGAGTATTTGACTGCTATACATTTCCACGTGTTAAGCCGCTTCGTTGAGCTATCATTTGTGGCCAGGTCGCTTCTGAAAATGAGCTATTTAGCTCAGTGGGCCTTACCTGGTTAAATAGTTTTTTTTAGTAATCCCAAATTCAGTCATTTGCAGGTCTTTATTTAGCACAGGGATATTCCTTTAGCTCATTGCCGCAAGGGGTCGACCGCTTCAAAACGGCCCTAACAAAGCTAATGTTTGTCCACCGCAACGTTTTATCTGCACTAATCGTGTAATCTAAGAGGTTTACATGTGCGAGCCGCCAACACTTGAGTTTATCATTTTAAGCTCATTCAATCACTCACTGCGGCGCGACCTCATTTGCACCTCCGATTAGCTGCGTACGGTGCGAAAGAAGTTCAACATACGGAACGCCCTGAGGTGCGGAGAAGAGATGGCGTGATGTGGTGTACAAGAGGATGTGGAGCTGAGTGGACTTGCCGATGACTGGTACCAGCGGTGTCAAGATCGGCCTCTGGAGGAGGTTTGTGAAGGATGCTGCTACTGGGCCTCTCCTAGGTCGACTCGGCCTCAAATGAGTATCTGGTGCAATGTGCCGTAAACATCGCCACTGGGGAGACAGGCTGCAGGGCGTGGTGCTGGCCACCCACCTTGTGTGCCGTGCCGGCCTTTATAGGTGCTCGTTAACAGCACCTGCCCCAACAGCCCGTTACGGCGATATGGGGGGGTGGTATTTTTCTGTTTATGCGTGGCCTGCCAAATGCACTACATACCTGTCAACCCCTCATCAGTGCCGACCTTATTACAGACAAATTCAGACCGTATTGGTCATCCCGTGCCCTTATAAAATCTCAAAGTTCCTCCTACAAAGTCCCATCACAAGGTAGAAATACACAAAGACATCTCTTTGCCCTTATTGAAACGACTGTACGCCGTATGGACCTGAAAACTCAATTTTCCTGGACAAGAATATGGGGATAAACAGTATGGGGTTGACAGGTATGCACTACCCAGTGTCTCTGTACCAGTGTTTCACTACCATACCTGCCAACCCCTTATCAGTGCCCTACTTTATTACAGACCAATTCGGACTTTGGTCACCCCGTGCCCTAAAAAATCTCAATGTTCATCCAACAAAGTACCATCAAAAGGGAAATCCCACAAACACATAGACACAACACACTATACACTACACCACTATACACTACACCACTATACACTACACCACTTTACACTACACTATACACTACACCACTTTACACTACACTATACACTACACCACTATACACTACACTATACACTACACCACTATACACTATACACTACACCACGAGACACTATACACTACACCACGAGACACTACACCACTATACACTACACCACTATACACTACACCACGAGACACTACACTATACTGTTACAGCTTCACGTCACTATACTATACACTATACACTACACCACGAGACACTATACACTACACCACGAGACACTACACCACTATACACTACACCACTATACACTACACTATACACTACACCACTATACACTACACCACGAGACACTATACTGTTACAGCCTCACGTCACTACACTATACACTACACCACTATACACTATACTGTACACTACACCACGAGACACTACACTATACTTTTGATTTAAAGCTTTCGTGACTGCAGGGATTCATATTCTTGGTTTGTTCGGTAAAGTCACGTATAAGGGAAACAATAAAGTAATATAAATATAAAACAATAAAAATTCTCACGACGTTTCTTGCTGTGAATGTCACACCTGATGATGATTGCTTGTGTTGCAGTCGAAACGTGAGAATTTTTATTGTTTTATATTATTTTATTATTTCCCTTCTACATGACTTTACCGAAAGAACCAAGAATACTACACTATACTGTTACAGCCTCACGTCACTATACACCACACCACTAACGTGACTATACACTACACCACGATACACTACACTATACATTACACTATACACTACACTATACTTCATGGGACCTCCTTTGCCAGTACCAAAATATGAGAAGAGGTTTTCCCCTTTTTTCTGGCAACAAAACAGTTGTGTTAAGATGTTAAAACACCAAACTGAAACATTTTACAAGGAATCATGTCTGCATTAACCACAATACTTGTGGTCAGAATGCAATAAAAAAAAACATGCTCTGATAATATATGCATTGTCTTTGAAATTGATTGGTCCACACCAGAGACAGCTTTCTTTGGAGCCTTGTCTCAAACGGTGTTAGACTAGAGGACGCCAAAAGGCGTACAGCTCAAAGACACGTTTTTTGTTTGCATTCTGACCACAGGAATTGTGGTTAATCATTAATGCAGACATGATTCCTTATAAAAAGGTTTCAGTTTGGTTTTTTAACATCTTAACACCTATTCTTGGTTCTTTCGGTAAAGTCACGTAGAAGGGAAATAATAAAATAAGAAAAATATAAAACAATTAAAAATTCTCACGACGTTTGTATTGTATTGTTTCCCTTCTACGTGACTTTACCGAAAGAACCAAGAATATGAATGCCTGCAGTCACGAAAGCTTTAAATCAAAATCTTAACACCTGTTTTGTTGCCAGAAATAAGGGGAAAACGTATTCGTACGCCACTAAACTGTTCCAGCCTCACGTCACTTTTCACTACTATACACACAACTAGCTCAAAGACTCAGCACCAACCAGGCTTCAGGAAATGTTCATGAGGACTGGACACAACTGAAGACGCCAATTATAACCAGCTGTGAAAAAAACATTGGCTACCCAAGAAGGAAAAACTGTGACTGGTTTGATGACAACGACCAGGAAATCACTGGCCTTATTGACAGGAAGCGGAAAGCATTCATCGCCTGGCAACAGCACAGTCTAAACCAGGGGTGGGGAACCTTTTTTCTGCCAAGGGCCATTTGGATATTTATAACATCATTCGTGGGCCACACAAAAGTATCAACTTAAAATTAGCCTGTGATATTTGGTCAAACATTTAATACTGGTAGGAACCTCCTGGTTCCACCAACCCACAGGGGATTATTGTGTCCGTCCGTCCGTCGTGCAGGGAGGGGCTGGGTGGGGAGGGGCTGGGTAGGGAGGGGGCGGAGGTGCTGGGTGGGGAGGGGCTGGGTGGGGAGGGGCTGGTCTTCCCGTGGTGCCCTTATAAAACTCAACGTTTAACCTACTCACGCCGTCTTGTGCCCGCCCTCACACTCGGGCATATTTGCGGAATACACCACGCCGCCGTTGACCCTGGCCATTGACCGAGCAACCCAACGTTCCTACCAGCTCCCTCCGCAGGAATGTATCTAACTCACCCCTAATGCGATGGCTGGAACTGCTTCTCTTTGGTGAGGCGTGTGATGGTAGCTGGTGTTGATGATGTTGCTACTCGCAACTGCTTTTCCAGGTTTGCGCCTCGATTTATTGAATTTCGAGTCCTACCTGTGGTTGCCTTGGCAGGGCCACACCAAATGATTTCGCGGGCCGGACGTTCCCCACCCCTGGTCTAGACAGAAAATAAATAATCCTATGAGGAGGCCAAATCGTAAGCACAAAATAAAATCCTGGAACTGAAGAACTGGTTCAGAAACAAAGCAGATTCCAATAACCCACATTAATTGTTTTAAAGCAACCAAAGTTGTATATGGTTTTAGTTTTAAATGAATATAGACAACACGTTCTACTTAATTAAATACTTTTTAATAAATGTTTTTTCCTATAACATCAAAGTGCAGCGCCACATTAAATACGCACTACAATGACAATAGTTTAAAGCGATTTGAAGCATGTTTTATTTTTTTTAGGGGGGGGGGCATAGCTTTGTGACGTCATATTTGAGGGGGGGGGTCTGACTTTTTGTGACGTCGTGTGACGAAAGGGGGGGAGGGGTAAAAAATCGTCCAAAATCGCGTGACGTCATCTATGGACGGCCCCTGACATGAACCCCGCCCTCCCCCACACCCAACACTACCCCCAGGCAACATGGCGACTCGCTTTATATACCGGATGCTGACGTCACTTCCGCGCCTGTCACGTGACGCCGGTCCCCCGCCCGCCTCGGGGGCTTCTCCGAGTTAAATTTGTGAGTCCGCAGCGGAGGCGTCGGCGGGCGATGGATTCTCGTGCACGGCGGGGCTCTGCCCTCAGCCGCTCCACCTACATCTACGACGTGCGGCCACTCGTACTGGACGAGTTCTGCAGGATCATGGACACGTGCGAGAGCCCCATGGGGTGGCGCGACCTGGGTGAGTTTCGTCTCCCAACGGGATCGGCGGATTTGCTGGTTTCGGGCCTAGGCTTTGCCGGGGTATCCTCGGACTCGCCTGGAAACCCGCCGCCTCTCGCGTCTCGTTCTCCCGCGGATTTTGCCACGGGTGGGTGGCTGGTGGGAATCGGTCTCACTGCTAAGTTTTATGAATCGTAAGAGACGTGTGGCTTACACTTGAGCAGTGTTAATGCGTTTCATAGTACAGGACGATACTCTTGTATTCCCCCTGTGTTTTAAATTAAAAGTTGTGTGTGCGTCTGTGTTTGTTATGAGATTTGCGGGGAGCGGTGGTGTAGTGGTTAGCGCTACGCTGCACTATGAGTCCGGCGACCCGAGTTCGATTCCCGCTCACGGCCAATACCGGTGACGATTGTCTTTACCGGTCTTGGGACCTCTCCTAGGTCGTCTCGGCCTCAAATGAGTACCTGGTGCGGTGTGTTAAACATCACCGCTGGGGAGACAAAGGCGGCCGGGCGTTGTGTTGGCTAACCCATCCCTCCATGGTGAGCAGTGCTCACAAGCAGTCTGTGAAGGCTACACGACGGGGGATTTTCGTCTTTTGTGATGAGATGTGTACTTAGCAGTGTGACACCTGGGCCACGAGTTTGAAGTGCGTCTTCCAATTTCGGAGAATGCGGTTGCCAATAGCTTGATCCGTCTATAGACACCGCACGGAAATAATGTGGAGAAAGCAAGATTTATTACAATTTATACAATTGTCAACCAATCAAACAAAGTTCGCTTCCAATTCTGTATTCCCGTCAACAGAGTGAATGAGCGAGAGTACGTTTACGAGTGCTAGCGGTTCATCCATTGTTGTTGTTCATTCGTTAAAATATTAACGAGTTTACTTGTGCGCGTGTGCAGTCTTTCCTACACTGTTCGATAATAATTTACTGCACTGCTTAGTGAGGGGTCGGTGATTTCCAAGCGCATAGACGTTCGTAGTTAATTACAACAAGTGGATTTTCATGTCCTGTGGTGATCGCCAATCGAAGCACTAACCCGGATCAACCGTCTAGAGATGATCAGATTTTAAAAGGTTCCTTAGGAGGTCGTCATAGGCTGTGGTGCATCTAGTTCTACACAATGTGCTTGCGTGTTGCCTCTCTACAAAAGTGGTTTCACGTTGTTATTTCAAGAGGTGGTTGTCGAACATTCATGATGCCACTCAATGAACCAGGGGTTTAACGAGTAACGCTATGAATCGGTCAACCGGAAATTGAATTAATCACCGGATTGATAACTGATTTGATTGATAAATCAGTCGCCCGAATTGTTACTGAAGTTGGCGACAAACCACTAATCCTGTCACTCAGTCAGACGTCTAAGCAGTCACCTTAACAGGAATTAAGTTGAAAATCAAAACCATCACCCCTCCGGTAATGAATACTTGCCCATCTTCCGCCTAAGGGGCCGTCCATAAATGACGTCACGCACCTATATGGGGGGGGGGGGGTCAGACATTTGTGACGATGTGTGACAAGGGGGGGGTGGGGGTTGAGAAATGTGACGTCACATAAAAATGCGCAACTTTAAATAAATATAGACAACACGTTCTACTTAATTAAATATACTTTTTAATAAATGTTTTCTCCTACAACATCAGAGTGCAGCGCCACATTAAATACGCACTACAATGACAATAGTTTATAGCGATTTTAAGCAGGTTTTATATATTTTTGGGGGTGCAGAGCTTTGTGACGTCATTGGAGGGGGTTTCTGATTTTTGTGACGCCGTGTGACGAAGGGAGGGGGGGTCAGAATCGTCTAAAATCGCGTGACGTCATTTATGGGGACTGCCCCTAATTCAAATTAACACATTTATGGGTTGGATGGTTGTACCCAGCATGGCTACCCGTAACTGCGCTTGCTTTCGGTTGCCTGTCTATCGCACGAAAATGTGAGATATCAACTGGGTATCGGAAACCAGTTCCTCACTGATTCTTGGGTAATGGTGAGTTGAAAGGCAAAGGTACAACGTGATCTCCCTGCTCAATGAGCAGCATCAAGGCGTTGATCATATATATTGTTAGCCGAGACGTACTGTTGGAACGTGTTTAATTTAGACTTCAAACTTAAACTTTTTAAATTTTTACTAAATAAGGCCCACTGAGCTATATAGTTTTGTTTTTCTTCCAGAAGTAGCCTGGCCACAAATAACATAGCCCAACGAATTTGCTCATCACGTGGAAATTCATAGCAGCCAAAAACTCTACACGCATGTTGATTCTAAATGTGGAGGGGGAAAACGCACGCGACCACGGGGAGAACACGCAAACCCCAAATATGCAGGCGTTAGTGTCGGGTTGAAATCCACTACCTCTTGCATACCAGGCGAGGTAGCTAACATCTCGCCACCGAGGCTCCCACGCTTGGGATTCTCCATGCGATGGATATCCATTGTATGGGGCTGTGCAGCTGCGAGCTCGTGAATAGGGGCTTTATAGCAACACGTGCCTCAAAGTGCTTGCAACTAAAACGGGATGAAATAAATAATCGGACGATTTCTCTTTCACATAGCTGTCAAAATAAAAGTATTTTTATATATTGCATCAGCCACATAGCCTTCAGGTAATGCGACATTTTAGGGTTCAACACAAGCAAACTCTGGACGAGTTTAGACATCTCGTGTCTCGTCCGTAGTCAGGCTTGCTTGAACTGGCCAGCCGTCGGATGTTTATCAGCATACTGTCTATTGACGTCAAATATGCTCCGTAGTACCCAAACACAAAATAAGAATTGATGTCATTTTGGAGAATGCCAGTAACAAAATAAGCGGACAATATTCCCCCTTCACATGAAATGAAAGTATTGTTTTACACTTCCCATCAGCCACATGGCCTTCAGGGCATGCACGCATGCAGCAGCATTGGTTCAACACAGGCAGAATCAAAATATTGATTTATACTGGAGGAATCCGATGAGCTATGAAGCTCTTAAATTTCGATTTAAAGCTTTCGTGACTGCAGGGATTCATCTTCTTCGTTCTTTCGGTAAAGTCACGTAGAATGGAAATAATAAAATAATAAAAATAAAACATAATAAAATAATTCTCACGACGTTTCGGCCACACCGCAAGCAGCCGTCCTCAGGTGAAGAACAGGTCTGTCGAGAAGACTCTGTCTTCTCTGTCTTCTCGACAGACCTGTTCTTCACCTGAGGACGGCTGCTTGCGTTGTGGCCGAAACGTCGTGAGAATTATTTTATTATGTTTTATTTTATTATTTCCATTCTACGTGACTTTACCGAAAGAACCAAGAATATGAAGCTCTTTTTCACAGATGCCCAGTAGGGGCACGGGGTAAGAATGTTACAACAACAAACAGTACAACATTTGACAGTAGTGCAGATTACAAGAAAGGTAAACAAATCATCCAAACTACACGCAAATACAAAACTAAACCATCCCCATCCTACCAGGCAAAGTCCACTGAGGTATTCACTTATTTTACAGAAGCGACCTGGCCACAAATGATAGGTCACCAAAGTGGCCCATCATTTGGATATTTATAGCACCAAAATAATCTAAAATAATAATCTCAATGCAAACTGGACCAGTTTCAAGATTCAGTGTCTCATCAACGGAATAATGCTTTCAGGTAACCAACACTGGCATCTTTGTGCATGTGATGTGATTGTATCTCTCACCTGTGCGTGCATGTGGTGTAAAGTATTTAAAAGTTCTTAACGTGCGTTTTATGAGAGCGAGTCTCACTTTCGAAAGTAAGTTACATCATGGTTTTTTTTTATTCTGCATGAGTACAAAAGTAGTTTGAGGTTATAACATTTACCTCTTAAACTTACTCGTGAGCAAAAGCAGTTGTGTTTAGCTTATGCTGATCCATGGTTATAGTATTTGAGTGTTCTTAATGGCTGCTCTTTGCAGCATTTTTCACATTGCCTCTTCGCAATCTAACTACTCACGTTAAGTATTAACGCGTTTTATATCTTACAGTCTACAGTTATTCTAGATGTTTGCATACTGGCCGTGCAGGACCACAGAATCATGGTTTGCAATGTGCACTGCTCCGTCTCTCATCCAATTTGGTCATAAAGGCAATCCACAAATTATTAACCATGGTCTGCACCAGTCCTCCGCATTTACACGAAATAATCACGGCATGTATTTTTTGGTGAAGAATGTTAATAACGGAATAAATATGCCTTCTTCCCATATTTTTTTTTACACATTATCCATTGGCCGCACAATGTTGCGGTAGTTCGTCTTTCCAGCAGCATTGGTTCAATGCAAGCAAACACGGGACCGGTTTTGACACTCGGTCTCTCTTCAGCAGTCTGGCTTGATTGTACCCATATTGGTGGAGTGCCCAATGTGAACTCTGCAATCACAGTCTGGGTTTATCGCGGATGTCCCGATCTGGCCCCGCCGGCCATGCAGTTGCCCTGTTCATTTCGAGCACGGGCCAGTGGAGCCGATGCCTGGTGCCGCGGTGGCTAGGAGATGTTAACTACCTCGCCTGGTATACAGGAGGTCGTGGGTTCGATCCTGACCCTGACGCCCGCTGTATATTTGGAGTTTGCATGTCTCTCACCATAATCATCATACTCACGGTGGCTAGGAGATGTTAACTACCTCGCCTGGTATACAGGAGGTCGTGCGTTTGATCCCGACCTTGACTCCTGCTGTATATTTAGAGTTTTGTTCTCTCTCCCTGTGGTCGCGTCGATTTTTGTCCGGGTCCTCCGGTTTTCCCCTCCACATTTAAAAACATGCGTTTAGAGTGTTTGGCTGCTATATATTTCCACGTAATAAACCACTTTGTTGATCTATCATTTGTGGTCAGGTCGTTTCTGAATAAGAGCTATATAGCTCAGTGGGCCTTACCAAGTAAAATAGAAAATAGTTCATTTTATATTCGAGTTTTAGTTTAGGCTGCGGGTCAACACTTGGTTGATGGGCGGTGTGGTCATTGGCTAGACCAGGGGTCGGCAACCTACGGCTCCGGAGCCGCATGCGGCTCTTTACGGGCTGCTTCTTGACGATATGTACGTATGTACAGTATGTACTCGGATGCATTGCGGCTCTTGAAATACTGAATTTTGTACCGAATTGGAAAGAAATGGCTCTTCTTGTTATTTTGGTTGCCGACCCCTGGGCTAGACAAATGGGTCGTCAACGTTTAACAAGGCCCGTTCTGCCAGCAATGTAAGTACTTGTGCTAATATTCGGGGATTCCCAAGTAATTTGTTGCGAGCTGTTGGCGTTGATCTCACGTGCGTGGTTTTTGGGCATCCCGATGAAGTCCATTGGAAATGTAGTTTCCAAGAACGGTATGCAAATATCAGCGAAATCTGCACGACCAGATGGTGCAGCGGTTTGTGCGCTGTCGCACCGTGATCCAGGGTTAATTGCTGCATTGTGCACAACATCGGTCGCGTCTGCAAAGGCAGTTGATGAAGGGCTTTCAAAATACACCAACTTAAAACATGAACGTTATGTATGTACTGTACGCATGTTGAACTTCTTTCGCACCGTGCGTAGCCAACCACGCTGATCGGAGTTGCTGAGGATGGACAAACTCTTGCAGAAGTTGTCTGTGTTGAACTGGTGGTCGAAAGCTGCTCACTACTTGAGTATATTGGCCCAAGGCAGAGGAGAGTAGAAACAACGAAATTCGCAGTGGACACATCTGGGCTAATTTGCCCATGGATCGTGACGCTGATCAGGACGAACCCAATGTTGATGAAATTACGCACTTCCAGAAGGCTCCTTGGCTGACGGGATGTGTTAAAAGCACTCTTATGATGTGGAGGCACAGGTAAGTGAAGGAGACGTATGTGTGTACTTGTTTATTTTGTTAGTTACATCCTGACGCTAATCATTACTCTGTTTATATATTAACACGCGGCTGGTCAACTTTCTCCTGAGTAGACGACGCAATTGCGTGCTAAACATTAACAATGAACGAGAAAAGGCAATGTTTGTCTAAATTCAGGGACAAATATTTAATGATTTGTGTTTATTGTGTGTGGCGCTCAAACTGTTTGAAAGTCACGCGTGTAAAAGCATTCGATAAATAAATACCGAAGTAATTCGCATGCATTCCGACCCCTGATATCAGCAAAACTATGTTTTGTGAGTGTCTTGCCATTCGTGTGTCCTTTGATTTATTATTAATCTTAAGACAACTCACTCGCGTGTGTGTGTGTCATTTATTTTTTTGTAATTGAAATCACATGCGCGTGCACACCGCTGTGTGCTAGCACCTTGTGATGAACCTGCAGCGGCCGCTATCAATGCTGCCTGGCTTTGCTGGTTGGTCGCACGTCCTCGTGTGAGATGGCGAGATGCTTGTGAAATTCAGCTGCATCCTTTCGGAGGTATTGTGTTTCGCATTCGAAGCGAACTTTAACACATTCCTGCGGAGGGAGCTGGTAGGAACGTTGGGTTGCTCGGTCAATGGCCAGGGTCAACCGCGGCGTGGTGTATTCTGCAAATATGCCCGACTGTGAGGGCGGGCACAAGCCGACGTGAGTAGGTTAAACGTTGAATTTTATAAGGGCACCACGGGGTGACCAGCCCCTCTCCACCCTCCCCACCCAGCCCCGCCCAGACCCTCCACCACCCTCCCCTCCCCGCCCAGCCCCTCCCTGCACGACGGACGGACACAATAATCCCCTGTGGGCTGGTGTAACCAGGAGGTTCCTACCAGTAAAACATCCCTATAAAGTCAACTATGGGGGTTTGGTGTTGGTTGGCACAGCACTCACCACCAATCTGAGAGTCTAGAAAGTACAAATTAGATAACCAGACAATGTCTTCCTCATATATTTATCTCTGCACATAATAAAATAAAAAAAATACTCTTTACACAACCCATTGGCCCCAACGCTTTTCAGGAGTCAAAAATAGAATCGATTCAGTACAAGCAAAAGCTGGACTGGTGTTCACAGTGTCTCAGACTTTCCTCAATCAATTCTGGTGCAATCATTGATCAATGTTGTAAGGCTATCAAGGGGTCTTTCTTGTGTTATTTTATAGACCTCATCCAGGGTATTTGGCAATCATTAGGCAGCTTCACGTTGGCTACCAGGATAAATATCAGTGCTCGGAGTGTGTTGGCTATCCTTGTGTTCAATACCGGGCGGGGGCAGTTTAGAATGGACGCGTTCTCGTTTCAAATTTAACGTGCGAAACCCGTCTCGCTCAGTGGCAGAGTGAGCGGCTCACAATCACAACGTTGCGTGAGTTCCAATCCTGGTTGGAGGTTGCCTCAGCCCATCTCTCCGAGTGTAGATAAAACGAGAACCCCCCCCCCCCATCCGTTAAACAACAGTGGATGTCCTTGGGATAACATTCCCCTGTCCATCCTTGCCAGAGGAACGTGGAATTTCCACCACTGGCTCAGGACTAAATAGGTTGTAAGCATCTCCTCAGCCCATTAAAGCAGGAAATCAGTTGAATATTTGGCTATGTTTTAATATTTGGTTTAAACTGCTTAATGAGCAGGAAGGGTGGTGTTTGTGAGCGGTTGGCACGTGTACTTCAGATATTTTATTTTACTGAAGCCAAGTGTGATGTTGAGAGTTACTGGAAAAAGAGTCATACATTTTGTGACTTCACAACCTAAGCATGCTACTGGTAACTCTACTACAAAACCTGTATTGTTATTACAAGTATCCATTTCCTCTTCTGTAGAGGAACTTGAAATTTTTAATTTAGCCAGCAAGTGATTTAACACTGGCATGGTGGGCATGCTGGCGGGTCTAACATTGCCTTTTTGAGATATTTGCTTACCTTCTGGTATTCCCACCACCAGCTTCTGGTAATATTCAGGGATCTTTGGTAATTATATTACGACACACACGTTGTGTGCACCTCACGCAGTCCACGTGACATGATTTCACGTGACGCCTGCCACTTAAAGATGGTCCGCAAATTATGCTTCGTCCTTTTAGCGTCTTATTCGGGTGTATTTGTTTCAGCTGGCATCATTGTGTTTTAACGTTTAGCATGTCCAGCCACGCCCTCGGGTACCCATTTGTCTTTGAAGCAGTTCGAAAAACAGTGCCCAGCGGTCATAACGCGGTCAAAGGTATGTGTCAATGCGTGGGCCGCCAAAGGTTTCCGAGAGCTATTTTTGTCTCTCGGTTAGAAATATGTTCCTGAACTAAATTAGCAAGTTACTCTTTTGTTCAGGTGACATGTGGGTCATGGAGGGCTTTGTTGTAAACTTTGAAGGTGTTTGAGTGGGTGCCACGATGGTGTAACTACTACTTCACCTGGTATTCAGGAGGTTATGGGTTTGATTCTGACTCTCACGCCTGAATGTTTGGAGTTTGCGTGTTCTCTCGTGTGGATTTTTTTTGGGATCTCCTTCGGTTTATCCCGCCACATTTAGAAACATGCGTTTTAAATTATTTGGCTGCTATAAATGTCCACATGATAAGCCACTTTGCTGAGCTATCTTTTGTAGCCAGGTCGCTTCTGATAAATAGCTGTAAAACTCAGGTGGGCCTTACCTGGTAAAATAAAAATAGTTTATCGTTTTTGTTGGTTTGTTTATCGCCATAAACTTTCACACTAAAAGTCAGCTATGAACATATTTAATGTGTGAATGTCCTATGATCATCCTTCCAAAGAGACGATGCTTTTAAAAATAATATCTGTAAGCAGTAGAACCTTGCACACTGACTCGCGATGTAAAGACTTGTTAAAAAGGCTTAGCTACGGTGGACACGTGGAACATTTTGACGTGAATGCAACACAAAAAAAACAAGCCGTGGCATGGCAGTGCCTGGAAATATTTCACAATTATAAGAGTGATTCAGCAGTGAAGTTGCTATCACCGAAATAAATAACAGCTGAGCAATGGTTTAGTCATGCAGCACTGGTGCGTTTTATTTGGAAATAACTCCTAACACTTTGGACATATTTTTCCAATAATAGTGTTCATCGAGCGTCTTACTCACTCTGAAGGCTTGTATTTAAGAGGATTGTGCTGCATCGGAATGTTTGGTCAAATGCAACAAGAAGAGTTTTGCAATGCGTAACGAAAGCAGAGTACGAGTGGAAAATAACACGGCTGTTCGCACAGTTTCATGACACCACCTGCTGTATCCTGCCATCTCTCTTCCACCTCGCAGCAAAGCTATGTGATCCACCAACCTCTGCCTCCAAAGCAGCACGTGCCATCACACCTGACTCTTCACACATTGTCCATTCGGTCCATTAGCAACTGGACTGCGTTGAAGCGGCGTATCGTTGCGGGTGGCCAGGTTGCCCACGTGACTGGGTATTATTGGAGTGTTTTACCCTTGGCAATTTGTGTGTTTGGTTTCGTCTGACTGCTGAATGGGGCTCTTTGTGATCGTTCTTGCATTAACTCGTGTTTTGCATATGGAATTAAGCCAGTTTTTGTTACTTCTAATCTATGCAAATTGTTTACAGGTGCTTTAGATTCTTTTTGTCTGTAGCGCACTTTGTTTACGCCTGTAGCCATATCGCCCGGAATGCGCCCGGTCTCGTCCAAAGTGGCACGAGTAGTGGAAGCTGGGCACGGTGACAGCGGTTCGATGTGCGACCGCCACGCACGCACAAGGCATTGTGGGAAGTCGAGGGGCTCCCTGCTTTTCGCGTCCCATTGTGACCCCCCCCCCCCCCAAAGATTCACGGATGCACGAGCGGTCTAAAGCCCGAGGTTGTATAAATAAATAAAATGTTTTTTGCCTGCATTGATAACCAAACATTTGAGGATGACTAGGAGTACAGCGGCATGCGAGCACAAGCCTTCTAACAGATACTTGTTTTGGAACGCATAATATTATCTATTACACACTCGGACTGTAATCTGTAAAAGTCTGTGCCAGGCGTGAGTCATTTGGCTCATTGCGTGGTCCGTGAGTCAGCGTCGGAGCAGTTGAGTCAACGATGCTCTATTTACACTACCTGTTTGCACCAGGCTCTTCTCCGTGAAGTCTCTTGAGCTTCGTCGATTCTTTGTCTGCTATTTCGCATCGTCTACAGTTTCAGTTTTCATTTATTAGGTATAGCCCTGTGAGCCATTCGGCTCTCGAATCGGGTGCAACCGCAACAAACAAAAAACAAAAACGTGAACAAGAAAACATCTTAAAGTGACTATGCGCAAACATAAAAATCCAGAAAAAAACTGCAAAATCTTCCAGAAAAAGCACCGTGTACACCAACGCTGTGTACAAAAATCCCAGTGGGATGCAAGTCAAACAACAACAACCACCACAAGACAACTTAGATTAAAGTCATCAGTCTAACTCCGTACTACAACAAACACATGTAGAGAGACGCACACAAAGACACCGAGCGAGACACACACCAAGACAAACAGAAGGACAACTACTTTGTGACGAGGTCTTAAATAGAGAGAGGGGAGGGGCCGGGACAAATGAGTGGAGCAGTGTGGAATTTCGGAACATAGTGGCTGGAGGAGAGACTGGTTTAGACAGTGAACACCATGTCCTCGTCATCATCTTTAACCAGTGCGTCAATCTACGTCTGGATGTAAGCCTCCCCAATCTGCGACCATCTTTCACAATCCTGCAATTATAATATTACACTTAACACCTGCACACTTAATTTCGATGTAAAGCTTTCGTGACTGCAGGGATTCATCTTCTTGGTTCTTTCGGTAAAGTCACGTAGAAGGGAAATAAAAAACATAATAAAATACAATTCTCACGACGTTTCGGCCACAACGCAAGCAGCCGTCCTCAGGTGAAGAACAGGTCTGTCGGAAAGACCTGCACACTAGTTCCGGGCGGAGAGACGTTTGGTATTTTAGTGAATTTCTGTCGATGAGGCGACAAGGCCGGGGGGACTATGGACAGTTATTCATTTGTGTTCAAGGCACTTGCGTGTATTTGAACCTCATGGCGGGACCTCGCGGTCCCGTAAGCCCCTGGCTCTCGCATAGACATCATATTATAATGTAAACAAAAACTTTTTTTCACCAATGGGTTTGAAGGATGGTGGCAAGTGTTGTCTTGTTAAACTACGCCTTTAAAACTGAAAACTACTTAGCTGCAGTACCTCTTTAAATACCCTATCGAAAAAAGAATTTCACCCCTCTGTCAATCATATTGTTGCTCAGTGTGGATTTGTGAACACACTTTGTAAACAGTACATAAAATAGTATGCGTTTTCAATGTGCTGTTCATATTGTTACACGCGTTTATGCCAATGTTACTCTACAGAGTAGTGGGTGGCCGCTCCTCTTATCTGCATTGATACGAGCGGTATGTGGGGACTATGGCTTAACCGCAACAAAAAAACCTGTCTGCATACGGACAAGAGAAGTATTATATTTATCAAACAGGAGGAATTAACGGTGCAACGCATCTCATCTGTTAAATATCTGCAGGTAATAGGATTATCATCGATTGATCCTGGCTGCAGACATTGGTAGGTCACAAATAATAATGAAGATAAGAGAGCAGTTTCACTGTATTATGCATACCGTTGTGTTCAGCTCTTCTGCGCATCCGTCCTCGCTGCTGCGCTTGGACACGACGCGACAACAGAATGATCCGCGCCAGGTGTCGCGGCGTTTATGTGCGCGGTGGGACGGAGTCGGCAAAAATAAATTGCAATTTTGGCTTACGTTTATTTGGGACCCCCATAAGGTTAATTTTGTTGCCCACTGACAAGGACCCCAACAGAGAGGAGGAAAGCCATAAACGTTTGCTCGGTCAGCAACAAAGGCCCCCTTGACAGCAGCAGCATGCATGGTCGCCCTTATCAACAGGGACGCAAAGTTGCGCACTGCTGTTGTTTGACATGGTTATCGGCTCCGTGCAGCATGCACTGTTGGCAGATGAACCCCCTCGATGGCTCAGTGTCCTGTAGGCTCGTGTGCCGGCGATGGGCGGGGGGGATGCTTCAGAAATAGTCCATAGCCGTCTCTACGCCCGTGTGTGGGGTTACTACAGTTGTCTATCCGTTAAAGTGGTTTCCCACTCGAGTGGGCCGTGGGGCAGTACTCGTTGGACGTTCACAGCCGTGAACTGCTGCTGGAAATTCCACTTTCCTCTAATGGGGAAGAGTTTGTGGCACAACCCTTGTTGACTTCCTATGCTAGAGGGGGCTCCCCTTTATTGAGGCTCGAGTTATCAAGGGCTAAGTTTTCTGCCAGCCACCTGAGAGTTGAACTTTCGACCTTCGGATTACGAACTGCGCTGCGCGCTCTAACCCCACTTTGAAACCGGACCTGAAATTCGTAGGTCTGCATTCAGTATGCGGATGATCTATTTGTAGGCACTCCACCAAAAGACTGAGGCATGATAAAAAAAAAATACAATTAAATTCAAAGCCTCTACCCGTTCCCACCAATCTTAATACACTAATTTTTCACTCTGATATACGTAGCCATTATTTTACAATATTTAATTAGCCGTTGAAAAAAAAGCGTGAGGGTCATTAGAAATTGGTGGTATATTTATAAATGGATCACCATGTATACAGTAGTTGGGTAAAGTGGCATTGTTAGATAAGTGGGTTTTTAGTGAGCCATTTCTTAATTTAACTCGTTAAAGATATATATTAAACATCGCAGGATCATGAGACGTTGCGATGGTGGCTTTGGGAGTCCTGCAACCAGCAGTGAATTGACCATGGCTAACGATGAAGATGAAATACATTTATTTACATTAGTAATGATCTTTAATCATGATAATTGGTGATGTAATCAGCATTGTCTCGCCCGAGACTACCGCACCTCCGATTAGCACGGTTGGCTACGTACAGTGTGAAAGAAGTTCAACGTGTTGTTAGTAAAAAAATATAGGAAATAAAAAATGCGTACATATGGTATTCTAGCCATTCTCATAGTGCAAGGCTGTCGCGAAGGCCCGACGTTTCGCAGGCATAGGTTGCGTGAGTTTCGCATCAAGGGGGCGATGTAATTATTATGGATATTTTTTTTATTTGGCAAATTTGGATCATGATGCCGGCACGAAATGGCCTACCCTTTTCAAAAGACGTCGCGGGAACTTGAATGCCCGCTGGGAAGCGGACGCTGCTTAATTTACGGTAAATTTAACTGCAGTATTAACCAGGGTGGCCTGCTGGGTCCGACCCGCGAACCCAGAAGGTAGCGAATGCGCTGCCGCTGTGGACTATGTCACGTGACGACATAGTCATCGTTCATCCATGAAACTTTTCTCCAGCACTTTCGCAGAGCTCAGTGATGCATTTGCGGAAGGGACCCCTTCCACAGAGAGACACGTGTGTGTGTGTGGTGTGTGCCCGTGCATGCACGTGGGCTGCTCACAGCGCATTTGAAATTCGAAGAAACTGCGTCCACTTCTGCTTTCCCCTTTGTGCCGTGGGCCTTGCAGCCGTCTGTGCTGCGAGAGCAGGAAGCGTCGGCACCGAAATGCACAGCCACCGTGGGTGTCGTTTTGTGTTTGTCGCTTGTCACCGGACACCTCCCCACCCCAAAAAATAGATTTTAAACGGCGAAAAGAGGAGCCCACAAAAATTTGGACAACACCCTCGTTGGGGTTTTTTTTTAGTTTCTCTATCTTGTGAGATTGCGCCGATGACGCACCCTTTTAAACACCACACGGAAACGCACGAACGGGAGTTCTCGGTGCCGAGTCCGTAGCCAGTAGCTGCGTGTGTGCAGTAGTGTTATTATGGCACTGTAGTTAAGCCCATTTTTATCAGGGTGTGGAATTTACGCTACTGGCTTAGGACCACCAATTGCCACTGAAGAACGGCCATTTGTTTGTGAAGACTATACGAAATTAAGGATTCGTCGGTTAAAGTGGATTCTTCTGCTCATGATGCATGCAATAAAATCACTCGTTTCACGAAGACCGATGCAAATCATACGCAGACGTAACTACCCTCTGAGTAATGCAGTAGAAATTAGTAAAAAAATATACATTGGATTATCGATTCCAATACAAGTATTGGAATCGATAATCCAATCTCTAATTTTTTTTGTTTTACGATTTAACCGATTGCTAAGTGTGAACATTCACACTGCACATGGCCTGTTGCAATGTCATTAGTCTGTGGCAACCATCCATGCAGCAGTGGATTGACAAAATGGGCTGTATTTTATGCTGCAACTCTTTGCACCAAACACACTTTGGTATACTGCGGCCCTTGCATAAGTTGGTTCAAGAGGTCCAGGATTTATGAACTGGTCATGAAAGGAAAGAAAAGAACGTTGTGTACGATTGGTAAACAACTCCCGCCCAGCGCACGCTCTTAGCGTCGAGTGGTTAAGTCATAAATGCCCAGAATCAGGGATGGCGCTGTGCATTTGTGGATTAAGAGTGGAAGGCCCAATTTCCTGCCTTCGTAAGGTCCTGCCGTGCAGAAATCGAGTTGCTGTTAGCGGAGTTTTTTTTATTCGCTTCTGTTTGCGATTGGCGTATTGTGCTGGGCTCGCGTTGTGTGGCCATAAAAACACTTTAAAAAGCCTGGCGGGGTTGGCGGCACTGGAACATGAAAGTCTGCAATGAGGCAGGGGTAGCAACTGATTGGTTTCTACATTTTGAAGACGCATTACGGCACTGACGTATAGGGAAGGCTTCATTTATGGTTCTCAATGGCAACGGTTGCGTTCATATTTTACATTTTCCGTACGGATTACGTGATTATTTTTGACGCGTCGCGACTCTTATTGCGGGCGAGTCTTCATAGCGCAGCGCTTGTCTTTGAGGTGCCGTTTGTGTGTGCGCAACACAGAGTGGGGCAGCGGTAGTGTAACCGCTGGCACGCTGCGCTACGAACCCGGTGAGCCGAGTTTGATTCCCGCTCAAGATTGGTAAGTGCGAATATCTGAACCGTTCCTGGGCCACCCCTCGGTCGAACCTGGTGCAGTGTATTAAACACGAGCACTGCGGGAGACAAATTCGACCGGGTGTGGTGTTGCCCACCCAACCCCCTCGTCTGCCGTGCCGGCCTTCATAGGCGCTCGCTAACAGCACTTGCCCCAACAGTCTAATGAAGGCGACACTGTGGGGGTGGGGGGTGGAATCTTTGTCTTTTGCGAAACAGAGAAGTTGACGGTGAGACCGCCTCTGCGCCGTGTGTCTCCCCCCCCTCCCCATCGCGCGCGTGCGAAAAGCAGCCAAGCACATGATTAGTGACATGACGGAGATGCGTCTGCTGGCGCTCAAGGGCGAGCACGGCAAGAGCTGCACGGCGGAGCTCATCTGGACGTGGGGTCAGCGCAACCACACGGTGGGCGAACTCCTGGACTTGCTGGAAGTGATCGGCAACAAACGCGCGCTCAACCTCTTCCTGCGTGAGAGTGAGTCGCTCGCTCTCCTCCACCGGTGTCCCCCTGCAGCGTGAAATAATGCCACAACCCCCATTTCGTTATACCACTTTTGAGACGAAGCATGCATTTGGAACTCTCGCGGGGGCAGTGCATTTCTTCTCCGTGTTAGAGAAGGGTCCGCGGAAGAGGATATTACAGAACTGCTTCTGAGATCCATTACAATTACTTGTTAACTGTATGAGGAGTCTTGCACTTTTTTCTTGCAACGCTCATCAATTTCAATTAAACAAATTCGTGGCTATATATTTCGGCATATTCATTGAGCGATCGGTTTTACTCTTGACGATTTTTTCACGTCACCTTTTGGTTCGCCGGGCTCAGAGCATACGTTCCCCACACTTGAGAACCTTACGTGTGATAACGGGCGGTCGCCACGTGGATTCTGACTCAGAATCTCAGCACGCCTCGTGACCCTGAGCCTCTGGGCCACCTCTGTTACACCCCCATTTATTTTTTGCCGCCACGGTATGTTGTGGGTAATAAATTAACAAGCCAATAAGGACATCATCCACGTCACTCGGGAGGGGGTGAAACTTGTAGGGGCTTTCCTGCCTTCGAGAGGCAGGATGTAGGGCGGACGCCCTACATGGATTGTCGAGTAATAGTTCGAAATAAAAGTACGATATTCGCAAGGGATACATTCCAAAGATCCTCGCGAATAGCACATTTTGTTGATAATAATATTGGCCTACGAAAACTTTCTCTCATCACATTCATCTCATTACATTCATCTCATCACATTTATCTCATCACTTTCTCACATCACTTTATCTCATCACTTTTTTACGTAACATTCTCTCTCATTACTAAATCTCATCACTTCTAATTTTCTCTCTCTCTCGATGCAGTCGTGTAGAGTTCCAGATGCGATTCGCGGATAGCGCAAATCACGGAGAGCAAGTTCGTGAATAACGAGGAGATGAATTTCAGTTTAAAGTTTTCGTGACTGCAGGGATTCATATTCTTGGTTCTTTCGGTAAAGTCACGTAGAAGAGAAACAATAAAATAATACAAATATATAACAATATAATTCTCACCAAGTTTCGACTGCAACACAAGCAATGTTTTTCACACCTGATGATTACTATTGTTGCAGTCGAAACGTGAGAATGTTATTGTTTTATATTTTTATTATTTTATTGTTTCCCTTCTATGTGACTTTACCTAGAACCAAGAAAAATGAGGAAATGCTTTAGTCTATTACAAGTTTTGGTCGCCACATGTACTGGACCACCCCAATGTTAGGAGACGGACTTTGTGACGGTGAGCTTTGTTAGCGATAGTGGGTGGTCGTTGAATGGAACACGTTCCTTTTCTTAATCGTGCCCTCTAATGTTATATACATTCAAATTGTAATATTCTGAATTGACTTGAATTGCATTGCAGAGCAGCAGGACATTGCTTGGCATTGTTGTGATGTGCTGCTGCTTTTGTTGTTGTTGTCTAGTTGAGATGACCAGCATGTCGCCGCCTTCATTCGGCGCTCCCGAATCTCTACCGCCGCCTCCCTTGGCCTTGCCGGATCCGGTGAAGGTGCCCTACAGCCCGAACGTGTCGCCCGTCTGCCACGCTCCCCACACCGGACCAGCGCTGTGCCAGGCACAGCCAAGTGACAGCGAACCCAAAGGCACGTGAATGTTATCCGAGTCAAAAGTGGAGGTGGCCAAGTGTCGTAGGGGTCTGAGCGCTGAACTGGCACTGCTGAGAAGTTGGGTTAAAATCAAGGCAGCCGCCCTGTGATGAAACCATGTTCTCGAGTGCAGTGAGTTCAGACTCGCACTTTATTTCAGTTGGCGAGGCCCGTTGAGCTAAGCAGCCCTGTTACGAGGACGAACACGGCCCAAGAGGAAATCGCAGTGTGGGACTGTGCAAACTCACGAGCAAAAGTAAAATGTATTTCTACAAAACTCATGGATAGAACTTACTGCAAACAGTTGATTGTCTTAGCCTGGTCACCAATAACTGCACAATAAGGACCATTCCATTCAATTTGGTTCCACATTTTATTTTGGTAAATTCCAGCTCTGAAAATTCAACTATTTGGACTGTCATCCAACGAATATTACTCGTATTGCAGAGCACGTGCAAAAAATGCTGCTCCCTGCTGCGTGGACTAGAGACTACTTCAATGGACCTTAGAGGTAGACCTTTTATATCCGTTTCCACGGGCTGTTATGACAATGCTGACAATTTTGATGACAGTGTGCTGCTGATGAATGACAATGAAGCCGATGACTGTGATCATGATGTGGACGATTCCGAGTTCAATGCTCATGACGACATCAATGACGGAGCGGATGCTAGTGGTGATGATGATGATGATGGCTATGATAATTATATCAGTGGTAATGACATTGAAAATAATGATGTGCCTCTGCGTGTGTTTACAGAATTGAACGTTGCAAATGTGTTGGACGGTGCAGGGCTTCCCTTGCCCGGGAAACCGCCGGGTGACACGTTCTGCCCCATCTCGCCCGGCTCTGCCAACTGTTCCGACAACCTTCAGCCCAGCAGCAGCGACAGCAGCGGTAGCGGCGGCAGCAGCAGCAGTAATAATATCACCAGCGACAATATGGGCGGATCTCTGCGCAACTTGAAGGAAGATAAGTGCAGCAATTTGGACGTAAGGCTCCTTTCCCTCCTACATCTTGGATGGTTCCGTTGACGAAGCTTGACGCTGTTTCTGCGGCGTTATCTCTGGGTGTACGCGAGCGGTTCGCAAATGACTCGCGAGTGCACCCAAGCAATCCCTGCGCTCCGCTCGTGCACAGTGAGAGCGGTGAGTTAAACATAAACATAGCCCGTGTTAGCCTTTGCTACGGCGTTTGGATAACTGTTGTTATTCAAACTTACTCAGACACCACTGTTTAAAGTAAGCTTTATATATTAAACAAACATCTGCGGAAGGTGGTGCAGCCTGGGACAGTAGAGTCGGCAATCGGTGCTCATGGTTGGGTGAACCTTTTGAGTGTTAATCCCCTCATATTTTATATGGACACTTTGGTTTCCTGCTACGTGCACAAAGCACTCCTCAAAAGGAAATGCCCACATGTGACGATGCAAACCGGTCCTGGAAAAGGCTTGAGACTCGGTGACCCTTGACTGGATTAATAGAGTAAAATGTCGCTGCAACATAAACCCGGTGGGATTTGTGATGCATTAAGGTCTGGCTGTTTATAACTTTATATTGTTTCGAGGCAGCTGGTTATCTCCTTTCTGTCAACATGTCTGCGGCTAATGTAAGCATCGTCAGGCCACCAACTGCGGGTGTTGTTTCCCGCGCACTGTGCGCGTGATTTTTTTGTCGAGAGGTGGGTTTTGCTCAGCGGTTCTCCACCCTTGAGTTTGCAAAGCTTTTTCGGGGGGAGGGGGGGGGCAGCACAGGTTGCGCCATGGATACTGAGCAGGAGAAATTTCAGTTAAGCGCAGGGAATGCCAGCGCCGCGTCACCGCGTCACATCGCACCGATACACAATGTGAGACGCACACCTTGCTCGCAACGTTATTGACTAGAGGCGTGAACATGTGATCTCTCTCTCTCTTTGTGACCTTAGTAACCTGGTGTGGGGGGGGGGGGGTCACGCACGGTTGGGGGGCACAGGAACCAGCGGTCGTGATTTGGGGGCCTGCACCCTGGTGTGGTGCTCTTGTGCATATTTGCTGTTGTTTTGGCAGAGCGAGGTGGACAGCAGCTGCAAGGCTACGATGGAGTCCATCGGCTCGCAAGATTCGCCCTCCGACAACAACGCTGCTGGTCAGTGGCTCGTGCTTTTTTTTCCCAGATTGCATTGTTCTCTGTTCACCTCTTCGACGCGTCTTTGGGTCACGCCGCTTTGCTCGGGTGTGTGGAGAGCTTCTTCAGCACGCGGAGCGAAACGTCGGACTTAAAGGAGCGCTATGGTGATCACGGGACCCCGCCCACAAATACCCGGCACCCAAGTTGTGACCACAGTCTGTCGATCTCCGATTGTCTTGTCGGCCTGGTTGGCCATCCTCAGACACAGAGATAAGACGCTGGCGAAAGACGATCATTCTCGACTAGTTAACATCTCGCCACGTTGCTGAGGTGTTAACCACCTTGCCTGGTATACAGGAGGTCGTGGGTTCGATCCCGACCCTGACACCTGCTGTATATTTGGAGTTTGCGTGTCTCTCTCCCTGTGGTCATGTGGATTTTTCTCCAGGTCCTCCGGTTTTTCTGTCCAAATTTAAAAACGTGCATATATGTTTCCACACGATAAGCCACTTGGTTAAGTTATCACTTGTGGCCATGCCGCTTCTGAAAAAAAGTTATATACCTCAGTGAGCTTTACCTGGTAAAATCTAAAATTGTTTAGTTTAGAAAATAATACAACAAACATAATAAGTGATATTATATTCATAATCGGACACGAGCTTTGTTACACACGCACACATCTACACGTTTTCTGGGCCTCTGCGTTGATTTCAATCGATCTATCGTTACATGCCTCACCCGGCCAGGGGTCGCTTATTGATCATTTAGTTAATGATCAATAGCGACCCGTGCACCTCCGATTAGCGTGGTTGGCTACGTACTGAACATACAGACGGTCCTCGGGTTGAGGAACACCCGACTTACGGAAATCCGACCTTGGGGGAATGCTCCCATAAATCGTTGAAATAAAAATAATTTTGCGGAATTGTTTGTGTTAGTTCCATCAGCGCAAGTAGTGCAGTGCGGTGAGGTTGCGATTGATTACCGGCGGAGTAGCATCTTCCCCAAGGCGCTCTCTGCACTGTTACGTAATTCCTTTCCTTTTGTAGCATTAAGTAATTTAGTTTTCTGTGCTTCGAACTATCTTTTTTTCCTCATGTTTCTATTGCTAGTTTTCTTCATTTTAAGTTTATTTCACGAGTTATTTGCTGTATGTACTTTATTTAACACAAATACACTTCGATTGCTTCTCGTCTCAGCCAACAGCGATCGGAGAAGTCTCGGCCTAGCCTAATGCACGGTAAATGAACATTCAGAAGCGACTGCTTTCTGTTAACAATTCATAATAAAATGTTTCGTGGTATTCATGAACAATTTGATACAGTATGTGTTCCATTGGCTTAATTATTGTTAGTGTTATGGTAGGTATTTGATGAAACGAAAGAATCGTAGAAAGTGCAGAGCGTATGTACAGCGATACGATTCAGGTCGCGATAGAAAACGGACGACAGCGCGAGACATTACTGAGAACAAACTAGGAATCGGGTAGGGGATTTTATCGTTAATCTTAGGGAAAATTGTTGAGTTTCTGTCATGGAAAATTATCGAGAACCTAACCGGTCCATAACCCGGGGATTGTCTGTACATACATACACGCGTAGTTACTTTGGTTAGGGCTCACCGATCCTAATGGGAAGGCCGTCATTGATGGGCTCTGCTTGCCTTGCTTATCGCCCTCCAGTGCTCGACCTGCAGCAGATATTCTCGCTGCAAGCCATCTTGGAAGGCACCCACAACTTCAGCATCGACCGAAAGCTGGGAGAAGGTGCCTTTGGCGTCGTGTACAAGGCTGACATCCACAGGACTCCGTTTGCCGTCAAATTGTTGAAAAAGGTTGTGATGGATTTTACTCGCCCTGTCCCTCCCACCCCGTCTGTGTAAATGTGGATTCTTGGTGTGGTGTTGGTGAGAGTGAAACGTGTATAGAATGAGACGGTTCTGGTTTTCACGGATGCGTCCCCAGTTTTCGGATGAATGTGAAAGAGAATCTGAGAAGTTGGGCCGAAAAAGTGAATTGGTTTAAAGTGTGCCGTCGCAGGAAATGACGTCACTTTTAACATCACTTCTGTGCGTTCTCCCACGAAATCTTACACAATGTCGATGATCTCAAAACCCCCAAAAGAGATCAGAAATTGTGCTTAAATGCAAATATTCGAAATTTAAATGCTTAATGTGATACTGGTCCCAAATATGGACACATGTACGAACTTCAGTCCACACTTGATTATCCAGTAACGTGCTCATGTTGATTATCCGGTGATGTGCTAATATTCTTAGGTTTTTTCTGTAAAGTCACGTAGGTAAAATATAAATAAATTTAAAATTAAAATTAATAAAAGTTAAATAAAAATAAAATAAAAATCACGACGTTTCGGAGGCAACACAAGCTTTCGTCTTCAGGTGGAACCGTCACAGCACGATAGCTGTATCAGGTAAGAGAAATTCCAAGAAAACAGTCCTTGTATATATACTGGTTGAGGGTGGGAGGAGCCAAGGCAGGCCCTGGATATTATTATTATTGTGAGGTTCGGTGCGGCTGAAGCACGCTGCTAGGAATGAGCCTTTGTTGTGTAGACTGGTTGAACTCGGAGGTTCCAAGAGTTGTTATGGTGCGGCTGATGTGCTAATGTTGAACCGAAAGAATCGTCAAGTTGCCATCGTCTGGCGCGTGGAGTCTCCGGACCATCGGGTGTTTGTCCGGTTTGCTTGATGCTCTCCTGTCTTGCTGTTGCAGCAAGGTGGAATCCAGTGGCAGACGGTGTTGGAAAGCCTGCACGCCGAAATGAAGCACCTTTACATGTGAGTGTCGGGTCCTCCGTTCGTAGTTGTCTCTTGGCTGTGACAATTATAAAATAAAATCCCACGTGGCGCCCATTAATGGGAACTCAGTCTTTCTTTCATAGCTTACTTTGAAATTTCCACCGCTTGCTTAGGCCTTAATGATGTCCGACTTTTTGCACCACACGCTCAAAGCCTCGGTTGCTGAAGTTCCTAAACAATCTCCCAGCACGTGGAGCGAACGTCGGACACTGTGCCAAGCAACATGCGGCTCGACCCGGAAGCACATCGGAGAGAGCTGTCCAGCAGGACAACCGCGAAAAAACCCACCACGTAGAGACACTAGCGCTGCCATAGCCACGAGTTTGAGCACAGACTCACTCTGCCTTGAAAACTCACTTCTTTAGGACGTACGCATGTTGAACTTCTTTCACACCGTACGTAGCCAACCGGAGGTTTAGAACTGCTTTGTGTTTAGTTTGTTGTCTTTCCTCCGCACCTCCGATGAGTACGGTGCGAAAGACGTTCAATATACGTACCTTCCTCCGACTCTCCGTGGTCTCACGGTTAACGTCTGCTGCCCTTGCCCGTTTCTTTCTCCTTTGAGGTTGCGGCATCCGAATGTGCTCGAGCTGGCTGGGTTCTGCCTGGAGCAAGACCACTGCTGCCTGGTGTACCACTTCATGCCCAACGGCTCTCTGGAGGATCGCCTGCACCGCGGGGTGAGCAGCTAGGCTCGCCCGGCTGTGTGGGGGGGGGCGGGGGGCGGCACGACACCGCTTATCACAGCCTCGAGAAGTGTTTGGAAACTGATCGAGCGAGACCTTTGATCCATGTATCGTGGGCATAATCATCTAATCGATGCATCGTTGCTACATACCCTACGTCTGATGTGTTATACGATCATTAACCCTTTCCCGAAAACATGTATCATCAAAACTCGAAAGGGTTCACCATCCGCAGTCTGAGATAATGGTCTCTGGGCCCCTCCAGCATCTTGCTTGTTAAATACCATTCCGCCCTTAACCCTGTCACGGCCATGTGTTTTTCAACTGGACGTCACCCTGCACACAGCTGGCTTTAAACATTAATTCTGTAGTCTTGGATCATACTCGTGGGTTTTTTCGGTAAAGTCACGTAGGTAAAAAATTAAAATAAATGAAATTAAATGTTAATAAAAAATGTTTTACATTTTTTTTACCTACGTGACTTTACCGAAAAAATCAAAGAGTATGAATCCTTGCAGTCACGAAAACTTCAAATCTTGAAGTCTTGGGTCAGTTTGCTTTCTGGTAACTTTTTTTCCCAGTATAAATGGAGCATTTCCCTGGTCCTTATGCAATATTTGTCATTTCCAGATTTTGCCACTAGAAGGCAGCAGGCGACACATCTCGTCTGTGTGTGTGTATGGGGGAGTGTTAGTGGAGCGGTTAGCATGCCCCGCTACCAACCCCGGCGACTTCAGTTCCAATCTCCGCTCACGGCCCACACTCGTGTGCCGTGCCGGCCTTTATAGGTGCTACTCGCTAACAGCACTTGTCCCATCAGTCTGTTCAGGCTATACGGGGGATCGTTGTCTTTATATGGCCTCCTCGGGCGTAGTGCTGGCCACTCACCCCCTTGTGTGCCGTGCCGGCCTTCATAGGTGCTACTCGCTAACAGCACTTGCCCCAACAGTCTGTAAAGGCTATACAGGGGGATCTGTCTTTCTGCTTGTCCATAGCCTTGAAACATTAACCTACATTCCCTCTTGTAAAATATGAAGACCGTCGAAAGCATGGCAGCGGTGCGTCCCGAGAATAGACAGGACCGGCTACGGTCGCCTCTAACGCAAGGCGTTAAAGGCGGTCTACCAACAGCACTTACCTGGACGGAGTTGAAGGCTAAGCAATGGGGTGGGTGGTGAACGTTCGTATGTGTCTCTCTGTCAATGCAGAAGGGCGATGGACCTCTGTTGTGGCGGACGAGGTTGGAGATTGCGGAGGGAGCTGCTCGTGGCCTTCAGTATCTGCACACGGCTCAAATGGACCCAGTCATACACGGGGACATCAAGAGGTGCGATGCCGCTTGTGTCATATGCTTCTATTTTTGTTATTGCTTCTTGCCATTGGATAGATCAAAAGGTTCTTCCCTCTAATTACTGAAGCCACTACTGGCAGCAGGGCCACCAGAGGAAGCTCCCGAGAGCCCCCTCGACAGGGTGTTTGGCCTACTCTTCCACACCGGTCAGACGTCTGGGAAGAGGTGGACTACCCCCACCACATACGTGCGGTGGGCCGATCTATTGCAGTGTGCATCCATTTAAACTTTTGTTGTATTGTAGGGGTTGGCAAAGCTTTTCCTCATGGGAGTCAAGTAGGACTTTCAAAATACCCGTTGCAGGAGCTGCGATCATACACTGTGATCATGCTAGGATTGCAAGCATCGTCTGTGCTTGGCACCACTCGAAATCCAACAGATGAACTGGCCGTGCTAAAATTATAAACAGTGTTGCCAAATCAAAAGTAATTTCGCAGTCACATGCCAAATCAAAAAACTTTCCGCAGTCGCATGATGCAGGGGTGGTGCGCACACCAAATCGGCACCCCCCCTCGTACCGAACAGTCTGGCGCATGTGACTCGCTGGAGACCAAGGTGGAGGCGGCGATGTGAAGAAGTCGGCATAATGCGAACATCTGCGGAAAATGGCAGTTACACTGTGCACAAGTACTGCACTGGGTGTGGGCGATCGGTTGATCAGCGCGTATGTGTGACGGTCGGATATGCAACGATGCACGGCACTGGTCCGTTAAAGGTTGATCCACTGCAATCGGGCTAGCTTAAGCCTACGTGCATGCACAGCTGATTTGTAGTGGAGCGACTATATTTTGATTGGTCAGCTGAATCGACGTCCTTGTTGTGTGCGTGTGTGGTGGGGAGCGGGAGTGCAGCGGTTAGCGCGCTGCGCTACCAACCTGCCGGCACGAGTCCGATTCTCATTCACGGCCAACACCGGTGACGATTATCTGAACTGGTCCTGGGCCTCCCCTAGGACGACTCGGCCCCAATTGAGTAGCTGGTGCGAGGTGTAAAAATATTGCCACTTGGGATACGCAGGCGGCCAGACGTGGTGCTGGCCACCCATCCCCTTAATAGGTGTTCGCTAATTACGCTTGCCCCCGAAAGTCGTGTTAAGGTTACGCGTGGCATCTTTGTCTCTCTCCCCCTCTGCCTCTCACCATGGTCCCGCAGTGCCAACATCCTGCTGGACAGCCACTGCCAGGCAAAGCTCGGCGACTTTGGAATCGCGCGCATGGGCCCCTTCCTGGGCATGCGCAGCTACACGTACGTGCGCAGCGCGGAGATGCGCGGCACGCTCGCCTACCTGCCCGACGAGTACGTGCGATCACGCCAGCTCTCGACCAAGGTGGACAGCTACAGCTTTGGCGTGGTGAGCTTTGAATTGCCCCCCCCCCCCCCCCCCCCGCGTCCCATGCTCCTCGCGAATATTCCAGTGGTGGAAATGGGCCGGAGCGTTGAGGTGGAAGTAATAATCTCTTTGCAGCCCTGACTGAGCCAGTGGTGGAAATCCCACATTCCTTTGGCTGGGGCAATTCTTACCCATAGGACAACCAATGTTGGCTTCCTGCAGGAACGATGCCCCAACCAGCATGAAACTTCCATGCTTCTGATGCGAACCACATGGCCAGAATTGCGTAATTTAACGCGACGTACTCTTTTCCTTCGTATTAAAACGATTAAACAGGGCAATGGTCGCCTTTTGGCGTTCTCTGGTCTGACACTGGTGAGACGAGGCCACAAAGAAGGCCGTCTCTGGTGTAGGCCAATCAGTTTCAAAGACAACGCAGATATTGTCAGAGCGTGTTTTGTTTGCATGCTCACCACAAGTACGTGTGGGTTAGTGCTGACTTGATTCCTTGCAAAATGAATCTATTTGGTGTTGGAACATCTTAACCCCTCCTGTTTTATTGCCAGAAAGTGAAAAACCTCGTCTTATTTTTCATAAAAAAGGCACGTTTCCGTGGCCTCGCGCTGCTTAAGAACGCCGCGGCGTTTTTCCCCCCCTTCCTCTTCAAGCACGCGGATTAGAGCGTCATCATTGCGAGTGGTGTAATCTCAGGAGTGGAGGTTGCGACAGTCGACGTACGCTGTGACACCTTGGCTCAGCGCCCCGTGTGCGTTCCTGTTCCAGGTACTGCTTGAGCTGCTCACGGGGAGGAAGGCTGTTCAGGAGCAACCACAGCCTCAGTTCCTGGTGAGTTCTCGAAAAGCGTCTTTTTGTCGTCGCGCTCGTCTCTTCGTCCGAAGTTCAGGGTCCGAATCCACGTTTGCAGGGATGCTGCCATGCTGCGTGCAAGCTGCCAGACTTAACGATTTCGATTGACGAGCGATGGAGCGCGCTTTGCAAGGCATGTAAATGTTGGCCGTAGTAGAGGTTATTTTTTGGGTTAGATCGTGTAAATGAAGATGTGTCATTAAACCCGCCACCACCCGGCACAGCCAATTTGTAAAGGGGTTTGTCGCGTAAACAAAATGTGCCGATTAGTTACGACTTCGGCACACCGGTTGTGTGTCGGAGGATAAACCCGTAATATTGATGAGTATTGTGACATTTCGCTGGTGATTACAACCAGCCTCATCGAGTGATTTCGGCAGAATTGGCTAATCGCCTTACGAGGTTGGTTGTAATCTTCCGCCTCCATAACAAATGGACACCGACTTCAAACGGATGTGCCGTGCGTCTCAGGAACTCCTTTTCAGGAGAGCGGCTCCTGCGTCGGGTTCGATTGGCCAGCCACGAGAGTTTCACAGACGGGGAACGGTGGAGCGGGCCGATCGGTGTTGCTAATTGGAGGGTAAATTCTTTTGCATTTTGCCAAAGCTGGGTGGTAACGCCGGCACGCATGGCCTGCTCTTGTTGAACGACGTCCAGGATTTAGCGTCCGTCGCGAAGCAGATGGTGCGCGTTTCTATTAACTATTTAAACTCTTTTTTATTTTACCAGCTGTGGCTCACTGATCCACGTAGCTCTTTCTCAGAAGCGACGTGAGCACAAATGATAGCTCAACGAAGGGGCTTAAGTGGAAATTTATTGCAGCAAAATACTCTAAATTCATGTTTATAAATATGGAGAGAACAACAGGAGGACCCGGAGAAAAATCCACATGACCATGGGGAGAACATTCAAACTCCAAATATGCGGCAGGCGTCCGGGTGGAGGGTGGAAGGTGGAGGGGGATGTGTGGGGGCATCCAGTGGAGGGGGGGGGGTGTGGGGGTGGGTTGGGCGTGTGTGGAGGGTGGGGGAGTCGTCTTATTCGGTCGGTGTGTTCGGCCCTGCGACTTCTCGCTCGCGCCACTTGCTGGCGGAAGGGCCTCCACTGGAGGGAGCTCTAGAGGGCATTTGGTCGACCCTTCCACACGAACTGCCGACCGACTGGCTGCGGTGGGCGTTACCCAGTTGCACTCGGTTACCGGAGCTTCGTAGCTCATCGGATTCCTCCAGTCGAAATAAAGTTCCTGATTCTGACACCGCTGGGTGGACAAAGAGGCAGGTGGGATTGCAATAAGCCCCTCCGTTGCTTTCAACTGCCCCGCCGGGTCGATCAAACCGGCGATCTCGAGCCGTCGCACCCCGGTCAGCATCCCTGCGGGGGAGTGTAACCAAACTAATCCGGCCTCCCTCCTCCCTCCTGCTCCGCTCGCCACCTCCAGAAAGACGAGGTGGAGGACGCGCTGGACTCGGACGAGGTGGGCACGGTGAGCGAGCGGATGTTTGACCGCTCCGCCGGGCCCTACCCTCAGAGCCAGGCGACCGACGTTCTGCGTCTGGCGTGCAAGTGCCTGGACAAGCGCAAGAAACGGCCCGAGATGACCGAGGTGCGGTGTCGACGCGGCGTCACGCGGTGTATGTGTGCCCCATCTCACTTGGCTCTCCTACCCTCTCGCCTCTGATCTCAAATCTGCCCCCCTCCACGCACTGTCTTACCTCTCCCAGACTCCTCTCATACTCCGTGCGTGTGCTTGGGTTTTTCCCCGCCTACCCGTTTCTCATTAACGACGCGGCGTCGGCTCTTGCAGGACCAGCGCGCGTTGCGCCGCCTAGATTCGTGCAAGGGGGTGGGGGGTGGAGGGGGGGGGGAGCGTGCAAGGCACGTTGAATTGTCTTGCCAGCTCCGAATTGCGCCGTCTCCTCGACCCAGGTTCTCGAGTGCCTGGAGGCGATGCGGAAAACGGATGCCGACAACACGCGCCCGCTGGCCCTGCCTTCGGACGCCGCGCCGACCCCGCTCGGCCACCGGGGAACGACGCCGCTGGAGCCGGCGGGGCCTCGACAGGTCCCCGTCGAGTCGACCGACGTCCACCAATTCCCGATGCTGCCTCAGGACCTGCGCTCGCACTCGCCCGTCACGGCGGCCACGTCCGACGCGCGGCTCCCCCCCCCCGCCGCCGTCGTCGCCCCCTTGCCGTGGGCGCCAACCCTCGTGGTGGGGGGGCGGGGGCGCCGCCTCGGTTGCCGACGACGCCGGGAAGCTCTTGCGCGCACCCTGCGAGTCGGACGATTTGTGCAGCGCGGGCGCCGGCAGCAGCGTGGGCTCCGGCAGCGGTGGCGGAGCGGAGGCTGCACCCTTCCCCTTGTCGCTGGCGATGGAGAGCGTGCACGTGGGCGGCGGTGGCGGCGCCGGCGGGCCGGACGCGAAGCCGAGAGGAGTGGCGCGCTCCTTCGAGGCCGGTCGAGAGTTTGTGGCGAGGATGATGGAAAGCGGCGGCGGCAGCGGTGGCGACGACGCGCTTCTTTGTCACCGCGGATTGCCGCCGCAGCCGTCGTCTGGACGCAGCGAGCACGCGGGCACCGGCAAGAGCATGGCACGGCCGGGACATTACGATGCGGCGTCCCTGTCGCTCAAAGGGGCGGAGAACTGTTGGGCGCGGAGGGTGGACGGTCCGATGTCTCTTCCACCGCCGCCACATTCGTCGTCGTCATCGTCAACCTCGTCTGCGAACGCGAGCCAAGGTGACCACTTGACGTGCGTTCGTCTGTCTCTGTTCGTGACCTGGTGCCACCACTCTGTGGTTGTCGGCTCTCGACTCTCAGTGGGAAGGGTGCAAGTGCCAATCGTGTTGATTTACCATCCGTGCCCAATGTCCAAGATTCAGAGATTCGGGTCGAAGAGGGGGGATAGAGCACCGTTAGCTAGGGCTACACATCTTAAGATTGGGGGTCATGGTTCCAATCATGATCTTTTTTACCATTGAGTTGAATATAGTTCTTCCTAGTGGCTGCTGCTGCAGAGATTGTGAGCCAATTAGATACATCATATGTGGATGGATAATTGATTTTTGACGTGTGGTTTCATGCATTTGTCATGATCACAATAACTCCTTTGAATCGATTCATCATTATTCCCACTGGTGATCATCTCGTGTCTCTACCAGTGTAAACACTGCCTGTGACTGCAGTGGCGTTACCTTCCTGTGTATGGAACTAAAAACCGTATAAGAATAGGTTGTACCCTTTCTGACAACAAAACAGGTGTTAGGATGTTAAAACACCAGACTGAAACCTTTTGCAAGGAATCGTGCCTGCATCAACCACACGGTGAACATGCAAGCAAAACAATATGCTCTGGGTAGTACGTGCATTGTCTTTGAAACTGATTGGTCCACACCAGAGACAGCTTTCTTTAGAGCCTACTCAAAAAGACAATGCACTATCATGATAGTGCATTGTCTTTGTGCTGTTCGCCTTGTAGGTGTCCTCTGGTCTAACACCGTTTGGGCCGAGGGTGGGCCGACGGTGTGGTGATGGAGTAACCGCGCCGCTTTGCCCTCCCCGTGCACTGGCAGGTAGCCGGGCGGCTTTACCGGAGCCAACAGGGATGTGGCTGAACCCGGCCCGCCGACGCATGGAGGAGCGGATTAACCAGTACAACGAGGGGCGCATCACCAGCGCCGAGCTCTTTTCGGAGACAGAAGGTGCGAGGGCGACACTGTGGACGGCCCATTCGCCGCCACACGGCCGTGCCGATTACCTTAAAGGACGACCCGGCCCAAGACGAATAGCTCTCGTCGTGTAGATCCGCGTGTCCTCCCCCCTCCCTCCCTGAGCGTCCCATCGCGAGCCGAAGCCCCGTTAATGAAGGAAAGGCTTTTTGAATCGGGGAGCGTGCGTGATGGTGAGAGTGGTAGGGGGGTGTTTGTTAAGGTTTCTCGAGTGAGGCCTGTATTTTGAATTGTACCTGATTGAGTTTTGTGATGCTACTACGTCGCAGGATCGTGGGAGGTGGCTGCGACTTGAGGAGGAGGCCTTCATCCAGTAGTTTGGCCATGGATGATGATGGTAATGATGATCCTGCTTCTCATGTGTCTTGTTTGTGTTGTCTGCAGGTACAAACAAAGTTCCAACTGAGGATTTGGAGTCTCGGACTGGGAACAGATGATCCACGGAACAACATCGTCTCTTGAGTTGATATTGACTGGACTTGCCTGGACCAAAGTGGTCATTGCGATTTAGGAATGGGACCACACGACTTCAGCGTGGAGGGCATGATATGTCTTGCCTTGTTTGGTCTCTCTATGTATGAACAGCACTTTGTATTTTTGTTGCCTAATATCTTAGTTATGTAACCAGACAGACCCGAATTGAAAACAAAATAGTAAAGTTATTTGTTTTCAAGAGCATAACCATTCATGTACAGCACACATTTGAGGGCGAGCTGACCTAGGGTGGGCCCAGGACTGGTTCGGATAATAATCGTCACTGTTGTTGGCCGTGAAATGGAACGGAACCACTCCCTACACTGAAACTCAACAGTCACACATTAAACAAAGATCCCCCGTATAGCCTTAACAGACTGTTGGGGCAAGTGCTATTAGCGAGAACCTATGAAGGCCGGAACGGTACACGAGGGGGTGGGTGGCCAGCACCACGCCGGGCCGATGTTTACACAGGTACTCATTTGAGGCCGAGTCGACCTAGGGGAGGCCTAGGACCGGTTCAGATAATCGTCACTGGTGTTGACCGTGAGCGGGAATCGAACCCTGGGTGGCTGGGTTTGTAGCGCAGCGCACAAACCGCTACACTCCAGACACACGCTCACTGATACACGCACGCGATCACTCACCGACACACACTGACACCCTCATTCCATCCACTCTCCCTGTCAGTGCCATCTTCATCTCTCTACGGCCTTCTCCATCTCATTCTCTGTCGCTGTACCTCTGTTTGTGCCTCTCCTTGTCTGTCTCCCCGTCTGCTGGAAGTGAATGGACGTTGCCTGCGCGCCTCCCTTTTAATTAGGTGGTCACCGAACATGGATAACACGAGCGTACATATATAAATCAAATACCGGGATCAATATCGTGCTCTACGTTGAATGGGAATACACGCATTTGATAAATATTCATCTAATATCAATACAAATCATGAGAGAGCCTTGCTTTGAGGTGTATCGTCATTTATGTGAAAGCTGCACCCTGGCGAATTTTTGACTTGGAGTAAAAAATGAAAATGTTCGTTCGATGGAGGGCTCGTAGTGCACCTAGCCTGGCACGAGCGCCGTGGTGACGTCACCGCAACTTCGTGGTGAACGACGGTCGTTGTGTAGGGGGAGGGAGGTTTGTGTTCAATGTACCGGTTTGACTTTGTTTACATAATAGCCTTACTCGTGGGAGCAGGCTTGAAAATGTTCGGGGTCGGATTTCGGTGGAAGGTAATGTGCCGTTTGTAAACGCACAGAACGCCACGATCCTTTGGAATTCGTGCAGGTGGTTATCTGTGACGCCGTTTGTACGTATAAGAGAAGATGGTACAGTTGGTTTAAACGTCAAGGAAACTATATTGGGACCTGTCATGTGTATATACTAGACTGATTATTGTACAGATTGTGTGTGTGTGTGTGGCAAAAATGATTGTAAACTGGATATGATTATGCTACACATGCATTTCTATTGCAAGACATGTTTTGGCAATAAAGAAATAAAGAGACTAAAAGTGCATTTCACACGTAACTTAAATAATCACCACCAAGGAGAGTGAGCAATCAAATCAGTTCGAGCGCAAGATCGTAAGAAGTTGTTGCGACTTGGGGGGGATGCTTTCATCTAGCAGTGGCTTGATCATGGCTGCTGCTGATGATCATGCCTTTACATGACGGCTCTTTTGAAACTGTAATATGTAGTATGCGGGAACAATATTAAATGCGTTGACGTGTGAGTTGTTTTTTTTACAAAGATATAAATCCCAGTGTTTGTGACGTGGTGTAATGTGGTTCCCCGAGGTTAAAGTGACGTGTTCGGCAAATGTAATAACAGCAGCCAATCAGTTGGAGCTCGTCTCGGACATGAGACATTTTTCATTGATACGCAGCTGCTGTTATAATGTGTATCTTTTTTTTTAATATAACAAGCACATTTTTGAAAAGTACAACATTACATTTGAACAAACTGCATGTCCGGTATAAATCGAATTGAATAATTTGAGCCCAAACTGGGAACACATGATTTTGTTTCACGTTTCTATATCTTTTTCATATATATACACATGCAATAGTGTGGCCCTAGCATTGATTGACAATTCAAATCACCAAACATTAACTTTAATCAAGTAACACTCCTTCGACAGTGACTTTATGAATGTATATACAGTACAGCATTGAAGCGTTGTGCATTTGCAGACTTAAGCACGAATCTACGGGAAGTTCCAGCGTTAGGAATTTGACACTTGCAAACGAAATGTATGATTTTAAAAATTCCACAAAGAATAATTTAGCGAATTTATATATTGCAGACCGAGTGCTTTTGTGAAGTTATGACTGGCTGACAATTATAATTTCTTTGGTCCAAAGATTCGTGACATTCTTTGCTGTGTTACATCATTCGAAGTTGGTGATTTGTGGGATCTGCACCCAGAACATTTAAAGTAATTTCGTGAGAAAGACTTGGCGGCTTCCCAGAATCATATGAATATATCATGTGTTCTGTGCTAATGGTATGACTTGCAGTCCAGCAATATGGATGTGATGGTTTCTCGACAGTAATCAAGAAGATGTTTTTCTTTAAAGAACTTGAAATGGACAAGTGGAACATGATTTGTCATTTGACAGGAAGAACACATTTTAATCAAGACTGAATTATGATTAAAGTTAATTTCTCATAGTATTTTCATGTTATACCTTTACATTAATCACCAATGGTCTTTTGCAAACAAAAAATAGAAGTTATATTTTTGTAAAACGAATACCTTTAAACCAAACACTACTCTCACGTTTGTAGCTTCCCAGATTAAAGAACGCACTACTCGCTTTAAGTTTAAATTATTCCGCCCCGGTGGACTGCTGCACTGAGCGAGGGCCCGAATTCTGAGTCGCGGCCTGGCTCGCTCTGAACACGATTCGGCTCAGGCTTGAAGGCCCTCCTCCGTCACTCGTCGTTAACACGTGAGCGGCTCGGCCATGGCTCGGGTTCGGCTCACGGACTTTGTTTGCTGATAAAGCTGCTCATCCACTGGTGGTTAGGCAGGAGACGATCCATAAATAAGTAATCGCTCGATTGCTTTCGAAGGAACTGAAACTCAAAAGCAACAAAAAGTTAAATACGCGATTCTGAATCCAAACAATATCCGTGGCTCAGCGGTAGGTTTGCAGTCGGAAGGTTGTGAGTTCAAATCCTCGTTGGGGGAGGGGGTTGGCTCGGCTCATCATCCCTATGTGGTCGATAAAATCAAGTCAACAGTGGTCGTCCTATGAAAAGACTTGCCGCACGAGTGGGGAGTTCCCACCGCAGCCTCGAGGCGGAATCGAGGAGAATTGGCACTGCCTCAAGTGCAAATGTTGAGTAGAAAGTCGCATTTTTAAAATAAAAAACAAAACAAAAATTCCCCCTTTTGTAAACTGAAGATAATATTTACAACCGATGTGCAACATCAAAACTATGTTTTCGTGATGCGTAGTGGCAGTTAATAAGCAACCGTTGCACCAAATGTTTTCTTCTAAACTACACTGATTGTTACATTACAGATAGGTCATTGGGGACTTTTAGAATTATTTTACGCTGGTCCACCCCCATAATCGCTTACGACGAAACTCTCAATCGCGCAACTTAATTGCCTGCACGTATGCAACCAAGTAGTGCAACTGATCGCTCAAGCGTCGACTTGCCACGACATTTAAAACAGTACGTCATCCGTTTTGGGCAGTCTTTATGTGGGTGCACTTAATGCCACGGTATATACTGGTACGAGGAGATTTTATGAATGCAAAGGATGCTGTCGGCTAGGTGTTCATTAAATTAATTAAAACATTTAAACTCCATTCCAATAACTGAACCGATTTGCTGGTGTTGGCATATGCTGCTCCTTTTTTGTGTGATTTCCTTAATATTGTTTTGTTTGTATATAAGATGCATGCTTTCTTTGCAATCCCCCCCCCCCCCATCATTGCTTACTTGCCAGTCACAGCCATAATGTCTCACGTCCGTAACGGCGATCTGTCATGCAACCCTGGCCGCAAAATTTATTAAGGGTGAAAATATGTTTTGTTTAATACGAGGCATCTTTATATTACGTTTTCTTTGCACAGAAAGAGTGGAGAAATAAAATACAACTCTTTTTAAATTGTTACCAAGAACATGTTACGGATGTCACATTCGGTTTTAATAGCAACATACCGTTATTTTGAATCGTTGAAATATTATCCTTTGGCTCCACTAAAATGTAATGTTACTAACTTGGGAATAGTATACAATTTTTACACGGTTGTATATTTAATGACATGTACAGATGTGCAGCTCAAAAGCCATCCTTACCATTGATTTCCTAACGCGCGTGGCTTTTTGACTTCTGAATGTTTTTTTACAGGCGGGCTTTAAATTGTCTGTAAAAGAGAAGGAATATTGGACGTTATTGCCATGCAACGTTGTTTTCAAGGCCTTGGTTATTCTACTTATCTCCTGTGTCACGGAAGTGCACACCTGTAATCCACAGCCACCACGAACAGGAGCAGGAAATCCGTTCAAAAAATCATTTTTTCACCGTGTTTTTTTTGGAAGAATTAATCTATCCCTCAGTACCACATTGTAGTTGTATAGGTCAAGACGCAAACATGGGCAAAGTAAATTACGTGCCTTTTAATTTGTGTGATCAAAGTTTAGGTTGTTTGTCACGGCAGTAGGTGTGTTTTTTTTGTTTTCAACGCGTACTCGTTTTGTGCAAAATTCTTGTAGAATTTGTATCGTCATGATTGTGTTACCGTTCATAAGAACATTTAATGATATGCTGAAGAGCCAGGTTATTTGGCGACTTATCCTTATAACAAGCGCCGCCTCTTTGTTTCGTTTGTTGTCCATGCAATATTGATGGTTTCAGTGACACATTGGTTGTCCGTGACATGTTGTTGGTAATTACTTTGTTGGAGGTCACGTGCAATCTTGGTCACGAGTGCCACGTTGGCGGTCCTCACGTACGCGCACGTGTTTCGGAACGCCCTTCGCGCACCGTACGCGCAGCGAAAACGTGTCAAATCGGTCACCGACCCATGATTGCCAAAATGCACGACCCGATGTGGGGGAGGTGGGTTCGCTCGCCGATCGGCGCAGTAGTCAAACTGTAGGTCAGTGTCGGTAATTCCTCGTCGTCATTGATGTGGGATTTTTAATGGCCTCGACTCGAGAACAATAACGGGGTTGACCATATTGCCCATTTCTCGTTGAGCGTGTGAACGCCGACTTCGTTGGCGCAAATTAGTGCGGAATGCAGCGAGCATTTCCGTTCGGAATCGGCCGACAGTGTGGTTTGTTTAAAAGTGCAGTATTTTGATGCTATCCTTGAGGCCTTGCTCAAAATGAGCCAGATTCCATGGTTCGATGCCAAATGATAATTTGGTGTGTGTGTGTGTGTGTATTCCGGCCTTCATAGGTGCTCGCTAACAGCACCTTGCCCCAACAGTCTGTTAAGTCTACACGGGCCAGCTTTGTCTTTGTTGTCATTGTATTGAGATCGATGTACAAAAGTGGCACGTTGCTAGATTGTGCCGCCTTGCCCCCCCCCCCCCAAACTCGGTGGAGAACTTCACGTCGTCCCCTAACGAAACTCCACAAGACAATTACAATGTCCATTGGCAATGCGGTTCCTTAACCTGGTTGTTGGTCCAGGAATTGGAACAAGAAGGGCAAACTCACGGCAGGTGCCGCGCGTTAAGCCAAAGTGTGCGCTGGCTCGTACTACACGTGGTGTGATTTATTAAAGACATTCCTCTGACACGTCTTGAAGGGATAACAAAGAAGTGTTTATTCATTACGAGAGAGAGAGAGATAGATAAATGATTGTTGTGTATGAGAATGTATGCCGTTCTGCACGTTTGTAAAGTGATTTCGTGTATAAAGCCAATTAAAATATCGTGCCTTGCACTTGTTCGCCTCTTCGTGTCGTTTCATTGTGATCTCCTGCAGACCTGGGTAAAATGTTTAACTTCAAGTCTTTTCCCAGTCTCTTCAGTGTGCGTGTGTGTGTGGGCTCACTGCCAACTACATCGATTGGCGCCTGTGTGTTTACTTAGATTGCGTTATTGAATGATTGGTGAACTGCGGTTCAACAATACTAGGAATCGGCTCTTTTGCAACTGTTTGTTCAAGACATGAAGTCCGGCACGGCGCACGAGAGTAGGCGGGGGGGGGGGCAGCACAACGCCCGGCCACTTTTGTTGACCTCGTGGCGATGTTTATAGCACACCGCACCAGATATTCATTTGAGGCCGAGTCGACCTGGGGGAGGCCCGAAACCGATTCAAATAATCGCCAGTGGTGTTGGCAGTGAGCGGCAATCGAACTCGGGTCACCGGGTTCGCAGCGCAGCGCACTGACCGCTACACTACGGAGGTTGGAAGGACGGCGCCGTCTTTCCACGGTCCTGGTCCCAGGGTTCCAGCGTGGTGGAGCTCTCTTGCGAGTCCCGTGACCACGGGGTGTGGAGCCATCGGATGGCGGGATAGGTGAGACCGTTGTGGTCCTTCAAGCAGAGGCGTAGCTAGGGGGGGCAGGGGGGTACATGTGTCCCCGGGCGCCAAGGTAAAGGGGCGCCAAAATGAGGCTTACAACGTTACATTATAACTTATTGCGGCGGGCACGGCAGCCTGAAACTACTGCACAAAATCTACACCTCAACCTAAAAGTTTATATATCCCGCCACACACGGCCTACATGTCATGTAATTACATTTTGGTATGTGATTAAACGGGGGTGGGGGGCGCCAATTTTATAGTTCGTCCCCGGGCGCAAAATATCCTAGCTACGCCACTTGGTCCTTTAGCGGATTCGGGGGTCCGAGGTCGGAACCAGGACCGCCCGGTGAGGACCTGCGTTTGATTCCATGGTGAAGCCGGGAGCTCAAGTGTAGCGAGTTGAACTCAACTCCAGGTAAGGAAGGGCAGCTGAAATGCACAGCTGCTTTTCAAACCCGACCTGGCTGTCGCAAATGATGGCGCAACGAAGTGGCTTATCACGTGGAAGTTTGTAGCAGCCAAATACTCTTAAACGCATGCTGAGTGTAAATGCGGAGGTGACAACTGGAGGACCCGGAGACAAATCCACGCGACCACGGGGAGAGAGACGCAATCTCCAAATATACAGCGGGCGTCAGGGTTGGAGTCGAACCCACGACCTCACGTATACCAGGCGAAGTAGCGAACATCTCGCCACCGTGTTGGTATCAGTCCAGTCACAAACGACTGCACGCACCCACACACATCCAGATCGCAATATCGCAATCGCTTTCATTCTTTCTGATATGAAAAGCGGACGTGCATGGTAAGTGACGTTGGGCGGCACTTGAACCGCTCGATGCGAGGGACGTCATTCGCCAACCTCCAGATTTCGAGTCGCAATTCAAGACTCGACCGAGCGTTCGTTCGTCAATTGATTACACAGGTCAACACACGTTTTCTGGCACGAGGTATTCCAACGGTTTTAATGTCATTTTGGGGTGCTGATTCCAAATCTGGCATCAGTTTTTGTCTTACATCAGGGTTTTGAGATATCAAATATTGCATTTTCAATAAAAACTGCAGAAGAAAAATATTAAATAGATGTGGATATCTACATGAAATGATATTATAAACACACTATCCTAAAAATACAGCACCATATTTTAACACTAAAGCAGTCACTGGCTCGCAACAACTTGCAATCATAAGTGACCGAGTTAATTTCGGGTAAAATAAATGAACATGGGGTATGCCGATAGCATAAAATGAGATGTGATAGAGCAAATCTGAGATCAGATTTGGAATCAGCACCCTGAATTTAGTCTAAAACAGCTGCATAAGTCCAGACCAGAAAAAAAAAGTTTTTTTTGTTGACTAGTGTTATTTTTATTTGTTAAACTTCATTGACGAATTGTCCCAGCTCTGCACGGACCAACCCATGCACGGGCGTCGCTGCCCCACGCGGTCAACGTCTGAGCGGTCGTGCCCGTGACGCCGAGGTCAGATGTGGGGGTCACGCAACGGGCACGGGGCCCGCGAGCGGCGGAAATAATTAATTGAAGAACGGCGCCCGCAAGAAAGGCATCAAAAGGGGGAGATGGGGGGGGGGGGAATTGGGTGGGGGAGGTAAAAAAAACCCCCACAGAGACATTAGTGGGAAAAGAGGGGATAGAGAGACGGGTGGGGCGAGGGCTCGTGGCTTCAGGGAAGAAAAAGCTGGAAGTCGCCTTCGAGTGATGAGTGTACGTTGAACTTCTTTCGCACCGTACGTAGCCAACCACGATAATCGGAGGTGCGGGTGGAAGATCATCGACTAAACACAAAAAAGCAGTTCTAAAGAAATGAGCTTTTGATCGAGGTGGTGATTTAAAAGTGCACAGCACCAGTGGCTTCCTGATATCGGAAGGAAGAGCGTTCCAGACGGCCGCAGAAGCGCATCTGAAAGCGCCGCGCGGTGCGGTGACCACCGCCTTTGTTCGATGGCCCAGCAGCCAGGATGATGAGTGGAGTTGGCGTGATGATGATGGTTTAACGCTCATTGATGAGATCGGCTAGATGTTGTGGCTCATCTGTTTCACACGTGGGAGGCTTTCGCGACCAATATCCACAATACAGGTTTATTTTTTGGGAGAAATCGCGTAAATATATAAATGTCGTGTGGTGGCGGGTTTAATTACACATTTATAGAGTTACGCAATCTATTCTAGATTTGAAGCTTTCGTGACTGCAAGGATTCATATTCTTAGGTTTTTTCGGTAAAGTCACGTAGGTAAAAAAAAAAAAAATTACAATTAATAAAAGTAAAATAAAAATAAAATCACGACGTTTATTATTTTTATTTAACTTTTATAAATTTTTATTTTTTTACCTACGTGACTTTACCGAAAAAACCTAAGAATATAAGATTACGCGATCTAACCCAAAAAAAAAACCTGTATTATGGATGGTTCATCTGTGGAAAGCGCCCTGTGTGTGTGTGTGATGAGTGCGAAGGGGCCGTCCATAAATGACGTCACGCGATTTTTGACCCCCTCCCCTCGTCACATGGCGACACAAAAAGTCAGACCCCCCCCTCAAATATGACGTCACAAAGCTCTGCCCCCTAAAACATTAAAACGTGCTTCAAATCGCTTTAAACTATTGCCATTGTAGTGCGTATTTAATGTGGCGCTGCACTCTGATGTTGTAGGGGAAAACATTTATTAAAAAGTCAATTTAATTAAGTAGAACGTGTTGTCTATATTTATTTCAAGTTACGCATTTTGATGTGACGTCACATTTCTCAACCCCCCCCCCCTCCCTTCGTCACACATCGTCACAAATGTCTGACCCCCCCCCCCCCCCCCAGGTGCGTGACGTCATTTACGAACGGCCCCGAAGCGTTCGTGCCTTGCAGGTGTCCGTACTGATGCTGCCCACTGCAGTAAAACATTTCTGCTGTGGTTGTCCCACCTGATGACGGAAGCTTGTGTTGCCTCCGAAACGTCGTGATTTAATTATTTTATTTTCACCCACGTGACTTTACCGAAAGAACCAAAGAGTTTGCTTCGAGTAGGGAACAGGACAATTTGTTTTTGACTTTTTGGGAGTCGCGGAACGACCCGTTGCGATTGCATCGCCTGAACGCCAGGTGGCAGTCAAAGACCGCGGGAGAAGATACATTTTTTTTTTAAAATCCACGTTTCCTCAAACACTTTCCAGGGCAGTTGCAAACCGATGAAGAGAGCAGGACCGGTTTGCGTTGGCCATCTCTAGAACACGGTCAAATTCTCAATAGAATTAAAAGGCTACCGTCACACAAAACACATATTTTAAGAGAACATTGCGATGTAAAACTAAATAGAGGCAGCAATTTCTTTTTTACTTGACAGGTTTCAGGGATAGATAAAGAGATTTCATCACAACAATTAATTAGTGTGATAACAATTAGCGGTAATCATTGTAGGTAGAATACTCGTGAGTGTCTTGTTTCGCCGTCGTTGTAAACCCACATTAGCTCTGGGTGTGAGTGTTGGACGTAACTTGCTTGTTTGGTGAAACAACTTTGTTTGCATGGGTAGAACTGTGGCACAGTGGTTAGCGCACTGCTTTAACCGTGCGCACGGACACTCGCCACCTGAGTTCGATTCCAGGCCACGGTAAGCATCAGCAGCAAGTGGCATCTGAAGCGGTCTTGAGGCCACCACGCACTTACCCAGACGCCCATCACCATTTCGCATTGACCAGCATGGCGAAGTATGGTCAAACATAATCTGTCGTCAACAAACATAGCGTGGCAAGGCCTTCACCCAGAAGTTGATTGACAAAACACTCCGAGTGAAGCCTTTGTTAATCTCCTCGTGGTTGTAGAGAGCCCTGGGGTGAAATTACCAGCTAATGGAGATGTAATCACGAGTTGCAAACCGCTTGCGATGACCGTTCGAGCCCAGTCATTAAATTAAACCGTGTGGAGGCTACCTGATTGCGCAATATATTCACGGATGGTAGGACACGACAAAAATGATATGTAAAAAAAACATTATCAGCTCAACAACAGCCGCAACGTGTGTTGATGTGTTTTCAAAAAAATAAATATTTGTCCCAAACTTTCCTTAAGGATATGCTGCGTATATATGTATAAAAAAAATAGTTTTCTAGTTGAAAATAAAAAGTCGCTGCTGTATTATGGTGCTTTACATACCGTGCCATTGGTGGGGGGAAATATCTAAATATATAAATGTGCACGTGATTTGTTTATCTTTCCTGCAGCTGTCGTGTTTGTGTGTTGTTGTTTGTTGTTGTTGTTGTAACGTTTTGACCCGCCCCCCCCTACTGGACACCTGTGAAAAAGAGCTTTGTAGCGCTTCGGATTCCTCCCGTACAAATAAATATTCTCATTACGATTCTGATATAATCGTACATACGATATAAGCACGTGGCAGAACACTGCTCCCATGCTGCTTTGCGCACGTGTGAGATGTTCTTACTTTGTTCCAGGCATTGTCAGTGCCCATGCGTTTGGTCCGCGTGTCACGGCGACGAATTCGCGTCGGGATCGAAAGGGGAACGCGTGGGTTTGAAGGAGACGTGCGGATATTAAAGGCACGGCTTTGGCTGTTCATACGAAGAGCGAGTGTCAAGTGATGTACAATTTTTGCTTACACACCCGTAGCGCCTGCCCGGCACAAATCTGCCACTCAAAACGCACATCATCGCGTTCATACTCAAACATAACACAAACATATTCTAAACAATGAGAAAAAACACCCACATTATCTCGAGTTGTTGAATGTATATATATATAAATGCAAGGGCGTGGCTGTAAGTGATTTAAATCTTGACTTAAAGCTTTCGTGACTGTAGGAATTCATATTCGTTGGGTCTTTCGGTAAAGCCACGTAGATAGAACAAAAAAAAATACTAACAATATCACGACGTTTCGATCGCAACACAAGCAATCGTCATCAGGTGAGAAATATTGCGGGAGCGCTGCTACGGCAAGGAGTTGTTCCCTCCCTAGCTGTGTTAGCAAATGGCGGCCTGCCATCCTTGTCCACCTCCACGTGGTGACAGCTCTTTCCGAGCTCTCTCCGAGCTTACATTTACAAGAACATGTCTCACATTGACGTGCTAATCTCTTACATTGACGTGCTAATCTCGTACATTGACATGCTAATCTCCCACAATACAATGGCCACCCCCACAGCTTCGTTTGTCAAGATTCACCCGATCTTACATTTACATGCAGATTTCATCTCTAGCCCCTCCCACTGGCTTTTGGGCTACACCCATCTCAAACCTTTATATTTCTCACCTGATGACGATTGCTTGTGTTGCGATCGAAACGTCGTGATATTTTTTTATTATTTCTATCTTCATTAATTTTTTATTATTTGATCTGTCTACGTGGCTTTACCGACAGACCCAAAGGATGACATGACGACGTGAGGTCAGATGAGACCCCCCCCCATGAATATGTGTGGACAATAGAGAGAGCGAGAATGAATCCGCAGTGGAAGTCAAAGGCAGGGAAATCCGCCCGAGAAGATGGAGCGACGTGAGAGGCTCTTGTGGATTGCCGCTTCGATGGACAACGATGGATGGCGACGATTTGGGAAAGCCGATTTCATCCAGCGGTGGATTGATTATTGCCGCCGCTGATGATAATACGCGTACATATGTGCCGCCGTCGTAGTGCTAAAAATAAAATGTTTTATTATCCGTAGATGGCAATGATGATGATCATCTTCCGTAGATCGCAAATGCGCGCCGTGTATGTTGAGCAGGAAATAGCCAGAACATGCACAGGGTAAACGGGCAGAACGTTTAAAGATGTGAGTTGTCAACAGCGGCAGCAGCACTTCAATATCTCTAACGACTCCGACTGTCTTGTGGCCAAAGCGTCACAAAGTTTGGGAGCTGCAAACTGGCAAACAAAGCTTCGATCACCCGCTGCGAGGAAAACAGAGCCTTGACCTCGGGCAGTGCTTCGAAGGAGGCGATCGGAAGAACCCACAGGACATCGCCGCTCGTTGCCCAGAGACGCATCAGTTCCTGTGGTCGTGCGGAATGTCCACGACTGGCTTCAGGGTCACGGCAGGAGGACAAACACCCCACCACGTGCTCTCGTCTTGAGAACGGCGTCGCCAGTTGGGTGAATTCTGCAGTACGTCGTGAACTTTGAACTTTGCATCAAGCCGTAATGACGCCAGTGGTATGGGGTGATGGCGTCCACGGGTTTGAGAGGATTTCATCCATCAGCACGTGGATCACGACTGCTGCTGCTGCTCCTGCTAATGCCTAATGGCGGTGCTAGTTCGATCATCGAGTACGTGTGCACGTTGAACTTCTTTCGCGCCGTACGTAGCCAACCGTGCTGATCGGTGGTGCGCGTGTGAAGGACAACGAACTGGACACGAGAAGCAGTTCTGAAGAATTGAGTTTGTCAATCTCGATGATGATTTAAACATGCAAAGTTTCAGTGGCTTCCTAATATCGGAATGAAGAGCGTTCCAGACGGCCGCAGAAGCGCAATTTGAGAGCGCTGCGCGATGATGCGGTGAGAGCGTCTCTCTTCGATTCAGTGCCGGATAGCAAAAGTAGCTACACATGTAGTAGCTACTACACATGTGTAGTAGTTACTACACATGTGTAGTACAACATATGTAGTAGCAACTACACATGTAGTAGCTACTACACATGTAGTAGCTACTACACATGTAGTAGCTACGGGCCCCGCACTTTCAAGGGCCCCGCGCTAAATGCTTTCAAGCTATCAATTCCGGTTTGAGTGATTCTGCACTTGCTCTATTACTATAGTACTATACCGCCTTCGACTTTTACGAACGACTGGGTGTTTAAGGTTAGCGATTTGTCTTATTATCTGGTTGTACAGCAAATGAAAAAATACAATTACTTTACCATGTAAGTACATTCATTTTTAAAATGAATGTGTTTTTAAAATATGTTTTATTTAGGGCCCCTTTATAACATATGCTACAGGCCCCGCACTCGCTTAATCCGGCACCGGTTCGATTAGTGGGTGGACAGAACCACCGTTGCAAGTTCAAAAAGACCACAACTGCGTCGAATGTGACTCCTGTGCTTAGTAAGCACGGACGCGTATACATGTTGCATGCGCACACGGGATGTCCAATGATCTTCTTTCTCTCTCTCTCCCCCCTCTTTCCTTTCTGCCTGTTGCATAGAAACACTGAAGTCATTAAGCGGCTGTCAGGGCGCTATTAGAGTCAATACATCATTGGGATTGAGGTTGATGGTGGCTCCCCTTCCTTACCCGCATGGCGCTCCCGTCACTGCTAAAGCGTATATATGAGTCTCCGTGTGTGAGTGTGTGCCTGTGTATGGGGGGGTGGGGGGGGCGGTGGGACAATGGTTAGCGCACTGCGCTAACGAGTGTCTGGCGTGGTGCTGGCAACCCACCTCCTCGTGTGCCAGCACTTGCCCCAACAGTCTGTTGGGGCTGTATGTGTACACGCGCATGCACGCAACAATCCAGTTTTGTTTTGGTGTCCCACCAGTCACCCACAAGCCAAATATCCGTGGTATCGTTAATGTTTACACAATGTTATGATACCCACAAATGCGGCCATGCAGTCTTCATTGTCGATGCAATGCCACGGGGTGTCTATTGTCTACACATTAGCATGGAGTCTCTTTGTCTACAAATAATCATCATCTATTGTCCACACATTGTCATGGGGTCTCATCTGACCTCACATTGTCATTTCATCAATCAATTATCTACACATTGTCATACGATCCTCCATTGTCCATACATTCCTACGGCATTGTTAACGTCCACCCAATCAATTACCGGCACACTGATTTAGTTTTCATTGTCACCACATGATACGTGATATATGTATCATGATCAGGTGCTAGAAGTCGCCTCTCCGAATCCCACACGATCATTGACTGGACGAATGGTCCATAGAGCGTGGATGCAGAGCGGATGGATAGATCATCTGGCAGCTGAAGGGTTCCCCATAACAAATAGCTGGTCAAATTTCGATTTAAAGCTTTCGTGACTGCAGGGATTCATCTTCTTGGTTCTTTCGGTAAAGTCACGCAGAAGGGAAGTAATAAAATAATAAAAACAAAACGTAATAAAATAATATAAAAACAAAACGTAATAAAATAATATTTATTACGTTTTGTTTTTATCATTTTATTACTTCCCTTCTACGTGACTTTACCGAAAGAACCAAGAAAGAACCAATAAAATAGTCATTGATTCTGCTGACGTGAGCTCGATTTCTGGTCATGGGCAGGATCAGTGGCGAGGAATAGCGGTACCGGTCCAACGGCTCTTCCAGCCCTCTCACCGCCTCCGATGAGCACGGTTGGCTACGTGCGGTGCGAAATAAGTTCAACATGCATACGGCACAACCCACGCGGGATTGACGCAGAATGGAAAGGCTTTCGTTCAGCAGCGGAAAAACGGGCTGCATGCATTAGCCCATTTGGTTATTAACATTTTTGGGCTACCGTATCCACCTTTGTAGTTTATATCCATTCATTAATCACACCCCCCACCCCACTTCGCACAAGAAGGGCTTCACAAGTGACGTCATCACATCTATTCGTTTATTTAAGAAACGAAACAGGAGGATTTCTCCACAAATCTGTCTGTCGCCTGATGAAGCTAGTTGTAATTACTGGCAAAACGTCGGACTCAGGTTGTAAACGTTGTGGCTTGGCTCTCCAACACACAACCGGTGTGCTGTACTCGTGACGAATTGGCCACGTTCTGTTTACGTGACAAGCCTTACTAGTTGGCTGTGTCGGGTGGTGGCGGGTTTAACGACACATTTACATATTCACGCGCTATAACCCCAAAAAAAACCTGTATTGTGGATCGTACCCTGCCCCCCCTTGTTGCATTCCGTTTCAACCGAGCAACCCCCCTTGCCTGATCCAACACGATTCTGAGATAATACACGTATGAATAATGAGCATCAATATTTCAACCAACATGTCCAATCCGCGAGGTATCCTAACGAGCTGCCAGTAGCTGCGAGCGAATACAAAAACATTAAAAACCAATGGACGCGACGTAAAATGTGTTCACGCTCGCCGGCCACTCTGGGAAACCGGCGTTGTTTACGATACGTGCGCTTAGAAAGGTCGTCTGTACGGTGCCAGGTAACCGTGTGGATTTGCATCCTAACGCAGTTATTCTATATTGGCAGATTCGCACGCGATTATTCACCAATGACTCTCATGCATGATATAATTTCACACAGTCATAAATCACACCTCACGCGTGCACCCCCCCCCCCCCTGGGGCATTGCCACGTTACCCCCGGTTGAGAACCCCTGCATTAGACCATGCAGGCCAGGAGAGATGCATCTTTGTGACTCTCTCAAGTAGGAGATGGCTAGGAGATGTTAACTACCTCGCCTGGTGTACAGGAGGTCGTGGGTTCGATCCCGACCCTGACGCCTGCTGCTGTATATTTCGAGTTTGCGTGTCTCTATCATCATCACGGTGGCTAGGAGATGTTAACTACCTCGTCTGGTCTACAGGAGGTCGTGGGTTCGATCCCGACCCTGACGCCTGCTGCTGTATATTTCGAGTTTGCGTGTCTCTATCATCATCACGGTGGCTAGGAGATGTTAACTACCTCGCCTGGTCTACAGGAGGTCGTGGGTTCGATCCCGACGCTGACGATGCCTGCTGCTGCTGTATATTTGGAGTTTGCGTGTCTCTCTCTTATCATCATCACGGCGGCTAGGAGATGTTAACTCCCTCGCCTGGTACACAGGAGGTCGTGGATTCGATCCCGATCCCGACCCTGACGCCTGTATACTTGGAATGTGCATTTAATCCCCGTGGTCGTGTTGATTTTTTCTCCGGCTCCTCTGGTTTTCCCTCCACATTTTAGAATCATGCGTTGAGAGTGTTTGGCTGCTGTGCATCCCCACGTGGTCATACGCCACTGCACTGAGCTGTCGTTTGCGATAGCCAAGTCGCTTTTGAAAAAGAGCTACATAGCTCAGTTGGCCTGACCTGATAAAATAAAATAAAAAGTTGTTTTATTTCGATTTAAAGCTTTCGTGACTGCAGGGATTCATCTTCTTGGTTCTTTCGGTAAAGTCACGTAGAAGAGAAGTAATAAAATAATAAAAATAAAACATAATAAAATACAATTCTGGTGTTTCATTCAGACGCTGTCTCCCCGACAGACCTGGTCTTCACCTGAGGACGGCTGCTTGCGTTGTGGCCGAAACGTCGTGAGAATTGTATTTTATTATGTTTCATTTTTATTATTTTATTACTTCCCTTCTACGTGACTTTACCGAAAGAATCAAGAAGAAAAAAGTTGATTTAGTTTAGCCTGTGTAGTGCTCGGTGGGAAGACATCCTGGGAATTCCAGGTGTTGTCGGCTGTGGGCTGCAAGGTGACCAGGTGATGACATCACAGCCAACGGTTGTTGTGACCCTTGACCCTCGGCCCTGTCTTCCCGGAGGTGAGAGTGTCATTGCCCTAGCCAATGAACGCGGCTCTCTCCGAGGCAACTGCGGGTTTCCGTGGCACACGAAGTGCCCCAACTCTAATGAAGCGAAACGGCCAAACATCCAAAATGCAGAACCCTCCTGGCCAAACGCCTCTCATGAGACTCAGCGAGGCTTTTTATCCCAACCATGGCTAAATAAAGGATGCAATCAATATTATTATTTATTATAAAAAATTATACGTTTTGATAACTTACCATTGACGTTCATCACAATTGGAGAGGTGAATACGTATTCTTTATTAAAGGATCGGTATTAGACGGCGGGCTCCACTGTGTACAGTACTTACAAGACAAGAATGTTATTCACTTGGAGTTGCCGCACGCACACACACACTCAAATTGCACGCGCGTGCGTGCGTGTTGGTGTGCCGTGTTGCATTGCTTATTGCGGACCTATATTTGACACTTCCATTGGAGACTTAAGATATTAAAGCTGCCGTTTCTGTATTAACGCAGAGAAATTAACTCTGGGATGAAATAAGCGTTGAATGACAACCGTTTATAAACGAGACAGCACGGTGAAATATCATTATTTTTAGAGGAATGTATTAGCCTGATATTGGAGTACATATTGATATAGTCTTAGCTTGAGGGTATACGAACAGTATCTTGCCTTTAAACATCGGTCAGCTCACCAGCATTTTGCTTGAAGTCACCGAACTGCTGATGAGACGTTGAAGGACAAAATCGGCATTGGGATTTTATTTCTATTCAACCAAATACTGCTGATACGATGCACTTCCAGAAGTTCGCCGTGGCTAATGGGATGCGTAAAGGATACGTCTTTTTTTATGTGGATGGACAGATATGGGAAGGAGGCGTCAGCTTATTGTGCTCCTTAAAAGGACGCTCAATTATTATTACTACGCGAAATGCACTATGTTTAGATACGGGTCACTCGAAGACAAATCATCATCATCATCATCAACAACACTCCAGGGTTGGTCAAATTCATTCTCGTAGTGGGGAATCAACGGTGACTGCTACGTGGAGAGACTGGCTCCTGCCATAGGAAAGTGGAATTGACGATGCTGATTGCGATTTATCTGCGGGGTGGCGGTGGTGTGGGGGAGGGGGGGCAGAACAAGGAGTGATTTTTGAACGAATAATCGCAAGAATGCACGCGTACGGCCCAGGGATGAGAATTTTTTGACCATACTTCACCACGCTGGTCAGTGCGGTTTGCCGAAGGTGTGTGACCATAGATGTGGGAGCAGAGTACCGGACAACAATGGATGATGTTGCTCTGCCCTACGCTGCCCATCACGGTCTAAATAACACGAATAAATGTAGTGATACGGTAATTGTAAATTGCAAGGTTTTCACCTTCTTAATTCACTGAATCTAATATTTGTGGGGTAAATAGATATCTCGACCATGATCATTCCACTGCTGGATGATGGCCTCCAAGATCCGTCGTCACATTTTCACCTCGCTCGGGGCTACCGGATTCTCTTCGGATTACAAGACGCTCCGGATAGTAAGACGCACCCCAAGCGTTGTGCATGGTGCCAATATTCTTAGGTTTTTTAACTGAAAAAACCTAAGAATATGAATCCTTGCAGTCACGAAAGCTTCAAATCTAGAATGGTGCCAATACATTTACACAAATCTGGTTACACACACCGGATTATAAGACGCAATCCCCACCTTTGTTCGGGGGCGAGGGGTGGTGCTGTGGGGGTGGTGGTCAGTGCGTCTTATAATCCAGTGGACACGACAGTTGATGCGAGTTTCGAGGATCCTACCTACCACAGCAACAACAACATCAACAACGACGACAATCCTCTGTTGTTGTTGCATCCCCATAGGCACATGCCACCCGCAGAAGTCAAATCGAACGCGGACACCAGAGGGCGCTGGTCCGTGGACTGCTGCCCCACGACGCTTCGGGGAAAACCCTCTCAAGCCATCGAGTGGGATTGAGGAGCGACAATCCTGTTGTCACGTCGTGTACCTTGGGTCAAGGGTATTTCAAATCTGTGTGTGTGTGTGTACCTGTGTGTTGTTGAAGGGAGGCAATCGGCATGGTCGCCTAGCAAGTTAGCACTTGGCCCTGACGTTCTGTTGAGGCTGAACAAAATGTGTTCTTTTTGTTAGTCTCGCATGTCGGTTTAACACGTATTCTTTCGCGGCCAATATCACCCATAGGAGGTTTTTTTGGGGGGGGTTAGATCGCGTAAATATGTAAATGTGTCGTTAAACCCGCCACCACCCGACACAGCCCAATAGTGAGGGTTGTCACGTAAACAGAACGTGGCCAATTCGTCACGAGTTGTAGAGCCAAGCCACAACATTTACAATCTGAGTTCGACGTTTCGCCAGTAATTACGACTAGCTTCATCAACACACCGGTGTGCTGTACTAGTACACTACACTATACACTACACACTAGTGCTGTACTAGTACACTACACTATACACTACACACTAGTGCTGTACTAGTACACTACACTATACACTACACACTAGTGCTGTACTAGTGACGAATTGGCCACGTTCTGTTTACGTGACAACCCTTACTAGTTGGCTGTGTCGGGTGGTGGAGGGTTTTAACGACACATTTATATATTTACGCGATCTAACCCAAAACAACCTCTACGATGGACGTCTTGTGTGTGTGTGTATCGTCTTGTCAAGCCGTACGCGGTGACGATTTCCGGTTGATCGTGTAAATTAGATGTCAGGTTTTTTTTTAACATACACTAATGATGTTTATGCGTGCACGAGTTAGTTTACCATTAATTACAATATACCATTAAACCGTTTTCCGTCGTCGTTGTTGTTTAAATTGTTAATTTACAGCCCTGTGCATCGCATCCAGGCTATGCATGCATCTCAATTAGTGCGTCGCTAAATAAAGGCCGTGCGATATATGTATGCACGCATTAATGTGAAGCATTATTGCTATTAATGTGCTATCCATTGTTTAGTTACCCCTGCGTGCACGTAAGTGACTCACGATTCAATTCCCATTATCTTGATTAGTTTTACGCTTGTATAGGCACATGTGGCCAATTAGCTGTTGACGAATGAGTAGATTTTCAGTGACCTAACCAAAGCATCGTTCTTTACAATTGACTAATTAAAGTGTACGTTGTGCCTTTTAACAACTGCCCCACAGCAATTCAAATATTTCCACGGTTGCATTACTTAAAAAAAAAATAAAGCATTTGATGAATGTACATATGAAGGGAGAATTCACTTTCGTTTTAGCAGTGGTTAGCGCACTTGCACTTTGAACCCGGCTACCCGAGGTCCATTTCCATCCCTGGCCGTTGTTAACGTCAGTGGTGTTTTTTCTGCAATATTTTGCTGTCTTTTCTTGGATTTTCTGTTTGCACTCAGTCACATATTCACTTTAAGATGTTTTTTTGTTCATGTTTTTGTTTTTTGTTTGTTGCGGTTGCACCCGATTCAAGAGCCGAATGGCTCACGGGGCTATACCTAATAAATGAACTTGAAATGAACTTGAACTTGAATAATATTAATAATAATACCTGAACCGGTCCTGGATCATCATCATCATCAGCAGTGGTCTCTCCACTACTGGATGAATGAGTCTCCCCCTCACATCTTTCACCGTCAAATGACGGCCTCGCAATGCCATTGAGACCATCTCGCTCCTGAGCGCGAGCTCATTTCGTCGCTACATTTCTCCCGTTGCCGTTTGAATGACGTTCCACCACCAGTCTCGCTCACCGTTGCCGTCGTCTCTTCCGAGCTATCACGTCATACCCAAGCCTCTTTGCGTTCTTCTCTGTCAGTGCCTTCTGTATCTGAAGCGAGTGTCAGAGCAGTAGCATGTGCACCGATTACAATAGGGTTAAATTTCGATTTAAAGCTTTCGTGACTGCAGGGATTCATCTTCTTGGTTATTTCGGTAAAGTCACTTAGACTTTACCGAAAGAACCAAGAAGAGTACAATAGGGTTATTTTTTTATGGCAACGTAGTTTTGTTATTTGTTATTATTGGGACCTCTGATTTGCGCGGTTGCCAGCATACATACTCCAAGTAAAATATTCAAAAATCACTGCAACCTGCTCTCAGTTTGATCTCGGTCTGCCTTCGATAACTGCCCTACACAATATATATCTCAATCAAATAATAACTCAAGAGACCAAGATGAGTCTCATTTGGGTGAGCGACTTGGGGCATTAGCCTGCCAGCATGGGGTGGTGATTGCTACTGCTACTGCTGCTGTGCGGGTGTGCATACAGTAATCCCGACCGGGTAATTCTCTCACGTCATTTGAACAGAAATTTGGCAAATTTGGACCCTGACGCCAGCCGCAATGGCCTGCTCTTATGAATGACGTCGGGGGATCTTGTTTAATGTCCAATCATCTGTACGCAGTATTAACCAGGGCGGCCGGCGAAATCTGACCGCGAACCTCTCTGGAACGAGCGGCGAACGTCGCTACCGCTGGGCCGCATCACCGCTCAGATTGAGGCCTCACACACTTATTGTGATTCCCAGTTGAGTCCAGTTGTAACGTACATAATTTATGTTATTAAACTTGCATGTTTAGCATCTTCATGCCGGCTTGCATCTTGTGTTAAGTTATTCAGTCGATTCATGCAATGTGTATTTCCATTGGCTCTGTTATACACGATTGTGAATATGCAATGCATCTCACGTGGGTGAGATACATTGACAGTGGTGTATAGCGAGTGTACAACGGGATGAGATGCACGCTTGTATTATTGTACATGCACGGACACGGTATTTGTTTTTTCGTTCGTTTCTCCGTCCGCTTGTCCTGGTGAGGCTCGCGGATTTTGGGCCCCCCGCGTGACGGCTCAACGTCGCTGTGTGGGGCTGGGCACGTCCGGGTAACGTGGAGTGACCCGGTCACCCTCAGGCCTGGCCCCGGTTACCCCTTGTCCGGGCGAGGTTACCTGATTTAAAAAAAAAATATTTCAGAACCATTCACGACGGGACTTTTGTTGGGACCGTTACTCGTTTGGAACCTCTCCTTCCCCCCAGAGATGTTGCACAAGGGAGACCCTACCTGGAGTTCTCTAAGGATCATCGGAACACACAAACCCCACCACCGCGATAAGGTTACAATCCTTAGGCGGGGTATACGTTGATGTATATTATGTTCGTAAAAATAGAATCATATATAGCATCGTACTGTGTGTTGTTACATTGGAGGAGGACTTCATCCAGCGGTGGATTGACCATGGCTCCTGATGATGACATACCTGTGAATGCCAATTTTTGCGTACGGTATTTTAGTGCAGAGAGTATTTATTTACGAGACGCGCGTGTGTGTGTGTGTGCGTGCTGTATGCATATCGTATGCGAACACGCCAGTATCTGCACGGTACGTGAGGTGTCGCGTCCAGGTATATCCTGGCATATTCATCATCGATCCAAGTACCTTTCACACACACCGACCCGCACTGACCATCGTGGTGAAGTATGGTCACAATATCCAGCAAATCGCGTGGGTGGCAGCTCTTGAGGAGGAGACACTCATCCAGCAGTGGAGAAACAAAAGCGGGCCCTTTCATGTACGCAGACAACGATCCCCCGTATAGCCTTCAAAACCCGTAGGAGCAAGTGCTGTGAGCGAACACCCATGAAGGCCGACACGACACACGAGGGGGTGGGGTGGAAAGCACCACGCCAGGCCGCCTTTGTCTCCCCAGTGGCGACGTTTACACACCGCACCAGGTACTCGTTTTGGGCTGAGTCGACCGCGGGGAGATAATCGTCACTGGTGTGTTTTTTTTTAGTTTTTCCGTGAGCGAGAATCAAACTCTCTCTCTCACACACATCCCCACTGTGAATAATATACACCCGGGGTTGTCTCGCTCTCTCGAATCTCAGCACCCATTGAGTGGCACGTCAGATTAATTCTTCATTCAGATCACGTTTCCCCCCCCACCACCACCACCTTTGCGTGATAGCAGACACACGCGCGCGCACGCACACACACGGACGCACACACACAGACACACACGGACGCACACACACAGACACACACAGACGCACACACACGAACGAACACGCTCTTACTGCCGACAATTCCGTCACCGCTCGCAACTGCGAGTTGCGAGAGAGAGAGAGCGCGAGAGAGGGCGAGCGGAGAGCCGTGCGTTAAGGCGGCAGTCCTGGGATGTTGGTGCTGCTCGCGAGTTGATGGTTCGCACGCACTGCTGCTATTCTATTAGCACTAAACGACTGCTACTTCTAATATCATCGTTGTTGTAATACGCCTAAACGTTAATAAGCAAACAACAACAACAACAACAAAAAGACATGAAAAACTAGCGGGAGATCTTCATGGAGGACATGCGACTGGAGCAATTATTTTATCATCTCATCTCTGGGTGTTGCTGCTGCTGCTGCTTAATGATCAACCTTGCTGACGGCTCCGGCTGCTGCTGCTGCTGCTGATGGTGATGGCAGTGCAGAAGATGTTGATGGTGGTGGCGGTGGTGATAAAGTTTCCATTCTCTGGATTTGCGATGAATGGAAAGTGATTTGGGGCGATTCTCCGGAACCTGCGCTCAACCTGGCTGACTAACCCAGGCGCATCGAGGACCGGGGTAGGTATAAGCCACGCGTTTCACACACTACAGACACGCGCACATCGCTTGTAGACTGTATACGTGTAGCGTGCCTACACGTGTGCTCTAGATACGTATAGACCCGTACGCGTGCCATGCATAGACTGTGTACGTGCAGTCTACGTCGACTGTATTGTGAGTGGGTTTAAGACTCGTTGGGGTTGGCTCGAGTGGTAGGTAGGGGCGAGAATTTATTTTCGCAGCTGATAGCGTGGTGCCTTGTTCTTCGCGGGTATCACGTTCGGTGAGCACAGGTTGTTAGGCGTGTTGATTGGTGGGTATAGCGGGGCATGATTGCCGTAGAGCGAAATCGGTGGGCGGTTGTACGAAGGTGGCTTAATGCGCGTTGTGTGTGCACGGCGCTTTGCCAATGCACGACCGCATGAAAGCGTCTCCGAGCGGGCTCAGATATCGCTCGACGCTGACGTTCACCGCGGCTCAGGGATTCGAACTCAACGGGTTCGTCTGCCGATTGCGCTAACCACAGCGCCACCGCTCCGCCACATGGGGGGATGGCTGGGAGACATTACAACTTGTCTCTCCCCCGCCCGCCCGCCCCCCATTACTCTCCCCTCCTTCACCACCACCACCACAGTTGACATCACAGCACGCCTCCTGGCACCACACCCCGCGACGGGCAGACAACATCGACGCAGGCAACCCTCCACCACCTCCTCCTCCTCATCCTCTTCCGATGCGCGCGCGCGCGCGCATCACCGGCATACATCCGTGTCTTTAAGCAAGCGAGCATATTATGAGCGTGCTCTCCGTCGTTTTTAAACCTGGAACATAACAAAAAAATGATACTATTAGTTGTATAATCAATAGAGCTTTCGTGAATCAGTAGCAGCGAGAGAGAGAGAGCGAGAGAGTGTGTGTAGGAGTATTCGAGTTTTCACAGCACGATCCGTTTTTCATTCACTCATTGTTTTTGGATCTAGGCGGGATAGCGATATAGCCCCTCGGGCTGGGGAATTGCTAGGGGTGTGTGTGTGTGTGTGTACATACATATGGTGTGTAGATAGGGTTGGCTGGCTGGCTCTGCGTGTTGAAGAGCGAGGCGAGCGGCATGGAGGACGGGTTACCAGCGGGTCGCCTAGCGAGTTAAAACGACGTCGTGTCAAGTTTGCGTCCGGCTCATGTCTCGTCTGGGTCTTTGGCCGTGCGGGAAACGTGCCGTTCGGAGGGACTCTTTCAGTGGCCGGAGCGTACTGCTTGGAGGGTAAGTTGCTAACCTGATGCGTTACATGCACCGCTCACTGTGTGTGTGTGGGGAGCGGTGGTGTAGCGGTTAGCGCGCTGCGCTACGAACCTGGTGACCTGGGTCGATTCAGCCTCAAATGAGTACCTGGTGCGGTGTGTAAACATCGCCACCGGGGAGACAAAGGCGACCGGGCGTGGTGTTGGCCACCCACCCCCTCGTGTGCCGTGCCGGCCTTTATAGATGCTCGCTAACAGCACTTGCCCCTACAGTCTGCTAAGGCTATACGGGGGATCTTTGTCTTTGTTTTGGGCAAAGCTATAGAGGACCCAGCTGATTTGACGAACGTTAAGTGTCGTTTGCCTATGACTGGTGCTGAATGGATGTGGCAAGCCCAATCCATCTCGCCTTATAGCGTCCTCGTGATAAGTGCTGTATTCTTGTGACATGATATGGATACACGTAGGGGGTACATTGCAACAATATAGGATTATTATGGATAGGCTCACTTTGTAATCTAGTGGTAGTGCCTTAGGCCGATAATCCCTACTCGCAAGGCAGCCTTCAAAGCAGCGTTCTGGAACATATATAGAGCACCTGGTGCGGTGTGTAAACATCGCCACTAGGGAGACAAAGGCGGTCGGGCGTGGTGCTGGCCACCCACCCCCTCGTGTGCCGTGCCGGCCTTGATAGGTGCTCGCAAACAGCACTTTAGCACTTTGCGCCAACAGTCTGCTCGGGTTTTATTGGTGGTGATCGTTGTCTGTGACCGAGGCGATATATTCCACGTGTCGGGATCGATTCGGGCGGGATCTGTCCGCATTCGTCGAGCGGGAGAGATATCCACGCGCCCGTCACACCACATCCACAAAGAAGTCGCTCGTTACGGCCCTGGCTTAGAGTCGCGTGCCATTTCATTCAGGCGACCAAAACGAGCCGGAAAATCATCAGTGACAGGGTTACCTACGCCCCGTTAAAACGCACGCATCGGGCTGCAGGTACATGTCCAATCCACTGCTGGATGAGGCTGCCTACAAAGATCCCCCATATAGCCTTAACAGACTGTAGGGGCAAGTGCTGTTAGCGAGCACCTATGAAGGCTGGAACGGTACACGAGGGCGTGGGTGGCCAGCACCACGCCCGACGCCTTTGTCTCCCTAGTGGCAATGTTTACACACCGCACCAGGTACTCATTTGAGGCTGAGTCGACCTAGGGGAGGCCCGGGACCGGTTCAGATAAGCGTCACTGGTGTTGGCCGTGAGCGGGAATCGAACCCGTGTCGTCGGGTTCATAGCGCAGCGCGCTAACCGCTACACTACCGCTCCCCACGAGGCTGCCTACACACCCACACACACAGCGCGTACGCGTCGTACGGGGGCCATGCGGTCCATGCTTCACCACGCACGTCAGCTCGGGGTTCGTGAGGCCGGGGGGGGAGCACAGAAGTTGAGTACAACAGACGCCGTCGACTGCACCGCCCTCTGCCGCTCTGAGCGTGGTGAGACGATGCGCGAACAAAGGAAGGAAGGAAGGCAGTCGCCCATCCGAGCGACTGTCCGGACGCAACCTTTGCCCAGCTTCCGAAATCTTGCCCGGATGGCTCTCGAAAGCGAAGGATCCCTGGCGATGTTGTGCCCATGGGCGCGCGCGCGCGTGCGTGTGTGCATGTGCGTGTGTGTCTGTGTGTGTGTGCGTGTGTGTCTGTGTGCGTGTGTGTGCGTGCGTGTGTGTGCGCGTGTGTGTGTGTGTGCGTGTGTGCGCGTGTGCGTTCGTGTGTGTGCGTGTGCGTGCGTGTGCGTGTGTGCGTGTGTGTCTGTGTGTGTGCGTGCGTGTGCGCGTGCGTGTGTGTGCGTGCGTGTGTGCGTATGTGCGTGTGCATGTGTGCATGTGTGCGTGCGTGTGCGTGTGTGCGCGTGCGCGCGTGCGTGCGTCGTGACACGAGCCGCGTGGTGACCGCGCCACTCGCCCGTCAGTGCGAGGAGGCGCCTGGGCACAAACGACAGCTCTCGTCGGGGTTCCCAGCACGCAGCAGTCGCGCCGTGCCGAGCCCCGTGCCGAGCCCCGTGCCGAGCGGGGTGAGCGCCCTGGCGCTGCTGAACCCCCGGCGGCCACACGAGTTCGATTCCCGTGCCGCGCACGCCTCTCATCAGCGGCGAGTGCTACCTCAACCGATCCCGGGGACGAACACCCCCCACACCCCTCTAGTTCACCAGTTCCGCGCTGACCAGCGTGCTGAAGTATGGTCAAATAGCTCCCCCACACACGCACCCACATACTCAACTCCCCCACCCCCACGACTCTCACGCGCGGCTTGGGGCCTGCCTTAATCCAGCAGTGGATTGAGCAAGGGCTGTCTGCACGGCGCGGGGGAGAGTCTATGCAGCACGCGTCTCTGATGAGTGGCATCAGAATCGGCAGCATCGGTCAGCCGTGATCCCATATCCACTGCTGTATTGAAATCTTTGCCAAGCCGCCGCTGTCTCTCGCGATCCCGCGATGGGAATAATAATTCAGCGTTCCATCTCCGCGGATGGATTTTGTGTTGCTGCTGATGTTGTTGTTGTTGTTTGTTCTCTCGGACGCGTTGCGGTTTGTTGTTGTTGTTGTTGAAATGTTGCGTCTGGGGCTCGTCACCTTGTCACTTTCATTCTCGGCCATGTGGGACCATCACCCTCGCTCGTCTGGATGTTTGTCCCTTCCCAAGCCCCACCCCGCACCACCACCACCACTGCCTAATCCGCGTGTTCCTGACTCTCAATGTAATCCAAGCGTGTGTGTGTGTGGCTTCCACAGTGTGTGTGTGTCTTCCACAGTGTGTGTGTGTGTCATGCACAGTGTGTGTGTGTCATGCACAGTATGTGTGTGTCATGCACAGTGTGTGTGTGTCATCCACAGTGTGTGTGTGTCATCCACAGTGTGTGTGTGTCATCCACAGTGTGTGTGTGTCATGCACAGTGTGTGTGTGTCATCCACAGTGTGTGTGTGTCATGCACAGTGTGTGTGTGTCTTCCACAGTGTGTGTGTGTGTCATCCACAGTGTGTGTGTGTCATGCACAGTGTGTGTGTGTGTGTCATGCACAGTGTGTGTGTGTCATGCACAGTGTGTGTGTGTGTCATGCACAGTGTGTGTGTGTCATCCACAGTGTGTGTGTGTCATGCACAGTGTGTGTGTGTCATCCACAGTGTGTGTGTGTGTCATGCACAGTGTGTGTGTGTGTGTGTGTCATCCACAGTGTGTGTGTGTCATGCACAGTGTGTGTGTGTGTGTCATGCACAGTGTGTGTGTGGCATCCACAGTCTGTGTGTGTCATGCACAGTGTGTGTGTGTGTGTCATGCACAGTGTGAGTGTGTGTCATGCACAGTGTGTGTGTCATCCACAGTGTGTGTGTCATCCACAGTGTGTGTGTGTGTCTTACACAGTGTGTGTGTGTCATGCACAGTGTGTGTGTGTGTCATGCACAGTGTGTGTGTGCCATCCACAGTGTGTGTGTGTCATGCACAGTGTGTGTGTCATCCACAGTGTGTGTGTCATGCACAGTGTGTGTGTCATCCACAGTGTGTGTGTGTCATGCACAGTGTGAGTGTCATCCACAGTGTGTGTGTCATGCACAGTGTGTGTGTGTGTCATGCACAGTGTGTGTGTCATGCACAGTGTGTGTGTCATCCACAGTGTGTGTGTCATCCACAGTGTGTGTGTCATGCACAGTGTGTGTGTGTCATGCACAGTGTGTGTGTCATCCACAGTGTGTGTGTCATCCACAGTGTGTGTGTGTGTCATCCACAGTGTGTGTGTGTCATGCACAGTGTGTGTGTCATGCACAGTGTGTGTGTGTCATGCACAGTGTGTGTGTCATCCACAGTGTGTGTGTGTCATGCACAGTGTGTGTGTCATCCACAGTGTGTGTGTGTCATGCACAGTGTGTGTGTCATCCACAGTGTGTGTGTGTCGGGCGTGGTGCTGGTCACCCACCCCCTCGTGTACCGTTCCGGCCTTCATAGGTGCTCGCTAACAGCACTTGCCCCTACAGTCTGTTAAGGCTATACGGGGGATCTTTGTCTTTGTTCTCTGTATGTGTGTGTCTGTATGTGTGTGTCTGTATGTGTCTGTTTGTATGTGTGTGTTTGTATGTATGTGTGTGTCTGCATGTGTGTGTGTCTGTATGTATGTGTGCGTATGTGTGGGTGAGCGGGAGTGTTGAAACGGTTCGGGCGCTGTGCTACGAACCTGGCGACCCGGGTTCGATTCTCGCTCACGGCCAACACCGGTGACGATTATCTGAACCGGTCCCGGGCCTCTACTTTTGTCGGCTCAGCCTCAAATGAGTAGCTCGTTGCGGTGTGGAGTAAACATCGCCACTGGGGAGACAAAGGCGGCCGGGCGTGCTGCTGGCCACCCACCCCCTCGTGTGCCGTGTCGGCCTTCACAGGTGCTACTCGCTAACAGCACTTGCCCCAACAGTATGTTAAAGGCTATAGGGGGGATCTTTGTGTGTTTTATGGGGAGGGGTGGCGCAGTGGTTAGCGCGCTGCACTGCGAAACACCGCGCGACCTCGGTTCGACTCACCCGGCCACGGAAGATTAATTCATTATTATCAACGGCTGTATGTGTGTGTCTGAATGTATTATTAATTAATTATCAATGACTCAATTATTCATTAAGAACGAGCGGCGAATATCTGTCTGAACCGCTCATTGGGGCTGCTTCAGGTCTGCTCGGCAGTAAACGAGCTTTGTAAACATCAGCACCGGGGGAGACAAAGGCGGTCGGGTGTGGTGCTGACCCAACACACACCACCACCACCACGGCCCTGTGCGCCGGAACGACCTTCACATGTGCTCGGCTAATAGGACTTGCCCTTCCAGCCCGTGTCGGCTACACGGGCAATCTTTGTGTATATTTGATCTTGAAATAAAATGCTGCGTTTCCACAGCGTGCGTTCTTGCACCGTGGGTTGCTGTCACTGGCGGTGCGTCGCATTTTGAGACTGGAAAGTGCATAGCGGCCACATTGCGAGCGGGTTTCGCCAGATACACCTCCAATGAAGCTGTTGGTAGGTTTAAAGTTTTCGTGACTGCAGGGATCCATACTCTTTGTGGTTCTTTCGGTAAAGTCACGTAGAAAGAGAAAATAATAAATTAAATAATAGCGTACGACGTTTCGATTGCAACACAAGCAGTCGTCATCAGGTACAAATGAAATAAAAGAAACACCTAGTAAATTTAGAAATATAATGCGACACAACACAGATAGTCGGCTAACATAACAGTCAACACCCTACCTGGTTGATTACGTTCTTCCAAAGATTGCTACATTTAAGAGAGAGATTAAACACAGAACGGGAGACACGTAGACAGACACGTAAGCAGAGAGAGATAACACGGAGTTTTCTATTTGTTACGATGTTTTTTTTTATTTTGCCAAAGTGGCCTCGGGTTGACGTGAGCCCGATTGGTAAGGGGTTAATCTGTTCCTTCACAGCCTAGATAATTGTTGGAAAGCCCCCCCCCCGCCCTCCACATCGCATGCGGTATAGCCAGCATGGGTGAGTGTATATACAGCAACGCTTGCGAGTACATGACTAATCAGCTTCACGAGCCATGGTTGATCCACTGCTGGATTAAGGGCCTCCGTAATCAACCGCCGCTGGCTTCTGACATTCATGCCAAGTGATAATCAGTGCAGCACCAGCACATCCAGCTGATTGAATCGCTCCATCTCCGCGGTGGGTGTCCTCTCGGACGCGTTTGGATCATTTAGAGACAGTGGTTCGTCTGCTTAACCTGGGGGTGAACGCTGCACCCCCTGTGGGTGACGAGATGCCCTTTCTGTTGCGTGCGAGACGTGGCCACATTTGTCTGGAAGGTCGAACATCGAAAACACAAATTAAGTACGGGGCACGTTCGTACAATTGCTTTGTTTTAACACATCGATGTATTTATTAACATTTTACAATTTTTGTTACGGTTGATAGCAAAAAGGCTGCAGTAAAGGTTAAGAACCACTGATGTAGACGATTTGGCCGCTGTAAATTTCCACGCGATAAGCCGCCTTCGTTGAGCTATCATTTGTGGCCAGGTGGGTTCTGAAACAAAAGAAGCAGCTAATAGCTCAGTGAGCCTTACGTGGTGAAATAAAAAAAAAACGGTTTTATTTGTATATATTTTTAAGTGATTTGTTTACCTTTCCTATACTTTTTCGCTCCTACCGTGTTTTTAGTTCGTGTTGTTTGTTGTTGCAATGTTCTCACCCGCTCCTCCTGGGACGTCTGTGGAAATAAACAAGAGCTTTATAGCTTATCGGATTCCTCCAATATAAAATACATATCCTGATTCTGTTCCATCACTTGGCTGCCACGAGGCTTGGCCATTGGCCAGAAATTCCTTCCATACACGACGAGCCGTGCCCTAGATCCACTCCGACACTGCTGTGATCAATAATTAACCTTCTTGCAGTGACTGCCGCACTATTGCACCGGTCATTCATGATACAGCACTCGCATCAATTCCCTACAATGTTCGCGTCGTATAGTCACGTGCGCGGCATGTGTTCAGCGTAACTCGTGTCTATACAACACTCCTCACGCGCGTATTGCATATGAATGCTGCGTTGACCTTGCATGTAAACGTACACTGATGGACAATGTTGGGTGTGCATGGAAACTTAGCTCTGTGCAAATCCACACATTGTGGCTACAACGCGATGTAAGGGGTTGAGTGGGGAGCGGTGGCGCAATGGTTAGCGCACTTTGTCTGCGAACCTCCACCACCCGAGTTCGAGTCCCGCTTCCGGCCAATAATAGTGGCATGTATCCTCACCAGGTCTGGGCCTCCTCTCGGTCGACTCAGCCTTAAACGAGTACCGAGTGCAGTGTGTGTTAACGTCAGCACTGGGTAGACAAAGGTGGCTGGGTATGGTGCTGGCCACCCCACCCCCCTCGTGTGCCGTCCCGTCCTTAACAGCACTTGGCCCCAGCAGGCTGTTGAGGCTATACGGGGGACCTTTGCCTTGGCTATGGAGAGCGGTGGCGCAGTGGTTAGACTGCGCCGCTAGCTCCCACCCACATGGGTTGCACGCCCGGCTACGGACAACGTCAGTGTCGAGTGATCCACACCGACCCGAGTGAAGTATGGTCAACAACCCCCCCCCCATGACCGAAACGGCCTGGGGAAGGCTTCATCCAGCAGTGGATCGACCCAGCGCTGTTACAGTATTTTATGTTTTCTTCATGTTGAGAATAGAGTATTAATGTTTAATGTTACAATCCGCTCTCTGAGTAGGCTGTTGATTATGTAACCTGTGAATGAGTAGCTATCCGAGTTCTTATTTTTTTAAACGTGTCCCATATTATTCACATTAACGATGTATTAATAAAAACCCGGTAGAGGAGGGTGGTACGACACCCAGTCTCCAGGTAGGTAGGTGCATTGTGAGTAGGTAAGTGCTTTGTGGGTAGGTAGGTGCATTGTGGGTATGGAGGTGCTTTGTGGGTAGGTAGGTGCATTGTGGGTAGGTAGGTGCATTGTGGGTATGGAGGTGCTTTGTGGGTAGGTAGGTGCTTTGTGGGTAGGTAGGTGCATTGTGGGTAGGTAGGTGCTTTGTGGGTAGGTAGGTGCTTTGTGGGTAGGTAGGTGCATTGTGGGTAGGTAAGTGCATTGTGGGTAGGGAGGTGCATTGTGGGTAGGTAGGTGCTTTGTGGATAGGTAGGTGCATTGTGGGTAGGTAGGTGCTTTGTGGGTAGGTAGGTGCTTTGTGGGTAGGTAGGTGCATTGTGGGTAGATAGGTGCATTGTGGGTAGGTAGGTGCATTGTGGGTAGGTAGGTGCTTTGTGGGTAGGTAGGTGCATTGTGGGTAGGTAGGTGCTTTGTGGGTAGGTAGGTGCTTTGTGGGTAGGTAGGTGCATTGTGGGTAGGTAGGTGCTTTGTGGGTAGGTAGGTGCTTTGTGGGTAGGGAGGTGCATTGTGGGTAGGGAGGTGCTTTGTGGGTAGGTAGGTGCTTTGTGGGTAGGTAGGTGCATTGTGGGTAGGTAAGTGCTTTGTGGGTAGGTAGGTGCATTGTGGGTAGGTAGGTGCTTTGTGGGTAGGTAGGTGCATTGTGGGTAGGTAGGTGCTTTGTGGGTAGGTAGGTGCATTGTGGGTAGGTAGGTGCTTTGTGGGTAGGTAGGTGCTTTGTGGGTAGGTAGGTGCTTTGTGGGTAGGTAGGTGCATTGTGGGTAGGTAGGTGCATTGTGGGTAGGGAGGTGCATTGTGGGTAGGTAGGTGCATTGTGGGTAGGGAGGTGCTGTGTGGGTAGGTAGGCGCTTAGTGGGTAGGTAGGTGCATTGTGGGTAGGGAGGTGCATTGTGGGTAGAGGAGGGTGGTACGACAAGCGTTGTTTCTCGCACAATCTGACTCAGTCGTCGATGAAAAACACACAACGTGCGTTGTGAACGCGTGCATCTGGGTTTGTATGTACGGTGAACTTCTTTCGCACCGTACGTAGCCAACCGTGCCAATCGGGAGGGTGCGGTTACAAGGCGGCACGCGTGTGATCTATGTAGGCACGTTGGTTGCCTATATGGGATTGTGTACTTAGTACGTGTGTGCATGGTTAGTGGGGAGCGGTGGTGTAGTGGTTAGCGCGTTGCGCTATGAACCCAGCGACCCGAATTCGATTCCCGCTCACGGCCAATACCAGTGACGATTATTTGAACCGGTCCTGGGTCTCCCTTAGGTCGACTCAGCCCCAAATGCGTGCCTGGTGCGATGTGTAAACATCGCCACTCGGGAGACAAAGGCGGTCGGGCGTGGCGTTGACCACCCCCTCGTGTGCCGTTCCGGCCTGCATAGGTGCTACTCGCTAACAGCACTTGCACCAACAGTCTGGGGAATCTTCGTCTTTGGTTAGTAATGTACACGTCTGTTTGTGTTTTGTGCGCCATGCAGACCTAAACCAGACAGACAGGTTTGACTCATGCATACAACGGGGGGGGCGAGCGGGGGGTTCGATTTATTTTCCTTTTCATCATCGCTGTCAACTTTACACACGCACACATTTGTTGTCTAAATAGAACGTGGTCATAGAATATGTACGTTAAGTTGAATTCAACTGAACACACATTTGATACAGCACCACCACCATCATCATTAGCCATGGTTAATCCACTGCTGGCTGAAGGCCTTTCCTCTCCAATCCGCTCTCATCTCTCACGGTCCCGCGATGTCCTCATCCACAAAGCACCTACCTACCCACAATGCATCTACCTACCCACAAAGCACTTACCTACCCACAATGCACCTACTTACTCACAAAGCACCTATCCACCCACAAGGCACCTACCTACCCACAAGACACCACCCTACCCACAAAGCACCTACCTACCCACAATGCACCTACCTACCCACAAGGCACCTCTCTACCCACAATGCACCTGCCTACCCACAAGGCACCTGCCTACCCACAAGGTACCTGCCTACCCACAAGGCACCTGCCTACCCACAAGGCACCTGCCTACCCACAAGGCACCTGCCTACCCACAAGGCACCTGCCTACCCACCTGCTGCAAGCGAGTGACCTTACAGCGTGACCTAGAAGTAAGGACACACGGGGTTATTTAATTTGTCATAACAAATCACAAAGGGTTTCGATTTAAAGCTTTCGTGACTGCAGGGATTCATCTTCTTGGTTCTTTCGGTAAAGTCACGTAGAAGGGAAGTAATAAAATAATAAAAATAAAACATAATAAAACAATTCTCACGACGTTTCGGCCACAACGCAAGCAGCCGTCCTCAGGCGAAGAATGAAACACCACCAAGCTTGGAGCGTATATTTAAGCTGGGTTAGAGGGGGGGGGAGGTGGGAAGAAGAGCGCCTAGACAAAATAATAAATTCCTCTTGATATGCAAATTATTTTGTCTAGGCGCTCTTCTTCCCACCTCCCCCCCTCTAACCCAGCTTAAATATACGCTCCAAGCTTGGTGGTGTTTCATTCTTCGCCTGAGGACGGCTGCTTGCGTTGTGGCCGAAACGTCGTGAGAATTGTTTTATTATGTTTTATTTTTATTATTTTATTACTTCCCTTCTACGTGACTTTACCGAAAGAACCAAGAAGATCACAAAGGGTTATTTCGTGGATTTTAGCAAATGTTCAAACTGATGTCAATTAACATGAACGCGCGCGTGAATTCTCTTTTGAAATTACATTTTAAAATGTTTTTTTTTGGTATATTCCTCTTTAAAGATTGCAGCTGTGGAAATATTTGAACGTATTTCATCAAATTTCTGTTTTGTCTCAAAATTAATTCGGGGTGTTCAAGGTCGAGTTTTGTCAACGTCAGCTGAAAATGAGGTAATGACAGGAGTTCAAATATTTAAGAATAAACAATTACAAGATTTTGTGTGTATGTATGTTGAACTTCTTTCGCACTGCTCGTAGCCAACCGCGCTCATCGCAGGTGCGGGGCTTAACATACATGAAATAACCACGTGTGTCCCGATGTTTGGGCCACCCTGCGTATGTTGTGTACACATCATTATATAATCCAGGCGGTGAACCCCGAGATACCTTTGCGAGCAGTGAGCTCTTCCTGTTCATCAGAATGTAGATGGATTTGAATACCTGAATGTATTATTTATTTTTAAGATGCGAGCCCACCAAATACGAATTAAGAAATGCAGTACATACATATTAGACGTATCCTGTGTAGTCCTTACAGTAGTGGATTTCCCCCTTCCGTGTGTATCATTATGACCCCCTCATGGATTAAAATGCGGTGTCACTGCTCTGTAACTGTGCCCTGATGTTTGATTAAAATGCTGCGAAGGGTACACGATCTGTGTGGCTTGACAGGTCAAGTGTCATTACACTCTGGGGAAATGTCAGCACATCACGAGGTGGGCTGCTCTATGGCCTAGCTTAGCCTCGGCCATAGTAATGTGGAATTTCCAACACTGGCTCAGAGCCACCAATTGAGTTGAGCATTTACCCACAGATTTAGTTTCAATAAATGAAAAACTACGACTTGTTTGATTTTTTACAAAATATATAAAAAACGTAGTGAAATATATTGTGTGCTATGTATGTGCAGCCAGCCCTTCTTGTCAATCCACTGCTGGATCATGGCTTCCCCCCAAAACCGTGGGAGTTATGTTACCATACATCATCACGCTGGTCCTGTTCTGGTTAATGAAGACGTGAAGCATAGAAATACAGCACAGCATTGGATGTTGCCTACACTGCCCTCTGCTGACAACGTGACCCAGCACGTAGGAAGGTGCATCACGGTGGCGAGATGGTAACTACCTCGCCTGATATGCCGGAGGTCGTCGGTTCGATCTCGACCCTGACGCCTGTTGTATATTTGGCGTTTGCGTGTCTCTCTCTCTTTCCCGTGGATTTTTCTCTGGGTCCTCCGGTTTTTTCCCTGTTCTCAATGTCCACGTGACGGTAAGCCACTTCATTGACCTATCATTTGTGGTCCAGGTCGCTTCTGAAGAAGAGCTATACAGCTCAATGGGCCCTTATCTGGACAAAATTAAAAAGGAGTTTAGTTTTGGTGGGTCAGGGAGGCCTGTTTTGTCCGGGTGCGAACAAAAACGATGTCATCAGCCACGATGAGGTTTAGGTGCCGATTTGGCATGCTCCCCTAGAGCCGTTTAACAGGCAGCCCACGTTGCAACACTGAGACCTTTTACCCGATATACTGCATATTAAATCGAAAGTATTATTATTATTTCAGAATGTCTTATAAATTAATCCCCCCACCCACCCACTCCCGAACAGTGCGCGAACCTTATGGGTAAATAAACGAAATGCTGCCAATTCCGCACACGTTGATTAAAACGTAAAACAACATCTGACACATCTGTGGAGTTGTCTGCACAAGGCTGGGAATTCAGTTTCTCAAATTCACCTTCTTGCTCGGCTGGCTCACAGCTACTCACCACTCACCGGAGACGCACACATTATTTCAATTGTGCAACAAAAAAAACACCCCAAGACCCTGTTGCACAGAAAGCCGCATATATATATATATAAAAACACGCTAAATAGATCCTCTGATGTCGAAAAAAGCCGACGAAGGTAACGATCTGACTTGGGCCTTCCTCGAGCACCGGGGCGTAATCGCGTTCGAAAATTGCACGGCGGCGGCTGTGGCAATTTCCTTTTTTTTTACACTTTTTTTTTTACACGTGTAGAATGAAAGAGATATCCCCCGTTGCGAACGCGGCGAAGAGCGGGTTCCGTTCGCCGCGTAACCGAACGCTGCCCATTTACGCTGCCCGCACAGGAGGCGGCTTGCGCAGTGGGTGAAGCGACTCCCGATGCCACCGAATGGATTTCCAGACTCGACAGAGAGGTGCAATATATCAGCAGCTGCTCTTCAGAAGCCGTAGCGAGAGAGAGAGAGATAGAGAAGGAGATTATGATGTTGCGATGTCTTTGTGGAGGCATTGGGAAGGATTGTGTTGGAGGGAGGGAGGGTATTGAGGTCACAGAGGTCATCCCGTGTGAGGTTTAGTAACTGTCTGCACAGGGCCTTGAGACCTTCAACATCATCAGTGTGGTTTAGTGAATGTACAACCACACATTATCACGTGTGTGTAACGGTGGGCAGCTGTAGTGTAGCGGTCCTGGGCCTCCCCTAGGTCGACTAAGCCTGAAATGAGTACCTGGTGCGGTGTGTAAACATCGCCACTAGGGAGACAAAGACGGCCGGGCGTGGTATTGACCACCCAACCCCTCGTGTGTCGTGCCGGCCTTCATAGGTGCTCGCTAACAACACTTGCCCCAACAGTCTGTTGAGGCTATACGGGGGGTCTTTGTGTTTGCGTCTAAACATCGTGGGGAGCAGTGGCACTGCACAATGACCCCGACGACCTCGGTTCGATTCATTGCCCGTGGTTGCACAGCGATTTTTACCCGACAGAGCATGGGCCTCTCCTAGGTCTGCTCGGCCTTAAATGATGGACTGGGAACACATTAGGTGATTAGGCGTGTCCTGTAGGCTGCTCAGAAATCCACTGTGTTCCATACCTGTCTGGATAGGTGCTCACTAACAGAATGTTTCACCAACAGTGTGTCAGAATTAATTGGGTGTAAGCGTTGCCGTTGTCTGCACGTGGTTGCCACGTGGAGTGACTTGTACGGTTGCAGCTAAGTCGGTGAATGTTTAGGTATGCTATGAGTATATGTTTATTACTATTTTACGTGTACATTCATTTTTATGGACGGACATTGGACAACGTTAAATTATTTACTTCAGTTAAATTTGCACCCCGTTTGTAAATCATTCTCAACATCCCGTAGTTTTTTTCCGAGCAATTTGAATTTGTTTTATTTATTCATTATTTTTTCATTGCTGGCTCTCTCTGTTAATGAATGTGTTCGTGACGCAGCCGAGGTGGCTAAGTGGTCAGGAGAGCCAGTTAAAATTCTGGTTGATGGCTGACCATGCCCATCATCCATCCGGGGTCTATAAAATGAGTACTGCTCCGTGATGAAGGCGAAGGTGAGCAGTCTTACGGACACATTTGCCCGCGCCGTAGAAACGTGGAATTCCCACCACCGGCCGAGTGGCTGTTATCACCCTCATTACTCACTTGAGCAAAAACTCAAGTTGAGTTATCGCACGCATATACAACGATGTTTACATTCTTGGACCAAAATAAGTAGGGGTTGTGTGCTCAATATATTATTTAAGCGAGTAAACAACGCGAGTGTAAATATTCCCTCCCGTGTGTTTTTTTGCTTCGTTTTGTTCCGTGGCATTGTCAGAGCCCCCCACCTGCCCCTTACAAACCACGCACGTGACCACCTCCACCACGTGGCTACGAGACACGAGAACAATGCCCACGTGACGAGGCGGCGACGTCGCGGGGCCCTCGGGCGCGATGCGTGCCGCTCCAACTCCTCTCTTGGCACGGGAAGGACGCTTGCTTACAAGCAAACCGCTAAAATAACAACACACAACATCAACAACAAAGCCTGGTGCACAGGCGACGCCGCGCATCCGACCGCCACGTAATCCCACACCCTGACTGGCCAATTAAGCACTTACACCCGATGCAGCGGTGTTTCGTGCGGTTTTTTTGTCTAACGCGGTTGTCGTTTCTCGTATCCGACTCACTTACTCAGCCACTTGATCTACCACTCACTCGACCACTCACTCACTCAATCACTCAACCACTTGATCGACCACTCGCTCGTTCAACCTCTTACTCACTCACTCAACCACTCGCTCACTCACTCAGCCGCTCACTCACTCAGCCACTCACTCAACCACTCGCTTACTCACTAACCATTCACTCACCCACTCACTCAATCAACCACTCACTCAACCACTCACTCAATCAATCACTTGATCAAACATTCACCCTCTCAACCTCTCTCTCAACCACTCAATTACTCGCTCAACCACTCACTCACTCCTTCAACCACTCACTCAACCACCCAGTCACTCACTCACTCACTCAATCTCTCACCTACGCGTCCACCCTGTGCCTTAGTCTGCATCGAGTCGGATATGCGACGTTGTACACGGCTGTGTTACATTTCACGTGTGTGTGTTTGTGGATTCATGATTTTCAGCCACCGAGGCCCCAGGCTATGTAGTCCCGTTACCACGGCGTGGCCCGGGATGATTAACTAATTGACCCTGTGATTGATTGACAACACGAGAGTTCACGTATTCTGCATTGATAACCGAGTTCCCCATCGGGACAATGGCGACCTTGGCAAGGGATTAGATTGTGTATGCAGCTCATAATGGGATTAGGTCGACGGTACATCTAATAGATGTAGACAATCATGCCTGACTCGGGTGATTAATGTTACGCTCTGATAATGTTCGAGAAGACCTACAAATTCTGACGTTGGACACCACACACACAGCGAATTATTGGCTCCTAACAAGAGAGCAAATCCGAAAGCCAACATTTTCACATTTTTTGGCACGCAAAGAGCCTCGGTCAAATAGTGGCATTCAGACGGGCACCGTCGGGGACAAGCCTCGTAACAGGTATGATCATCATCATCGGTGAGCCGAGTAATTCGCTTCCCACGGCGCAGAGTGACGCCAAAGCTGATTGGCGCTCGACATTAGAGGTCGACTCAGCCTCAAGTGAGTTACCTGTTGCGGTGTGGAGTCATCGCCAGTGGGGAGACAAAGGTGGCCTCGCCGCGTGATGATGGCCACCTCGTGTGCCGTGCCGGCCTTCATTAGGTGCTACTCGCTAACGGCACTTGCCCCAACAGTCTGTGAAGGCTACGCGGGGAAATCGTTGTCTTTGTGAGAGCCTACACACGGTATTAATAATACATGCTCTACGCGTGTTGGCAGATGGGCGCTGTGTGCATGGGTATAGATGGGAGAACCCTGTGGGCCAGGACCTCCCAGCTCCATGTTCTGCTTCCCTCAATAACACGGCGAATGCGACCGTGGGGAGGACAAGACGCGAAATACTGTTGCGATTTCAGGCCATGTGCGTGCTACTTGTGCGCTGTGTGTACTCAGTGCGCGTGTGTGTGCTGTCATGAGTATGATGTGTGCGCGTCCGTGTGCTGCCCGCGTGTCTTTGTGCTGTCGCGATTGTGTCTATGATTTGTGTGCGGACTGGCAATATTGTGTGGATGTGCGTACCGTCAGTACTGGACGTGACGCGGGGTGTGTGTGTGTGCGCGCTGTCTGTCACGTGGGATGTGCGGTCATGTCTCTACGTGTGTACGCTGAGTCGTCTTTGCTGAGAGGATTGTTCGTGTGCGCTGCATTGTGTCTGTCGTATTGCAGGTGTTACATAACTCATCATCATCATCAGCTATTATCTATCTACTGCTGGATGAAGGCCTCTCCACAGCCATCGACGATCCCCCATTGATTCCTCCCATTGATCTCGCGATGTGACAGTCCAGAACCAGAATCTGAATATTTATTGGCACGGTACTACTGGAGGAATCCGATGAGCTACAGAGCTCTTTTTCACAGATGTCCAGTCCACGTAGTGAGTGCACCGGGCGAGCTGATATTGTCGCTCCATCTCCCCGTTGTACGTTCTCCCGGTGTTGTTACTAGGGGGAGTGGTGACGCAGTGGTTAGCGCACTGCGATACGAACCCAGTGACCCGAGTTCGATTCCGGCTCATGGACACTACCAGTGACGATTATCTGAATGGATTCTGGGCTGGCATGGTAGACGAAGGGCCGAGTGGGCAGAACCGCCCCCGGCCGCCTTTGTCTCCTCAGTGGCGATGTTTATACACCGCACCAGGTACTCATTTCAGGTTGAGTCGACTTAGGGGAGGCCCAGGACCGGTTCAGATAATCGTCATTGGTGTTGGCCGTGAGCGGGAATCGAACCCGGGTCCGCCAGGTTCATAGCGCTACACTATCGCTCCCCACTCTCACACACACTCACATGCACACACACACACTCTCACACACACTCACATGCACACACTCACACACACACTCTCACACACACACGCACACACACACTCTCACACACACACTCACACACACACTCTCACACACACTCACATGCACACACTCACACACACACTCTCACACGCACACGCACACACTCACTCCCCGCATGAGGCTGACTCATTACATCTCGCGGAGGATCGCTCCGCTGAGCAAAATAGTTCCGCGGTTCAGTTTGCAAGTGCGAGTTTGCGTTTTAAGTAAAAAGAAATTGTCTGCATGGAAGCTGGCTCGTAAGTGGGGGTGTTCGCAAGTCAAGTGTTCGTAAGTGGGGGTGTTCGTAAGTGGGGGTGTCCGTAAGTGGGGTGTCCGTAAGTATTGGACTGCCTGTAGAGTACAATGATGAGTTTTTCTTGCACTGCCCTCTGCTGGCAAAGTCCACAGTGCCTGCCCCGTGCATCGTGTCAGCCATCCATGGGCCACCCAGAGTGATGAAGAGGTCCGCCGCATATATTGCGTGATTTGGTCATTGTCAAAATAAATAAATAAAAATACCACGCTTCATTCACCCAGGGAAGCCTCACTGGCTCTCAAGATAATTATTTTTGCTTTGCAATGAGTTTTGTTTTACGAGTGCCCGGAGGGGCAACCCATACTGCGTACGAGTTTCTAAGACCCAAAGCTTCACACAGACGGGTTTCGTGAACCCGCTTGCTGTACTTGCCAGCTCCCGGTTCACACCGCAGTCCAATGGGTTTGCGAGTTAAAAAAATACCCAGGCGATCCACCCGATCCATGTCTAGAATCCTTGTCCGGAATCCATCAATCGATCCACTCAATTCTCGTCTCGAATAACTTTTTTCTCCCATCGGACAATCGGGATCGTGCCAGGGCTTCCCCAAGCCAGCCCGCGGTGGCTACGAACCAATCAGTCACGGGAAAGGGAAACCTGAGCAGAAGCAGTGAGAGAGCGGGCAAGGGAGGCGACTGAATCGGTGAGTGCAGAGGGGGTTGTCGACGCCGAACGGCTGTCGCGTGCAGCGAGCTGGCGACTGGAGGTGCTCCAACCGCAGGTGCACGCGCTGCTGTGCGCTCTGCCGTGCACGAGATACATCCTGGGCCTTGCCCCTCAATCCCTCCTCCCCCCTGGTGGCCATAGCTACAAATGGGGTGGCCCCCTTTGTCAACCATCGTGATATTTGTTTTCAAACAACAGTGTAAAAAAAACACAAAAGCTTATTTTTGCGAAGACCGAGCGCCTCTGCAGGGTTAAATGTTCGAGACCGTGAGCGCAACGATGCGATTAGGGCAAAGCGGGCCTGGCTACAGCACAACACAGGCGAGGTGCCACCGCTCGAGACAAATCAAACATTGGGGCCCCACGTGACCGATTGCCGCACCACCTGAGCTGACTGTGTCGTTACTACGCCGCTGGTCGCAGGGTCAAATCGGGCTTGGGTCTGGCTGCTTGCTGTTGCGAGGGCAGACTTATTGCCTACGAAGGCAGCGCTGCTGATGATGATGCTGCTGCTGCTGCCGCCACAGGCACAACAACCACAGGAGTTTCTGTCAAGCCCGCTTGCTTATTTATTTATGCCTGGCTGCCCTGCTATTATTATAGGGGGGTTTATATATACAGTGTACGTACGGACGTACACGGGGCGGTGGTGCAGCGGTTAGCGTTGTGCTGCGCTTCGAAACCCGGCGACCCGAGTTCGATTCCCGCTCACGGCCATCACCGGTGACGATTATCTGAAGCGGTCGTAGGCCACATTTCGAGGTGGATTCGGCCTCAAACGAGTACCTGGTGCGGTGTGTAAACATCGCCACTGAGGGAGACAAAGGCGGCCGGGCGTGGTGCTGTCCACCCAAACCGGCACGTGTGCTGTGCCGGCCTTCATAGGTGCTGCTACCTGCAAACGGAACTTGCCCCAACAGTCCGTCACAGGCTACACGGGGGATCTTTGTCTTCGTGTGGTCCATGGCTGGCGCTGGGTGGGTGGTGGGCTGGGACCTGCAACCCCAAATGTCTCTTCGGCCCCCCACACTGCGCACTTCACGCTCCTTAGCGGCCAGTCGCTCTTATGGAGCCCCCCCCCGCCGCCTCCCCGTCTGCCCCCACTGCTCCCCTCCCCCCACCCCTCCAGTTAATTGCTCAGTGGGCCTTATCTGGATAAATGAAAAAAAATTGTTGAGTCTAGTTTAACTGCCTGTGGTTTCAACCGGGTTTCGCGAATTTACTGAGTCGATGGGCCTGGCCCGGTCACGAATGGCTGCAGAAGATATCATGCAAAATTTGGTTCTTCACTTAATATTTAAGTAATTTCAGCCACGTGACGTGCTGATTATTACGCTGCGTGGAGTGACGTGTAGGTAAGTGCTGCCACCTACTCACGACTCTTTGGACCAGAGGTCACTTGAAGGGATCTCAAGGGTGAAGGGTGACGCTGCTCTGTGAGAGTTGCGAATAGATTCTGCGTCTCGTGAGGTGCCACGGATAGCACACTCGGGATAAAATTGGCGGACAGAATTGAATAATTTGGCCATCTCACAACCCTACTTCGGCTGGGTAAGCCTCACGCACTGGTCTGGTCATAGACAACCAAGCACCTGCCTTCAACGTGTAGAGTTTTACAGCTGGGGGACAAATTTATTTTCGTAAATAATTTTGGAATTTCGCTCTCACCCCCCCCCACCACCCCAGTCACACTTTTATATTCCATTTGTGCTATTCACCGCCGCGCCATGAGATAAATGGTCGATTCCGGACTCTTGCTGAGAAGTACATAACCCTGAGTGTCAGACAATGACCCGCGGAAGCTGATTTGACAGAACGACTTTTGCGGTCCCCTTTCAAGCGACCTCTCTGTCTCACCCGAGGTAGCTCTGCACTTGCCCACGAGCCCTGCCTACAGGGACACGTTCACCACATTGGATGGCAACCAACTCGATATTTTAAATTCCCAACATAAATAAAAATGGCTAAAATTAATATTCTTCTTCTTGGTTCTTTCGGTAAAGTCACGTAGAAGGGAAATAAAAAGAAAACATTATAAAATACAATTCTCACGACGTTTCGGCTACAACGCAAGCAGCCGTCCTCAGGTGAAGAACAGGTCTGTCGGGGAGACAGCGTCTGAATGAACACCACCAAGCTTGGCAGCGTTCTTCACCTGAGGACGGCTGCTTGCGTTGTGGCCGAAACGTCGTGAGAATTGTATTTTATTATGTTTGATTTTTATTATTTTATTATTTCCTTTCTACGTGACTTTACCGAAAGAACCAAGGAGATGAATCCCTTCAGTCACGAAAGCTTCAAATCGAAAATTAATATTATTCTTTTATTGTTGTACAGAGTCATTAGTGACCTGGCTGACCCCATTAATTCGTTGAACTTGAGATGCAGCTTTTAATGACGGGCGGCTGAAACCAGGATTCAGACGCAGTGTGCCAGCATTGCCAACTCGTTGCGACGACCTCTGAGCCACCCGGCAACCTCATTCCTGGCTGGATTTAAATAAAATATACGCAACATTCTGAGCGTGCATGCTGGTTGGGTTCTTACCTTGTTACATTATGTTTTTGATGATATCCTTAGGGTAAGTCTGCGCCAAAGCAATGTTTAGGGGATCAGAGCTAAGCGATTCCTGCAGGAATTGTATTCGGTTCCTATGCTTCCACTCAGCTTCGTGATGACTCTGTGGGCTAATTTCTTAAATTATACACACGTATGTACGAGTGAGCCTCTGTGTGTGCATGCGTGTCACACATCAATCGCCATGAAATGATGATTAGAGATTCACAATCGTGAGAATCGCCCAGCTGTATTGGTGTGTAGATTATTTTGCTGGCTATGAATGTCCAAATGATGGGCCACTTTGTTGAGCTACCATTTGTGGCCAGGTGGCTTCTGAACAATAAGTTAATACGTCAGTGGGCTTGGCCTGGTAGAATAGGGATGCATCTTCTTGGTTCTTTCGGTAAAGTCACGAAGAATGGAAATAATAAAATAATAACAATAAAACATACCGAAAGAACCAAGAAGATGAATCCCTGCAGTCACGAAAGCTTTAAATCGAAAGAGAATAGGGATGGTTTAGTTTTACTTGTGTGTGTTTGGGTGATTTGTTTACCTTTCTTGTGCTTTTCACTATTGTCGTGTTGTGTACTGTTTGTTGTTGTAACGTTCTTAGCCGCCCCTACTGGACATCTGTGATAAAGAGCTTTATAGCTTTGATTTAAAGCTTTCGTGACTGCAGGGATTCATATTCTTGGTTCTTTCGGTAAAGTCACATAGAAGGGAAATAATACAATAATATAAATATTAAACGATAAAAATTCTCACGACGTTTCGACTGCAACACAAGCAGTCATCATCAGGTGTGAAATCCACAGCAAGAATTTTTTTTATAGCTCATCGGATTCCTCCAGTATAAATACATATTCTGATTCTGTCTCGTCAAGTTAAGTTGGTTTGAGCCTGGTGAGACTGGAGCTTGCTTGGGAATTATAGATAGTGTCGGCTTGGGCTGTTAGCTGGTCAGGAAATCGCAGTCCAGTAATGGACTATTGAATCCATCTGTGTGGAGCTTTGATTATTATCTACGCATGCGTGGGGTTTCGACATGCACGCTGGTGTCCTCCGCACACGCTTATCATTGATGGAATTGGTCAAATATTCCAATGCAGGGCTCTCGTGAGAATTCATCCCGTGACTCAGTGAAGTTTTTCACAGATGGCAAAGGGGCTGTGCCCAGTCCTGTCCAAGTCGGGTTGAGCCTGGACCGCTTGTCAAACAGCTGCGTGCCGTGTTGCCACAAGTTCCTGCCGTGTCGTGCTGAATTGCAGGCAGCAACATCCACCTTCACAAAACCCGAACTGGCCAATGCGGTGGAGTTTGGTGAAATGACCCTCCCTCCCAATCCCATGGCCCGAACGGCACGAGGTGGAACTCATCGAGCAGTGGATTGGCATAAAAGGTTCCGGCTGTACAACAAAGTTTCTGTGCAGCGCGCGTGCGTTATGTAACGCACGCTGCAAGCAGGAGGCTAGCGACAAGTGGCAGCCGTGGCACGAGTCGGGCTCAGCGGGAGGCATCTGGCGAGACCTTTACGAGTTGTCTGGGGGGTCAACTGCAGCCGTGGGGGTTGCTAGGCGAAGGCTAACGCTGATTGGTGGAGGGCACACCGAATTAAACATTGCCTGGCGTTCATCGTGGGCACAGCTTTGCACGTAGGGTAAACTTGCTATCACGTGGCCTTGCACGTGGGGTAACTTGCTGTCACGTGGTCTTGCACGTGGGGTAACTTGCTGTCACGTGGTCTTGCACGTAGGGTAGACTTGCTATCACGTGGCCTTGCACGTGGGGTAACTTGCTGTCACGTGGTCTTGCACGTAGGGTAAACTTGCTGTCACGTGGCCTTGCACGTGGGGTAACTTGCTGTCACGTGGTCTTGCACGTGGGGTAACTTGCTGTCACGTGGCCTTGCACGTGGGGTAACTTGCTGTCACGTGGTCTTGCACGTAGGGTAGACTTGCTATCACGTGGCCTTGCACGTGGGGTAACTTGCTGTCACGTGGTCTTGCACGTGGGGTAACTTGCTGTCACGTGGCCTTGCACGTGGGGTAACTTGCTGTCACGTGGCCTTGCACGTGGGGTAACTTGCAGGTAGTTGGCCAGATGGCGCAGAGGACTGATGCCATCCATGTCAGAGTTCTCAGCCGGCACGACTGAAATCCTGGGATAAAATGAAGGGTTCGTTTCACGCGTAGGGTTTTGCGAGCAATGATGATTCGTAAAATTAGGCGTTTTCGTCTGGCCACCATTAGCACGGTTGGCTATGTACGGTGCGAAAGAAGTTCAATGAACTAATTAGACTAAATTAACAACCCTAGTTAAAGTGTAGACACTCGCTCATGATTGAATGGAGCAAGTTGAGGCTCTTAGGCTGCTCACCAATTTATGCATAAAAAAAAAATCCATCACGTTCAATTTAACTCGTAATTTGTCTCAGCTCCAAGGTCGAACAATATATGAGTTTTATGGCCATGTGACGAACATCTCAACAGCGGGAGATTTATGAGAAAATGTAGCAGACCTAACACGTTCGACGGGCAGTGTCAGGGTCTCAAACATGGCTTCCGTGAAATAACCTTCCAGGTGTATTTGAAAAAGATGTAAATGTGAAAATATAACGTCGTATTTAGAAGTCAGGGCCCTGTCGCTTCGAAGGTGTGTGTCATGGAACAGAGAATGTGGGTGCATTGTGGTTGTGAAAGTGTACGATGTTCGTAGGGATGCTGCCGTGCTGCGTACAGCTGTAATAGTTCATCGCATTCATCATCACCTTGGTGATGAAAGCGATGAAATCAGTTGATGTGCAGATGCTGTGGGTGGATTGTTGTCCAGCAGGGCCGTGAGAGGTAGTGGCACCTCGGGGAGGATTTCATCCAGCAGTGGAATGAACGTGGCTTATGATGATGATGAAATATATTTATTTGTGGAGGGGGTGGGGAGTGTAAAAATGTGATGCCCTTGGTTGCAGACTTCTAAAGCCCTTGCGGTGATTCTAAATCAAATTATGAATATTTATTTTATTTTGCCAGGTAAGGCCCACTAAGCCATGAAGCTGTTTTTCAGAAGCAACCCGGCCACAAATGATAGCTCTACGAACTAGCTTATCATGTGGCTATTTAAAGCAGCAGCCACATGCTCTAAACGCATATTGATTCTAAATTTGGAGGGAAAAACCGGAGGACCCGGAGAAAAATCCACGCGACAACGGGGAGAGAGACAGAGGCACGCAAACTCCAAATATACAGCAGCAGGCGTCAGGGTTGGGATTGAACCCACAACCTCCTGTATACCAGGCGAGGCAGGTGACATCTCGCCACGGCGGATTTGACCCTGTGTGCAGGGGAGAGAGAGAGAGACACTTTTTATTTATAGGGATGAGGTGGGTAGGACTTTGAGGTTCGTGCGTGGACGCTAATGATCACACGCTGGGCTTTGTTTATTGGAATTAGTGCGTGGGGGAAAGGTGATTTAGCTGAAGTGGTGATGAAGGTGGCTGATGGAACACTGAGCTCCGAGGAGTAATTGAAAGTGCACGGGGAGGCACAAGATTCGGAATGGAGGCCCGGGCGTGTGAGGAACGGTAGCCAAGGGAAATGACCTTCTATCGATTTGAAAAAGAAAACCATTCCACCCTTAACTTATGCGGTAATAATACAGAGGTTTATCTTTTGGCTCTCTGACACGTACGGCTAATATGCAATGTTCATGTGTGTGCGTGTCTTTTGTAGAACAGGTGTGATCGGCCGTGGGGGGATACCTTGTAAGCAGCAGAGGATAGTGCGGCAAAGCCATGAAGAGGGATGCCTCTGGTGGAGGCCAATCGGTTTCAATGACAATGCAAATATTACTCTTTGGCCCTGTCGGTGAAGTCACGTCGGTGAAAATAAAAAATACGAATAAAAATAAAGAATAAAATAACTAAATGAAATCACGACGTTTCGGAAGCAACACAAGCTTCCGTCATCAGGTGGGACAACCACAGCAAAAAACTAAATTACTGTCCGCTACAGTAATGCCCACTACAGTAATGCCCACTACAGCAATGCCCACTACAGTAATTTTGTTTTTTTGCTGTGGGTGTCCAACCTGATGACGGAAGCTTGTGTTGCTTCCGAAACGTCGTCATTTAATTTAATTATTTCTATTTTATTTTTTGTTTTTATTCTTATTTTTTATGTTTTTATTTTCACCTACGTGACTTTACCGAAAGAACCAAAGAGTATGAATCCTTGCAGTCACGAAAACTTGAAATCTAGAATGCAAATAGTATCCAAGCATGATTGTTTGCATGTTTTTCCACAAGTTGGTATGCTTAATGCAGACTTGACCTCTTGCAACAGGGCACTATTTAGCAGAGGTGTGGACTCGAGTCATGTGACTTGGACTCGAGTCAGACTCGAGTCATGAATTTGATGACTTGCGACTCGACTTGGACTTGCATAACAATGACTTTGTCCCACCTATGAGATGTGGACTCGAGTCATGTGACTTGGACTCGAGTCAGACTCGAGTCATGAATTTGATGACTTGCGACTCGACTTGGACTTGCATAACAATGACTTTGTCCCACCTCTGCTATTTAGTGTCCGAACATCTTAACACCTCCGGTGTTTTTGCCAGAAAGGGTGAAGCCTTATTGTTATTTTTTTCATCAAAATCTTTTTGTTGTACTGTATTTCTATGCGCGCACATCTCTGCCCTCCGCACGCTGGCCGGTGCGGTGCGGCGTTGTAAAATAGCCCCAACGGACCCCGAATGCGTGGAAGAAACCTTCATCCAGCAGTGGATTGACATACATCTATAACTGACAATGGTTGTCATCGTTGTGACCCACCACAACAGGTGACGCTGCTCAATCGCACAAATGTAAGCAATAGAATCTTCTTTTTCTAGTCCCTTGACCTTTTTTTTGGGGCCGTTGGGTCATGGCCGTGTGGTGTTACTAATTTATTCTCGCAACGCCTTTCCACTGCTCTCTGTCTCTGTCCGTCGCCGCGTCGATTAACCCGAGACGGCTCCCATCCCACGCGGTGTTTCAGGTTTGACGTCCACTCAGCTCGTGGGATTCTTTGTCTTCCTCCTCCTCCTCTTCCCCGTGAGCACAGGGGCTTCGTAACCTTTTTGACTGGCGGCCCCACCAATGAAGACTCCCTGTGCCCCCCCCCGTCCCCACGCCGTCGCTTCCCCCCCCGACCACAATAAGTCAACGTGGTGTTCCTAAGTTTCCTGTTGTGTATCGGTGTTTTTTGTGTGTGTACAGCATGTGTTTCACGTTGTGGATGAAGCGTGTCTTGCGTTTAATGTTGTGCTTGAGCGCGTGTTCTCGCTGCAGAGTGGCACTGACGCTCCCCGCGCACATTCCAAACATTTCCTGCACGGTTTCCATGCCGCAGCCTACGCCCCCCCCTTCCCCCTGAATGTCAGGAGGGGTGCACCACGTGAGTTGAGAAGCGCTGCCCCAGCACCTTGGTCACGTGTCCCACACCTCGGGTTAGCGTGATTGGCTGCGTAGGGTGCGAAAGAAGTTCACATACGTCCAAAACATCGCAGTGAAATCATCGAATGCTTCTTTGCAAAGCGCTGATTTGCTACGCAGGTAACCCCCCCCCCGCCCATGTGACATTAAGTGAGGGTGAACCAAATATGTCTTTGCCTTCAGTCTTGTCTGAATGCCAGGCCACATTGAATCATGAAAAAAAGAGAAATGCGAAGCCATGTGATCTGTCGAGAGCACCGCGGCCCAGGGGGAGGGGATGGAAGGAGGGCAGCGTGGAAGCTGCAAACATCAACAACATCAACAACAACATCAACAACAACATCAACAACAACATGAACAACATGAACAACTCTCATCAGAGGTAGAGAGAGAGAGAGAGACAAGACAGACTTGACTTTTAAACAACTTTTATTGCTGCCAGCAGCAACAGCACTGGAGGCGATTCCGATATGAAATACACAAAGTCACCAGCAAACCAATAATCGCTATAAATCCACGCGCTGTGGCGCTAAATGCAGCGCGCACAACACGAAAGAAAAGTCACGTGGTGGTGGTGGTCATCGCGCACGCCACGGTGACGAGCGAGCGCCTCAGAAGGTGAACACGAGGGTGCCGTTCACGCTGGTACAGAGGGCTTTTCCGGCTCCCCAGCGTTCGAAGAAGACGTGCACATCACCGACATGTGTGTGGTACATGGCGTGCTCCAGCCGGAGCCGCGCCTTAAGCAGGCCCCTGAACACTGGAAGCACAGGGCAGCCGTCAGTGTCACCTTCCAGCATCTTCTTCCTCGTTCTGTACACCGCCATCTTCGCCTGAGCACAGTCGAAGTTGGCGAGGTCATGGCACTTGTTAGCCAGGTAAGGCACCCCATATACGAAGCTGCTGTTGTAGAAGGGCACCCCCAGTTTCCTGAAGATGTCCCCCTGAAGGCGGAACATTGGTTTGAGCCGCTGGCAGCATAAGTACTGCTGGGGCAGATCCTCCCTGGCACCGCAGAGAGAGACAAGACGGAGAGACAAGACAGAGGGAGACAAGATGGAGAGAGCTAAAAGAGACGAAACAGGGAGGAGATGGAGGGCAAACAGAGCGATGGAGAGAAATTGGTATCGCAAAACTTGAAGAGTGCATATTTATTTCTATGATCAGTACATGATATGATTTCCATAAAATTCACAGAGAGTGGCCACGTATAGAAATTGGAACCGCTAAAGTTATGATTCATAATGAATTAATTTTGGGTGCGATCTTTTAGGTATAATGTCACGTTTTTAAACAATTTTAACCCTCCACCACCCGACAGCCAATCACATCAAGTTATCAACTCATAGGAAAATACACGAATTGGATTGGGCTTTGCAGCTAAAACCAGGAGGAGGAATATTGAAAAGCAAGCGGAAGTTTTAGCAACGTTGTGCGACGTTTCGCCGGAGGTTTACATACAGCGCCATCGGACGTTAAGAAAGCTCAGCTGTCTCGCCAATTAATACAACTCAGGGCAAACGCACATCTCGAAAAGCATTTACATCGGGGTGACTTGAAATTAATTTGAAATGGACACATTGCGGACACTCCCCACCCTCTGATTATGGAGGCCCCCCTTGAGCTGCTTGGGGTTGCTTAGCATGTGCTTAGCATGTGCTTAGCATGTGCTTAGCATGTGCTTCACGCCCAGGGCTCTGCAAAGCCCACTAGCCCCCACATTTCACTTTGCACTTGAGTTTTGAGTCCTTGGCTACGTAATTTACGATTCTCATTTCAGACAGGCTCGTGAGAGGGCCTCTTTGTTTTGGCCGTCGCCCGATTGTTTAACATTTTGAATCTGCACGCGGGCACAGGTGTGTCTCGAAGGTCTAAGCGACATTCTTCATTGTTGTGCTTGATGCAAACATCTGCCCCCGCCTGTATGCTGGGCGCAAAATTATTTTTTAAAATTAAAATAATTGTATCGAGGGCGTGGGGGTGGTGGCTTTATCTCGGCATGTGGAGCCAAAACAACATCAGAATGAGGCCAATACCAATGATTACATTACCTGCCATTCGCCACGAAGTGACGGTGACGTCACCACGGCGCCCGTGCCAGGCTACGTGCACTTTGAGGCCGCGTGAAGTGTCGAAGGCTTGCTGACAGGAGGTCTCAGTCCACACCGAGGTGCCATGGGTTGGCTGACTGACACGACCGGTGGATGCACCCAGCTGTACCCCCCCGCCCCCACTGAATGAGGCCGTACAAAGCTACAACGGCAGCTGCATCGTATGCATATTGAACTTCTTTCGCACCGCACGTAGCCAACCGTGCTCATCGCGATGCACAGTAGGGATCGCCCGCTCGGTTCCACTCGGCGCGGCGCGGCAAGTTAGAACGACGGTGAAAGTTTCGTGTTGTTGGGCAAGAGGCCGGTGCAGAGCGTGAGAAAATAACAAGGGGAAGGTGGGGGGGGGCATAGAGGTAGTAAGGGGAAGGGGGGCATGGAGAGAGCCACCGCGGACTTGCGAGCGCGTTACGTAAGAAACGTTTTATCTGGAGGGGGGTGGAAGAGAAACACGTGCAAGCGGGGCTGATGGTGGAAGTGTACAAAAACAAGGTCACTTTAACACGCGGCAGTAAAGCTTTCGCGACCAATGTTATCCACAATAGAGGTGTTTTTGGGTTGGATCGCGTGTACAGATGGTGTGTACCGTACATATGCACTGCTGGATGAGGGCCTCGCCACACCGTGTGGGGCATGGGGACTATTTGACCATACCTCACCATGCCTGTCAGCACGAGTTGGCGAAGGCGGGGAGCATAGGAGTAGAGTGCAACATTTTTATTTTAATGCCTGCCCTCTCTGCTGCCCGACATGTGGAGGCACCCGTTTGATCCACAGCGGTCGCCCATCCATGCACTATCCAGGCTCAACGCTTGCTTAGCTTCTGTGAACTGACGAGACCCGGCGGGTGCCTGTTGATTTCGAGTATTTGTCTGAAATAAATCTCCACGTGATGACAAGCCGCCATTTCCGTTGAGCTATCATTGGTGATCGTTTCTGTAAAAAAAAAAATAACGAGCTACCGTAGATCAGTGGGGCCCTTACCTGGTAAGATAAAAAAAAACTCTGTTGAGTTATTGTGTTGTTTAGGGTATCTGTTCACATTCAGTGTACGCCTGATAACACCGTCTGGCCGTCGTGTATAGCGTGCGAATAATTTTGACTTGCATAGGGGGGGGGGGGGTGCAGTTGCGCCCACGTTGCTTTTTTTTTTATCAATCTCTCAACACGTGGGGCCTCCACAGCCACGGACGCGACACGACCGTCGCTGCTGCTCACACCGACCCCGAGAATTCCACCCGCGAGCGCATCTCGTCTCGTGCCGCGTGTGGTCTCTGTGTGATGTATAACACTAGTCGTAGGGTTTTACCCTTTTAAACTGGTACAAAACTGACACCTTTATTCAAGGCATCATGTTTGCAATAACCACAACACAAGTAAGTCAAAAAAGCAAACAAAAAGAAGCAACTCTGATAATGATAATAATATGCACTGTTTATTATCATTATCAGAGTTGCTTCTTTTTGTTTGCTTTTTTGACTACTTGTGTTGTGGTTATTGCAAACATGATGCCTTGAATAAAGGTGTCAGTTTTGTACCAGTTTAAAAGGGTAAAAACCTACTACTATATTTTGCCACTGGTAAAAGAGATCTCATAGTGTAAATGTATAACACTGGCCTGGACTTTTGCAGCTGTTTTAGACTAATTTCAGGGTGTTGATTCCAAATCTGATCTCAGATTTGCTCTATCACATCTAATTTTGATGCTATCGGCATACCCCATTTTCATTGATTTTACCCGAAATTAACTCTGTCACTTATGATTGCAAGTTGTTGCGAGTCAGTGACTGCTTTAGTCTTAAAATATGTTGCTGTATTTTTAGGATAGTGTGTTTATAATATAATTTTATGTAGATATCCACATTTGTTTAATATTTTTCTTCTGCAGTTTTTATTGAAAATGCAATATTTTATATCTCAAAAAAACTGATGTGATAGACAAAAACTGATGCCATATTTGGAATCAGCACCCCAAAATTATCTTGAAACCGTTGGAATACCTCCTGCCAGAAAAAGTGTGTTGACCAGTGTTATTCGCGACAACCACGTGGGGGTGACCCGCAGGCTTTATATATGTTTTATTATTTTCCTGGCGGGCGAGGTGTTTCCACCGTCGCAAAGAGAAATTGCGGCCATCATCGGTCGGGCGCTTTTCGATGAGCGTCCATGCTCGGCGTGGAGGCATGTGGAGAGGTCACGCCGTGGAAGCTGGGGGCGCCTCAGCTGGTGAATGTTTCCTCGGTGGTCATTGGGTTGATTGCAGGTAGGATCTGCAAAGTTCGCCACCTCACCGCATCGCGGATAAGAGCTCTACAGTACCGTAATTGTATTGAACTTGATCCATGATGATCACACGAATATTCATTGGGCCACGTAGGGTCCTGGACAAATTTGGGTCAAAACATCGTCCACCACTCGAAGGGAGCCACTATGATCGTCGGAAAGTTATTTCTGAGCTTGCATAGTGCATGGATGGGCCACCACCTTGCAGTGCACGGGTGCTGTCGGCCGCTGTGGAACTACGTATAGGGCAGCACAAGGACGTCGGTATAATTGAAAGCTAATTTCAACATACAGGCATTATCCTCCGGTCAAGGATCAAGATCCCTCGCGATGGGTTTGAAGGGCATCGCGGTGGCGAGATGTTAACTACTTTGCCCGGTATACAGGAGGTCGTAGGCCTTGATCCCGACCCAGACTATGCCTGTATATTTGGAGTTTGCACGTTCTCTCCGTGGTCACGTGGATTTGTCTCCGTGTCCTCCGGTTTGTTCCCCTCCACATTTACAATCAACACGCATTTAGAGTATTTGGCTGCTATATATATTTCCACGCGATAAGCTACTTCGTTGAGCTATCAGTTGTGACAGACAGCTCGCTTCTGAAGATGAGCCAAATAGCTCAGTGGGCTTTATCTGGTAAAGTAAAAAAAACACACATCGTTCATATTTTACAGTTTAGTTTGAGTTGTTAAGAGCGTGGCATCAGATGGAATGGTGGGAGAGTGAGACAGGGGCTTCTGCCATTGCACAGACAGATTGTTACATCCAGAAGTGGATCAAGAAAGGTCCCGAGGGAGGATGAGTTGGCGGTGGCAGGGTGGGGGGGGGGTCTCGAGATTTTATGCTTTTTTTAATTGGCTCCTACATGAATAAATAATAAAACAAAGTCAATGGATGTTTCTGATGAATATCAATGAAATACTAAATTTCTTCATCTCAAGGGGACGGGGGGAGAGGGGTGGGATCGCCCTCTTTGTATCCGTCACAGGTTACATCATCGGACCGCGAGAGATGGTGGTGCCCTGAGTGAGGAGGCCTTCATCCAGCAGTGGACTGACCACGGCGGTGATGATTATGGTGATCATTTGAATGCAGATCAATGTCACTCCCAGGACGAAGGTTGAAATCGGCTGAACCAGCTTGGTGGGCCGCCTGTGGATCGTGAAGGGACGATCACGTGATTGTGCCAAAGGTATAGCCAGCTTTGAAGATTCAAACAAAGCTACGTTTTAGCAAAACACACGAGTACCGCAGTTTAAAAAAAAATTACTCCGTATTTAGCGTTCGGCATAATAACAAAAAAACCGAAAGAAAATTCAGGAGAGGCTTTAAAATCCGTCTTGGCTATCAGTGGATTAACATTTCTCCTAAATCAGCCGCTGGGATGCCATTATAGCCGACTTCATCCGCCCTGAGAGAGCTCACCCTGCCTTCGCTCGCTGATCGTTGAGTGATAATGGCAGTGGTGCAGGAGGCGGTGCTGGAGTGGGCTTCCCCCCCCCCACTTCTCTTAAGTTTCCTTCCTTCCCGTCCCGATGCTCCAATTCAGCAGGGGGCATTGTAAATGAGAGGTACATGGGGGGGGGGGGGGTCGTGGGGGGGGGGTCGTGGGGGATGCATTCACTGACTATGGCGTTGTTGGAGCCGCGTGCGGTCTCGCGAATGCCACCCACCCACACACAGGCGGCCGGGTCGTCAAAGATCTCAAGCGATATTCTAGATTTGAAGCTTTCGTGACTGCAAGGATTCATACTCTTAGTTCTTTCGGTAAAGTCACGTAGGTAAAAAACTGAAATTAAAATTAATAAAAATAAAATAATAAAATCACGACGTTTCGGAGGCAACACAAGTCTCCGTCATCAGGTGGGACCGTCACAGCCAGATTCAAGCCCCCCCCCCTCCCGATACGTTCCATTCATTGGCTACCACATTCTGATAAGCTCCTCCCCCCCTCTCCTCCCCCCTTAACTTGTATCTAAGAGCTTGCATCTTGAATCCCTGCCTCACTTGATGCAGCAAATCTGGTTGTGACGGTCCCACCTGATGACGGAGACTTGTGTTGCCTCCGAAACGTCGTGAGTTTATTATTTTATTTTTATTAATTTTAATTTCATTTTTTTACCTACGTGACTTTACCGAAAGAACTAACAGTATATCTCAAGCGAAAGCTTCAGGATCCAAGTGGCTCAAGGGGGCCGTGGATTCAAGCGGAATTAATAATAAACAGGGGTGCGGCGGTGATCACTAACTTCGAACTCAATGTGTGTTTTTTAGGGATTGTCTGCATCAGGCACTGTGTGCCACTCGAGTACACGGTATAGCTATAACATAATGATGCCATAGGATTACACCCGAAATATATCCATAGCTGCCAACCCCTTGTCTGTGCCCTTACCTTATTACAGACCAACTCAGACCTTACTGGTCACCCCGTGCCCGTTATGCATCTCAACGTTCATCCTACAAAGTCCCATCACGAGGGAGAAACACAAACACATAGACAACAAAATATGTGGCCCGTATTGAAACGGCTGTATGCCGTGTGGACCTGACTCACTTTCCCTGCACAAGTGTGCGGGTAACCCATATGGGTTAACAGGTATGTATATCTGAAAATGATGTGACAGGCGTATAAAAGAGGTACAGTAACATGACACAATAATGCAAATTGGATATTGCGTGCTAGAACAATTCTTGGGATGGCGTTCGGGACTGTTCCGGCTGAAATGAAGCGTGATGGTGCGGTGCAGGTACTTTGAAATGTTGATAAAGTCAGTTAATTAACACAACATCCAATTAACAGCTGTCATCTCTGTGTGCATAACCCTTCTTGCTAAATCTCTAATTTCCTCCACATTAATCTCATACCTATAGATTAGTAGTAGTAGGATCCTTTATTGAACAAGGAGATTAAGTATTGGCCCATTAAGACACGTGATGCATTGCCTCTTTTTGCAAGGGTGTGACTTGGGTTATTATGAAATAATTTAGAAAGCGACAGAATAATTGCACGCATTTTATGTTTCACAAACCTGGCCTATATTTAACAATGACGTAACGGCAGTTCGTACGTAGCTAAGTACTGTTATAGTAAACGGAACTTTAACATTTAAATTGTACGATAAAATTTAATAATGGTCGAGGGGGCAGGGGGCTCTGTGGGAGAGCGAGCGGCTTACAATGGCAACGTTGTGAGTTCACATCCTGGCGGGCGGAGGGGGGGATGACTCAACCCATCATCCCTCCAGGGGGCCGATAAAGTAGGTTCCACTTCGCAGGGAAATCAACAGTGTTTGTCATTTTGATGGACACACCACTGCCATTGCTGTGTGGGACTTTCTCCGCTAGATCAGGGCTGTATATAGGAGGATGAGCACAGATGCGTCGATAGCTGATTTTTACAGCAGGAATTCACTTAGACTACATCTAATTTTCGATTTAAAGCTTTCGTGACTGCAGGGATTCATCTTCTTTGTTCTTTCGGTAAAGTCACGTAGAAGGGAAATAATAAAATAACAAAATTTAAACGTAATAAAATACAATTCTCACGACGTTTCCGCCACAACGCAAGCAGCCGTCCTCAGGTGAAGAACAGGTCTGTCGGAAATACATTATTATTTCCCTTCTACGTGACTTTACCGAAAGAATCAAGAAGATACATCTACTTTGTCTTTCTTGGTATTTATTATCTGGCCCTCATTTCTTTAACTGCTTTTTTGTGTTCAGCTTGTTGTCCTTTCGCTCCACACCTCTAATTAGCGCAATTGGCTACGTACGGTGCGAAAGAAGTTCAACGTACATATTAGGATTTCATTAATTTTAAAGGTGGGCCCCATTGGCGAGCAACCCCCACTGCCTTGCATGCCAGAGACGCATGCTGCTCTCACATGCACACAGGGCTGGGCCACGGATATTGGCAGATTCTGTTAATATTGATGAGTGGATCCCAGGGACTTAATTTTACCCCTGTCCACTGAGAAAATGGATAGCGCCTGGAATGAATATTTTGTCATGTCATGGATATCCCCAATGCTATAAATATATAAGCTATTTGTAAATGTATGCACGCATATATATACACACACACACATCGGGATTAACGCTATTCACATACAGAATGTGCATGTGTTCACCATATAGACGTTATGGATATGTGTTTAATATGTGTGTGTATATATGTATTTCATGGGGCACGGGCTAGAAAAGAGATGGAATGATATGGTACGAGAAGATATGGTGCTGAGTGGACATGGCAATAACTGGTACCAGCGGTGTCAAGATCGGCCTTTGTGGAGGAGGCTCGTGAAGGACGCTACTGGGCAGTTGGAGGCAGTCGCCCTCCAGCAACAACGGAGGGCAGAAGAGCGACGCTCACAACAACGAGCAGAACGTCAGGCCGATAAAACACAGCAAGTTGGCAGAGTAAAGGGCACAGGTGATGCATCGGCCAGTCATCTCAGTCAGTCAACCCATGGCACCTGGGTCAGTCCGTGACCTCCTGCCAGCGGCCTTAAAGTGAAAATAAGCCTGGCACAAGCGCCGTGGTGACATCACCGCCACTTAGTGGTGAATGGCGGATGTTGTTGTTGTTGTTTATTGGGGGCTGTGGCGTAGTGGTCAGCGCACCGCGCGACCAACTCGGCGACCCAAGTTCGCTTCCCACTCAGTGGGGAACATTTGAAGTAGTCCTGGGCCTCCCCGAAGTTGACTCTGTCTCACGTGAGTTCTCGGTGTGGTGTTCGAACAACTCCTGCAGCCACTACTCTACAAAACCCCAACCCCCCTTTCCCCCCCCCCGTGCCTATATAAAGCCACAACAGCGGATCAATCTTTCTCAACCTGATGACGGACGCTTGTGTTGCGACCGAAACGTCGTGTTCTTTGATTTTTTTTTTCTATCCACGTGACTTTACCGAAAGAACCAGAAGGGATGGATTCCTGCAGTCACGAAAGCTTCAAATCAAGATTGATAAAGGCGGTCGGGCGTTTATAGATCCGCCTCTGGATGTAACAATCCACATAGCACCTGCAACGTGAGCTGATTTCATCGCTCCATCTCCACAGCGGATGTACTATTGGGTGTTTTGCCCTCCCGTGGTTATTCTCTCCAAGGCGAGTGGTGATCGCTTCGCTCAAACGGCGATGCTGAGCAACGTAAAGGGATACTGCCCACATTATTTTATGCACTTGTAAATAATCTAGATTGAAAACCCGCTTCTTTAGAGCTGCGTATTGTCTTCAGATCTTTGTCCTTCCCCCGCACATCTCCGATTAGCACGCTTGGCCACGTATGGTGTGAAACAAGTTCGACATACGTACAACATACTCCCATCATGGCTAGCAGACTTAGACATTGGCATCTGACTCCTGAACATAGTGCCTTGAGACACCAGTATAGACTAGAATTCCACCATCTACCTCCTGAACGCAGTGCCTTGAGACACCAGTATAGACTAGAATTCCACCATCTACCTCCTGAACATAGTGCCTTGAGACACCAGTATAGACTAGAATTCCACCATCTACCTCCTGAACGTAGTGCCTTGAGACACCAGTATAGACTAGAATTCCACCATCTAACTCCTGAACGTAGAGCATTGAGACACACTTATAGACTAGAATTCCACCATCTACCTCCTGAACGTAGAGCCTTGAGACACCAGTATAGACTAGAATTCCACCATCTACCTCCTGAACGTAGTGCCTTGAGACACCAGTATAGACTAGAATTCCACCATCTACCTCCTGAACGTAGAGCCTTGAGACACACTTATAGACTAGAATTCCACCATCTACCTCCTGAACGTAGAGCCTTGAGACACCAGTATAGACTAGAATTCCACCATCTAACTCCTGAACGTAGAGCCTTGAGACACACTTATAGACTAGAATGCCACCATCTACCTCCTGAACGTAGAGCCTTGAGACACCAGTATAGACTAGAATTCCACCATCTAACTCCTGAACGTAGAGCCTTGAGACACACTTATAGACTAGAATTCCACCATCTAACTCCTAAACATAGAGCCTTGAGACACACTTATAGACTAGAATTCCACCATCTAACTCCTGAACGTAGAGCCTTGAGACACACTTATAGACTAGAATTCCACCATCTACCTCCTGAACGTAGAGCCTTGAGACACCAGTATAGACTAGAATTCCACCATCTAACTCCTGAACGTAGAGCCTTGAGACACACTTATAGACTAGAATTCCACCATCTAACTCCTGAACATAGAGCCTTGAGACACACTTATAGACTAGAATTCCACCATCTAACTCCTGAACGTAGAGCCTTGAGACACACTCATAGACTACAATTCCACCATCTACCTCCTGAACGTAGTGCCTTCAGACACAAGTGTAGACTAGAATTCCACAATCTAACTCCAAAGGCCCATTGTGGGACTCTTATTTGTGGGGGGGGGGGGGCTTGTGGTGTTAATGGCCCCTTCCCCCACACGCCACCTCCACCCCCTAGGCGGCCCTGCTTGTATGCACAATGCAATTTGCATGACGGCAGCCCGGATAAACAATCGCAAGGCAGCCGAGGAAGGTGGCGCTCAGTGCAAAGCGTAATCGTTAGGTGCACATAGATGGATCGTGTTATTTTCACGGGAGGTGTTTTATTTGCATCTTTCCCTTTAATCAGCGGCGGAGCTGGAGAGGCGTCCGTGGTGCCCATGCGGAGCGAGTCCAAGGAGCGCTGTGCACGCGCGTCAATGCGAGCCGGTCGCGGAAAACGTTGACGCGCCCGCGCGAACGATCACTCGGCTCGCGAATGTCATCGTCGTTGCCACGGCCGACGCGTTCCCTGGTATCATTACGGGAAAAAAATGATCGCGTGCACCAGGATTAACCGCGGTGATTACCCCACACGGTAATTATTTCGCGGGGCTTTTGGGTACAGAGAGCATTCGTTCTGTCCTGTTCATTGTACGACGATGATCCAGCGAATGTTGTATACGTGTCGTCGCGCTCGCAGGAGAATTCACTGCAAAGTGATTTCCTGAATGCAGCGCAGGTTATTGTTCTCAGAGTCTGGTGGGGAGAAACAAGAGACGATGGGGAAGGGGCGGTGGTGGCGATTCTAAAATCGTGATGCAGTGCGAGGGAGGAAGTCAAATCCGGTGCAAAGATGAGCAACGCACTATATTACCGTGGAACATTTAACCATTTACAAAAACGTGAGATTTTATTTTTTTGAGAGGGCGTGAGTTGACCCAGAGAGCTGACAGGACACCTTGAACGGAAGCAAATGAGAGAGCGTGACCCTGCTGCTGCCTCACTGCAATCTGTGAGTCCCCGCTGTCCACTCAGCAGCAGCAGCAGTATTAGAAATGGTGAGATGAATTGGCAGGACGTGGCGTGTGGTGAGGTTAAGTGTGGCTACGCCTACCTCTTCCAAGGTGTCTGGAGAGGGTTTTTACAGAGATCCTTCGAGTGGAGGTCCTTCTGCCAGCAGTGACCTAAGTGAGGAATTGCAGGGCTGAACATTTGCCACATATTTAGACAATTTACACATTTTCATTTAAAACCTCTTATTATGACCGCGTGAGAGAATATTGTTGTTTCACAAGGGAACGAACCGCTCACCCCCAGTTCATGAAACCTTTTCGTGGCAAGTTATTGTGAATCCTATGCCAGTCATTTACTAAGGAAAAGCCTCACAGTGCCTCAATGCTCTGTTTTCAGGAGGCTCCTGCGCTGTAATATTTGTCAATTTTCGCGAACGAGTGGTTTGAGTGTGCGAGGTCACGAAGGAATCTGGATCAGACCCACGCGTGCGATGGAGTGGGGCTCGATGGCCCGCAGAGACGGGTTCACTGCTGCGTCTCCCTGCCTGTCCAGGCCCTGCATCCTACGGCACCAATGTCAAATGCTTTGGTGGTTTGTGTGGGGACACTCGGTGGTGAGATGGTAACTACTTTGCCTGGTACACAGGAGGTCGTGGGTTCAATCCCGACCCTGACGCCTGCTGTATTTTTATTACATTTTTTCCTTCTAGATTTAGAAACATTCCTTTAGAGTATTTGGCTACTATAATTTCCACTTGATAAGCCACTTGGTTGAGCTATCATTTGTGGCCAGGTCGCTTCTGAAAAAGAGCTAAGTGGGCCTTACCTGGTAGAATAAAACAAATATTTTTACTAGTTTTTTTGTCTTCTTGGTTTTTTTTTCGGTAAAGTCACGTAGAAGGGAGTTAATAAAATAATAAAAATGAAACATAATAAAATACAATTCTCACGACGTGTCGGCCACAACGCAAGCAGCCGTCCTCAGGTGAAGAACAGGTCTGTCGGAAAGACAGCGTCTGAATGAACACCACCAAGCTTGGCAGCGTATATTTAAGTTTATTTGTCGTAAGAGATTGAGCAAATAAGTAAATAGTGGTGGTGAGCCACAACCTCCGATAGTAGATTCCTATGGGAGTGTCTTCCGGTGGCAGAAGACATCATCTGGAAGAGGCCTGTCTTGCGAGGTGGTAACCCCCAACGCGACCCTCGCAACAACCCACTTGCACCATTGGAACCTCATTTGCCAGTAAAAAATATGATAATTGGTTTTTTACCCTTTTATCTGGCAACAAAACTGACACATTTTTTACGAGGAGTCATGTTTGCATAGACCACAATACCTGCGGTCATAATGCAAACAAAAAACATAACTCTGATAATGTATGCACTGTCCTGGAAGTTGATTGGTCCACACCCGATTATGACTGCAAGTATTGTGGTCTATAAAAACATGACTCCTCGTAAAAAAGGTGTCAGTTTTGTTGCCAGATAAAGGGTAAAAAACCAATTATCAACAACCCACTTGCTGTACTGCCAACCTCCCCGTCACCTCGCAGCCAAGCGGGTCTGACGGTCTCACACATCTGCCCGATCCACCAACTTTTTAGAAGCGCTGGGTGACGGACACGTTTCACCATGCCCAGCGATCATTTAAAAGGAGTGGCTCTTCTTGTTCTTCTTAACCTGGGGTACACGATGCCCTTTCTGGGGGCTACGAGACATGGCCAGATTTGTTTGGAAGGTAAATAATCGAAAACGCAAATTAGGCACGGGCACGTGAGTAGAACTTATTTTTCTTGGTTCTTTCGGTAAAGTCACGTAGAAGGAAAATAAAAAAATAATAAAAAAATTATTTTGTCAAGACGCTCTTCGCCCCTCCATCCCAGCATAAATAGTCGCTCCAAGCCTGGGGCGTGCCATTCAGACTCTGCCTTCTCGACAGACCTGTTCTCCACGTGAAGACGGCTGCTTGCGTTGTGGCCAAAACTTCGTGAGAATTATTTTATTATGTTTTATTTGTATTATTTTATTATTTTCTTTCTACGTGACTTTACCGAAAGAACCAAGAAGATGAATCCCTGCAGTCACGAAAGCTTTAAATCGAAATATAACTTACTTTGTTTCATCAAACCCTCTGCGTATTATTGACATTATACATCTTTTTCTTCACGATTGAGAACGAAAGGGTTGCAAGGCTGTAGCAGAGGTTAAGAGCCACTGATTGAAAGCAATGTAATCGTTACATTTATTTATATTTGTATGGACCTCGGTACTCATTGTTGTGGATTCCGGGTGTTGCAAATGCATCAGAGAAGGCCAACGCCAACATGAATGCAGATCGGCTGCTCACAGAGGGCTCCCTTTGTTCCATCGACAAGCTCTGGTGCCGTATGTCCGGCGGTCTCCCGCATTAATTTCACCAAAAATGTGGACAATGCGACTCGCGTCACCGTCGCCTGCATTTCCACGCTGCCCTTAATTGAAACGCTCTCGCTCGAAGGGGGAGTTCGGATTCTCGCTCGGCGGTGCTCAAGACAGCGCCCGTGAACGTTGCCTAGCAACTTTCCAAAACGCGCAAGTGTCGCGCTAAATAGCGGAGAATGAGTTTCTTGATTATAAAACAAAACCAAAAATGTTACAGCAACACGCGGTTCTTAATCGCCGAGTTTTTTTCTCCCATGCAAAACAATAACAACAACGCAATCTTGATTTGAAGCTTTCGTGACTGCAGGAATCCATACTCTTTGGTTCTTTCGGTAAAGTCACGTAGGTAGAAAAATAAAATTAAACAAAAAATAAAATATCACGACGTTTCAATCGCAACACAAGCGGTCGTACTCAGGCGGAAAAAAATAATAATCCAGCAGTGGAACTGCTGAACGAGCGAGAGAGCTGTTGCAACAACAAAGAGGTTATTTATGTGGCGATGGGCAAGCAAGCGGGGTCTGATCTGGAAAGGAATTGCTCGCCCAACGCCACATATATAACATCTTGATGTTGTAACAGCTCTCTCGCTCGTTCAGCAGTTCCACTGCTGGATGATATTTTTTGCCGCCTGAAGACAACCACCTTGTGTTGCGATCGAAACGTCGTGATTTTTATTTTTTCTACCTACGTGACTTTACCGAAAGAACCAAAGAGTAACAACAACGTAGAATACAATTATTTTTTGGCTGACAACTGCTGAGCACAAAGAGGCCAAAGGGCCAGAAACGGACAGTGCTCTCAAAGGCGTACACGACGAGAGTGAACGGGTTTCTTAAATCGACCGAGGTTATTATAAGAACTCGGGGAAAAGAACGATGGGATACAATTCCAAAGTGGAGCAGTGCGAGAGAAAAAACAGAAATGAGAAGTGTTGCGACGCCCATCGTGACGACTGATTAGATGGGCGAGTGGGTGTGTGGGTGGGTGAATGATTGTGTCAATGTGGGGGTGAGTGAGTGGCTGGGTGAGTGAGTGGTTGAGAGTCTGTTGGTGAGTGTGTTGTTGTGATCTGCATTGTGGTGAGTGGGTGAGTGAGTGTGTAGTTGAGTGAGTGGGTGAGTGATCGGGTGGGTGAGTGAGTGGTTGAGAGTCTGTAGGTGAGTGTGTTGTTGTGACCTGCAGTGTGGTGAGTGGGTAAGTGAGTGGGTAGTTGAGTGAGTGGGTGAGTGGTCCGGTGGGTGAGTGAGTGGTTGAGAGTCTGTGTGAATGTGTTATTGTGACTTGCAGTGTGGTGGTTAGACACGGTGTGGATGCGATAAAACAAAACACCCCCCTTGAACCAGGGAATTGATTACGTCTCCCTCATTGATGATTATAATAATTTAGTGCATTTGGTATTCACTCCATTCTTGTGAGGCTTTCCCAAATGTGCCATGTTTCATAGACGAGTACTGCCTGCTAGTCGGTTACGTTGCCATGTGGTTTTTACCCAAATAATACATTTGTGGGTCATTTTACTCATTGGGAAAATTTCCTCATTGGGAAAATTTGCACCGTGGTACCAGCACACAAGTGGACCATCATTATCATGAAGCAGACCGTGCGTGTATTTTTTGGTTAATACGCCCATTTCATCCCATCATCCCTCCGGGGTTGAAAAATTTGGTACCAATTTGTTCGGGGATTCAACAGCGGTTGTCGTACGGATTGACCGCGTCTCCCCAAATAAAGGACCGCATCAATGCTCATTTGATATTAAAAAAATCACTCGGATTTTTGTTGAAATCTTCGACACACGCAGCATTAACCAGGGCGGTCGCTCGGCTCGAACCGCAACAAGTGGGGGACAAAGCGACCGCTCGGCCACATCACCGCCCAACGACGATAACTCGGAAGTGGTTTGCAAATTTGTATCCGACCCTGAGTTGTGAACATGTTTTCCCGCATAATTTTGTCAAGTTCTGATCAAAGGGCTTGATGTTGACGGATAGATCTGCATACTCTTTGTTTTTTTTCGGTAAAGTCACGTAGGTTAAAAGAAAACAAATAAATTATATCACAACGTTTCGGAGGCAACACATAAACTAAGATTATGAATCCTTGCAGTCACGAAAGCTTCAAATCTAGGATAGATCTGCGTAAGCGCGTGAGGCGTGATGGGTACAATCACCGGTCACATATGAATGAATGCACAGGAGAAAATAAAAAAAGCTAACCAAAAACCCCACATCATTAAAAATGTCGTTTTACTCGGTGGCTGTGGCTGAGGCTCAGGAGACCTCGCATTGCTCTTGTCAAATCGCTGAGCAAGTCCCGCCGAGATTTCGGCGTCATATTCAAGGTGGAATTCACCGGTGGTCGAACGCAGTTCTCTGGCGTCAAGGTGTTAATGGTTTCCAGCCCCAGGTCACTAATCACCGGAACAATTAATGCAGATGAATTTAGAGTTTTTACGTTAATTCAGGCGAATACGAATTTTGTGCTGAAAGAGTCATAAATTGAATGGATGTTTGACAAGGCAACGGTCGTAGCGTATCGAATTGATGGTCTCATCCCCATCGTACTCTTAGCTCTTTCGGTAAAGTCACGTAGGTAAAAAAAATGAAATTAAAATCAATACAAATAAAATAAAAATCACGACGTTTCGGAGGCAACACAAGTCTCCGTCATCAGGTGGGACCGTCACAGCCAGATTGGCTGCATCAAACCTTGATGCAAACCTTGATGCAGCCAATCTGGCTGTGACGGTCCCACCTGATGACGGAGACTTGTGTTGCCTCCGAAACGTCGTGATTTTTATTTTATTTTTATTAATTTTAATTTCATTTTTTTTTACCTACGTTACTTTACCGAAAGAGCTAAGAGTATGAATCCTTGCAGTCACGAAAGCTTCAAATCTAGAATCATCCCCATCGTGTTAAAATCTATTCAACATTTTACTTCATCCCGCGTTTTCGAGCGCTGAGAATCAAAAACGCAACAGTTTGATGGCGATGCAACAACACTTTTTGCGGAGCACCATAAAAGTTCGGATCGAGATGAGGCCTTTTGAAGCAATCTCAGTGACATCATCATTTGTGGTCTTTGATCTGACACAGGGTGATGCACCGCCTCCTGCTACACTTCCAATTGTGAATGTCTTCATCTCAATAAGCGACGCCAAGAGCAGCATTGCGTCACCAATTGCACCGTGAAAATGTGAAAGAAAATATGCGGAGGACTCCGTTTTTTTGTGTGTGTCTACACCAACAAAATAAAGCCACGTGTTAGTGCGGACCAACATCCCACGGCATTTGTTCCAGCGAGCAAACCCTTGACCGGTTTCGACATTCTGGGCATCACCGGCAGAGTCGGGGCCCGTTCAACAATTGCCGTGAGATGAGAATCTAAGTAGCAGACACACACAAAAAAAAACAACCCCATGAAGTAATAGCGGTTGGGCCGGCATTGCATTTGAGCTTGTGGTTCAGTTTATGGGCGGTGCGCGCTGCTCTGATGCACAGTGGTCAAAGTGACATCTCAGAAGGCAGCGAGCGAGAGAGAAAGAGTGAGAGAGGTGGGCCATTAGCCACGCTGCAACCCTTCCCCCCTCCCCCCCCTCCCCTCCCCCTCTGGAGAAGGACCGCTATTGATCAAAAAAGTGCATCTCTTGGGGATCATGCGCGTTTATGGATCTGCCTTTTTAGAGCAGCCAAGGCGCGGAGGGTGCAATCTTTTAACAAATTGGTGCCCGCCAAAGCAACGTACACGGTCCTCCATCGCGCGGCGCGCACGTCACGAGGGTCGTAACGGAGAGATCGCGAGAGAGAGAGTCGCGCTCGCACGCAGAGCCATTGAGTCAGCCTGGCACCGCTCGGAAGCGTGGTCGTTAATGAAGGGGACGCAGCCACGGATGAAAAGTGTGCAAAGAAGCGTCGGGGGGGGGGGGAGATGCAAGTTAAACGTTTTCATTGAGAGAACGAGGAACACGTGGACTCGAGAAACGTGTGTTATGTAGGCTATGCATAGTTGGTGATCGTCAGCAGTGGAACGTTGCCCTGTACGTATTTGTCCAAAACCCCCCAGGTCTCCCTTGAACGATATCCTCTTGTCTCGCTGGGTTCACGCTCACCTGCTTGTAAATAATGGTAACGTTCGTACTTAGGTGTGGATTTTCTCCAGGTACTCAAAAATGTGTGCAAGTTGACCTTCTTTCGCACCGTACGTAGCCAACCGCGTTAATCGGAGGTGCGGGGGATTGACAACAAACTAAACACAAAAAACATTTTCCAAACAAATTAGTTTTCAACGTAGAGTTAAAGCTGCATAGCTCCCAGTTATTTCCTGATGTCTACAGCAACAACAACAACAACAGCGGCATTCGCCGCTAAGTGGCAGGCTATGTGCACTTTAAGGCCACGTAAAGTGTCAAACGCCCGCTGGCAGGAGGTCAGGGGACAGACCCAGCTGCCATGGGTTGGCTGACTGAGATGATTGGCCGATGTATTCAGCACAAACAAAGACAAAGATCCCTCGTGTAGCCTTAACGGACTGTTGGGGCAAGTGCTGTTAGCGAGCACCTATGAAGGCTGGCACGGCACACGAGGGGGTGGGTGGCCAACACCACGCCCGGCCGTCTTTGTCTCCCCGATGGCGATGTTTACACATCGCACCAGGCACTCATTTGAGGCCGAGTCCACCTTGGGGAGGCTCAGGACCGCTTCAGATAATCTTCACTGATTTTGACCGTGAGCGGGAATCGAACTCGGGTCGCCAGGTTTGTAGCGCAGCGTAGCGCTAACCGCTCCACCACCGCTCCCCACGCACACACACACACACATCTCCACGATGATGTGGCCAATTCACCTTGATGCCTGGACCCGATTCAACATGAGCGTCGATACTCTTGGTGAGGCTTCCCTCGGTGTGTAAAGATTACTCAAGGCAAGTCAGTGCCTCTCGGCCGAGAGCACTGAGAATTCAGGAAAACCCAGGCACGCGGTTCAACTGGTCGGGGGGCACGGGTTTCTCAAGCGTAAGCGAGTCGATGGTCACAGTGCAGTCACCAAATAACACATTAGCCTCACGTTATTGACACACCGGGCACAGTTGTGGGGTGCGCGTCCTACTTTCAGGAGCATCTCACAATCCGGAGAGTGTACGGTAACATTTACAACAAAAATAAAAATAAAACCCAGCCGGATCGTTGTCTTGTCCGGAATGATTGAGACGTGCCAACATCTGGAGGGTTGTGGCGCCACACGCTCACGGAGTCCCCCCCCCCTCCTCTCAGTCTCCCTGCGAAACACCACAGAGCACACGCGCATCGATCGGAGGGCTCGCTCTCGTATGTCAGGAGTCAGCGGTTCGTTTGCGCGCGCGCGCACGTTTGCGATACGCGCGGCGTATTCATACGCGGCGAGACCGGGGCATCGTCATTAGACCGAGGAGATGGATGGCAGTCTCAGCCACAGATAACCAGTGGGACGTTCGCTCAGCAGTTGGCTGCAACGTTGGCAGGGGCTCTTGTCGTCCCTTTGAAACGGGCGCTGGCTATGCGCCGCGGGGGCGAGCGGGTACGGGAAGGATGATGGTTCGTGGTGGTGTTGGCAGCAGCGCCGGATGAAGCTAGTGCGGGGCCTGTTGCATGTGTTATAAAGGGGCCCGAAATAAAAAAAAAACGTAAATATTAAAACACACATTTTAAACTTCCATGGTAAAGTGATTGTATTCTTGGTTCTTTCAGTAAAGTCACGTCGAAGGAAAATAATAAAATAATAAAAATAATATATAATACAAATTCTCACGACGTTTTGATTGCAACACAAGCAATCATCATCAGGTGTGAAAACTACAGAAATACAATTTTAGCTGAAGTGGGAGAGATGCTGTGGTAAGTGGGTTATAGAAGTTACACCATCTCTCCCACTTCAGCTAAAATTTCCTTGCTGTAGTGTTCACACCTGATGATGATTGCTTGTGTTGCAATCGAAACGTCGTGAGAATTTGTATTATTATGTTGTATTGTTATTATTTTATCATTTCCCTTCTACGTGACTTTACCGAAAGAACCAAGAATATGAATCCCTGCAATAGTCACGAAAGCTTTAAATCGAACAAAGAACCAAGAAGAAGTCGAACAAAGTGATTGTATTTTTTTCATTTGCTGTACAGCCACAGATAATACGGCGAGGACCGAGTTACAATAAGTCGAGCCGTGACACACCGATGCTGCCGGCGAGCGCATTTGCGATGTTGGAGGCGATGGGTGGACCTCGGTGTTGGCGGAGGGCCCTGAGATGGTAGTTGACCCCTCCGGTCGGTGCGGGTTTGCTGAAGGCGGCGAGCGAGCACCGGAGTGCAGTGTCAACGTGACCGATGGATTTTGCCGCACGTGCGTCTACTTCCCAGGCCTGTGCAACCTGGTGTGTGCAACCTGGCGTGTGCAACCGGTTGTCTGCAACCGGTTGTCTGCAACCTGTTGTGTGCAACCTGTTGTGTGCAACCTGGTGTGTGCAACCTGGTGTGTGCAACCTGGTGTGTGCAACCTGGTGTGTGCAACCTGTTGTGTGCAACCTGTTGTCTGCAACCTGTTGTGTGCAACCGGTTGTCTGCAACCTGTTGTGTGCAACCTGTTGTGTGCAACCTGGTGTGTGCAACCTGGTGTGTGCAACCTGTTGTGTGCAACCTGTTGTCTGCAACCTGTTGTGTGCAACCTGTTGGGCGCCCATCCATGCGTTAACCAGTCTCTCTCTCTCTCTCTTTAACTTGCTTAGCTTTCAAGATCTGATGGGATCGGGTGCATTCCTTAGTGTTTTGGCAGATGGTGGAGATAGCAGATCGGGCATTGCTGAAGGAGGTGTACCTTGGCACTAGACGTGTTTCTGTTGTTGTTGCTGCTGCAAAAAATGAGCGATCGTCACATAATGAAGTATTTAAAAGTATTGTTAAAATTAATATTTCACCCCCCAAATGTATGCACGTTGAACTTTCGCGCACCGTACGTATTCAACTGTGCTGATCGTTACAAGTTCCTATTTTCAGAGCAGTGCAAATCCTTCGTGTTAGAGAACGACCCGGAGAAGCGGATGTCACAAGGCTACCTCTGAAATCCATTAATCAAGCGGCCTCTGCTCCACACAGCAAGGGGGGGCCAAGCGCTTTCCCACCGGCTCAGCCACCTCGAGAGTCAAACTCCTAACTTAATTCTCAGCTGCTGGAAATTCGCCAATTTAATTGTGGACGCGACTTTAACGCGACGCTTTTTGGGTGGCCAGGAGGCTGAGACCATCAATTCGCTCAGCCTGTGGAACTCTGTTCAATCGCAGGTGACCGAGGCCTGGATTGGAACCCCCGACCTCAGCCGTGCCGGCTCAGGGCTCTGAGCGAACTGAACACTGAATTCAAAAGCGTGTTTTTTAATTCTACACCTGCAGGTATCGTCCAGTAACCGCCGATATTAGTACGCGATTCGTAACGATTTCAACATGTTAAATATCCCCAGCTGCCTCTGGGGGGGGGGGGGAGATATGTCTAGCAAGTTGATGTTCTTAGCCTGGTCACCAATATTAGCACAACAGCACACAATGAAATTCTATTTTTTTTACTCGGAGCTTTGCTTGGACCAGCTCTCGGCATTAAAAAGACGTGGGTTGATTGCCACGCGATGCACGAAAACACAAAACCGAACTCTTTGCAGGGCATGTAAAACGAGAACCGCACCTTGATTTGTCTCTAACGAGGCTTAATTAAAGGGACGTCAGACGAAGTCAGATGTCATCTTACCGGGCAATTCTCTGACAAAGCCGTGCAAACTGCTCGCTGCGAGATTTCCGAATGGAAGCGTCTTCATCCCGTGACGTTATGCTCGCATAGCTGGGTCGGAATATAATGATCCCGATTCGTATCTGGCTAAATTTACGGTATACAATTGGACGCAAAGATGACCGGTCGTCAACATCAGGCATTGTCCATTCGCAGCTGGTCTGGTCTAAGGCCTCCCCAGTCCATCACCACCATCAATATATCACACACCGATCGCATTACTGCATATCTGTGGTGGCCATCCTCTTGGGTGTATTCTCTCCTTTGGCTGCCATTCCATCGCCAGTCTCGTCTGTCAGCCGACATCTCTTCCGGCGATATTGACTCGCCCGAGATAAAATCACCATTCATCACGTTCAGCATGCCGCTGATTTGCCTTTTGTTCCGTGACCCGTGTTCATCTTTCATTCTCTCAGGAATGTATCTCTCGACGCCTCTTCGCGCACCTCGGGGCTTTTGTTCGGGTTGCTTCGTGTTTCTGATTCAAACGTTGCGGCTGGAAGTATGAACCGAATGAATATTTTCTATTTTACACTGAGACCTCCTTTACCAGTGGCAAAATATAGTAATAGGTTTTTACCCTTTCAACTGGTACAAAAACTGACACAGGAGGTCTCATAGTGTAAATGCTTACCCTGAGCTCTCAATACTCTGATAGTGCGCTGTTTTTGAGTTGTACGCCTTTTGGCGTCATCTGGTCCAACACCAATGGAGACTAGGCTCCATTGGTGTTGGACCAGTGCAACGAGCTGTCTCGGGTGTGGACCAATCAACTTCAAGGACAGTGCATATCATTATCATTATCAGAGCTGTTTATTTTTGTTTGCATTTTGACTGCTTGTGTTGTGGTTATTGCAAACATGATCCCGTGTATAAAGGTGTCAGTTTTTTTTACCAGTTGAAAGGGTAAAAACCTATTACTATACTTTCTATTTTTTCAGGCACAGTTGCGTTGGGGAGGAGGTGGGGGGGTAACGCTGCTTTTCACGATCGCATTCAATTTTTGACCGATGAAATACTCAAGTCGCACTGACCCGCTCTGATCACTTCCCCGCACCACCGCCAGCCTCCCAGGCGATGCCACGTGGCCGACGGATCCACAACCTCAGAGGGCCTGGCGGAGGTTGTGTGTCCGTCCCTTAGGGTACACACTGCGAATCGGGGCGACTGGCCTGGGCCCCCCTCGCTTTTGGGGGGGGGGGGCGCGCTTCGACGTTTTTTCTCTTTCGTTTGAAGGCGTCTGTGGGGGGGGGGATTTGCCACTAGCACCGAACCCCCCCCAATTGGAAAGCCCTGCTTGTGGCTTATGTGTGGCGGTCATGGGGTGTTGGTTTATTTGTTTTAACCATACTTCACCACACCGGTTAGTGCGGGGGTTGGTGAATAGTGGGGGCTTGGGGACCGGTTATGATATCGCTCATCACTCAAGTTGATCCCTTTGTGCATGTGTGGGATTTCTTAAAGGCGCTTCCCAATGGGAGAACACGCACACGTGTTCACACACACACACGTGCACACGTGCCAAATGTTCCAAACAAGATCCCTCGTGAGAAATTGTCTCGGGACTCTGCGAGTCCAATAATTTCCCCGTCAAATGCACAGCTTATAGTAAAAATAAATAAATAAACAAATGCAATGGACCTTCGTGTGGCTAAATAGAGGAATGTTGCGCAATTGATCGAATTCATGAATATGTGAATTCATGAATAAAACAAACGCCTTCGACACTGACGAGTTATTATGGGTACGCGACGCACACACGCACGCACACACGTGTCGAGTAACAACACACCGTTGTCAAGGTATCTGGTATTAGTGGTGCGCTTCTAGCGGCCGTCTGGAACGCTCTTCCTTCCGATATTCGGAAGCCACTTGAGCTACGCAACTTTTAACTCGAGATTGAAAACTCATTTATTTTAGAACTACTTTTTGTATTTAGTTTGTTGACCAACCCCCGCGCCTCCGAGTAGCACGGTTGGCGACGTATGGTGCGAAAGAAGTTCAACATGCATACGTACAGGTGTTCGGCGGAGTGCGTACAGGGGGATGGGAATGCTTTTATTATTATTATGATGCACCCCCACCCATTCCCTTCGCACGTTCTGATTGGCGTATAGCCCACGCGCCAGCCAGCGTCTCGACGTTTGTTTGAACGTTGTGTTGAACGTTGTGTTGAACGTTGTGTTGAACGTTGTGTTGAACGTTGTGTTGAACGTTGTGTTGAACGTTGTGTTGAACGTTGTGTTGAACGGTGTGTTGAACGTTGTGTTGAACGTTGGGAAGGAGAGGTGACGTGGGGTGCCACGGTGGTGAGATGTTAACTACCTCGCCTGGTATACAGGAGGTTCTTGGGTTCGATTCCGACCCTGGCGCCTGGTTTACATTGCGAGTTTGCGTGTCTCTCTCTCCCGGTGGTCGCGTGGATTTTTCTCCAGGTCCTCCGGTTTTTCCCTCCACATTTAGTATCAACATGATTTTTTAGAGTATTTGGCTGCAATACATTGCCACGCGACAAGCCACTTTGTTGAGCTATCATTTGTCGCCAGGTCTCTTCTGAAAAAGAGCCGTATAGCTAAGTGGGCCTTGCCTGGTAGAATAAAAAAAATTGTTTAATAAAAAAAGTCTAATAGAATGAGAATGGATTTTTGGTTTTTACTGTGCCGCCTCCAAACACACACACACATCCCGGTAAATTAGCGGTAGTTTGTGGTGATTAGCAGGGCCGCCATAATTAATTCTAGATTTGAAGCTTTCGTGACTGCAAGGATTCATATTCTTAGGTTTTTTCGGTAAAGTCACGTAGGTAAAAAATAGAAATTAAAATGAATAAAGTCACAAACCGCACCTCTCCATAACAAAGGCTCAGTCTTTTGATCTGCAAGTCTATTCTTAGTCTTAAGCCTCACCTTACCATATTAATAAAAAGTGTGCCTTTCCGGGCCCTTCCCCCCTCCACCATTATATATACGGAGTGGTAGCTCTTGTAATCTCTCATTTACTTGATACAGCTGTCGTGGCTGTGACGGTTCCACCTGAAGACGGAAGCTTGTGTTGCCTCCGAAACGTCGTGATTTTTTATTTTTATTTTATCTTACTTTTATTAATTTAAATTTAAATTTTTTTACCGCCATAATTAGCTTAGATTGGTTTATCCAGGTGTTTCTCCAGATTGATTTATCCAGGTGTTCATCCAGATTGGTTTATCTAGGTGAGAACTCATGAGAACAGGAGATTCTCAGGAGTTTCATTTGCAAGAGAGGTCAAAACTGAGTAAAAACATCTTTTAAACAAATGAAAAGTACCGTACAAGAAAAATCAAACAGAATTGGAGCAGAACAACTGCGTTTCATGAGAATTCAAATATGCCGCTCAATTGAAACATATGTATGATTATCAATATTAAATCAAATAACATTTTCTCTCGTAGATATAGGTTTCTGCAGCCGAATTTCTTTGAAAACATCAAAAGTAAAAATTATTTAGAAGCAAAACTAATAATGGTAGATGATGATTATTACGATGACGATATAGTTACCTAATCTGTTCAATGATTAGCGGCTGTTAAAAGTGCATCGAACCATTGACCGTCGCAATACGCGCAAACGTGCACATGATAATAGATTATTTATGCCTCTGAACAAATGATATGCAACTACTATCCATAGTTCACTGATGTCGATCTCCTGGCACGGCTGTTGAATCACCCTGCTGCTGCTGCTCTATTTAAGACCGGGAGCAAGAGCAGAGCCTCACCATTCTGGAAAATCGCCCGATGACGCTGGATGCAATTACCAGCGAAACGTCGTACTCAAGTTTGAAATGATGTTGATTCACTCTTCAACACACCGGTGGGCTAAAGTAGTGAACTATTTGTCCTTTGTCAACGTGACGCATTTTTTACTGTTTGCCCGTGTCGGGTGGTGGAGGGTTACGACACATTTATAAATAACGCGATCTAACCCAAAAACCTTTATTATGAATGTACAAGCGGTTTAAATGGGCGTGGCACAGGCGAAGAGGGCAATTGGGTACAGGCTGCCGCGTTGCAAGCGACAGCGCACCTAGAACACAACGTGAAACAAATGCCTTGGGAACATGAAACACACTGAGAATTAACAACATTGATTGAAAACTAATCTTCGGTTGAAAACTTATTTGTTGTCCTTCCCCCCCTCCCTGCCCGCACCTCTAATTAGCACGCTTTGCTACGTACGGTGTGAAAGAAGTTCAACATACATCAACCACGAAACAACTGCCTTACTAACACAAATCACACCGATACATGCCGCCAAACAAATGCCTTACGAACAAAGCAAAAAAACATACAAACAAACAACACGAAATCCCACCGATACACGGACATGAAGCGAATGCCTCACTAATGTGACTGCATTTCGCTGCGGCGACTTTGTTGCGCACGAAGCACACAGTGGACGCATCGAATGTCAAACTCCCAATTTCAATTTGACTTTTGTCCAACTACGGCACTGTCGTGCGACTTCCAGGAGCTCAGACTCCCAATCCTGGACATTCGGGCAAAAGCATTGCTGTGACACGACCGGATTACGTTTCAGAATCAGAATATTTATTTCTAGATTTGAAGCTTTCGTGACTGCAAGGATTCATATTCTTAGGTTTTTTTCGGTAAAGTCACGTAGGTAAAAAATTAAAATTAAAATAAAAAATTAATAAAAATCACGACGTTTCGGAGGCAACACAAGCTTCCGTCTTCAGGTGGAATATTTATCTATACTAGAGGAATCCGATGAGCTATGAAGCTATTTTTCTTTACATATGTCTCGGAGTTTGATGGGTGCTGTTCGTGTTTTAATGGCCCCCCTCTGTATATTCACTTCCTTTCCTTGACTCTTACCACCACCCTCGCCCAATGCCAACCACTCCACTGATATTCCATCGACCTTAGTTATCTCGGGTCTGGCTTGTAAATGTGATATCGGAATCGTAAAATCTGTATTAAATATAAAACGACACGACTTTAATTTCGGCACTGTAACTGTACGCATCGCGTTGCTCTGGTTATTTATCACAGTGCCACAATATTGTATTCCAATCATTGTAAAGTAGTACAATGTATTTTAGACGGAGATGGAGCGGAATTACATTTGTTCACGTGCAGTTGCTGGGGTGGATTGGCAACACCGCAGGATTGCGAGAGGCGGTTTTTGGGAGGCCTTAATCCAGCAGGGGATCGAACATGGCTACTGCTGTTGCTGATGATATATTTTTTTCCGGACACCTTAACATCTGTGTCCGTGGGCTGGAGGCCCCAAAATCCCAAACCTTAATCGGGCCCTCGATTGTGGCTGCTTGTGGCGTGCATGGCCACAGCACGACTTTGTTATAAATAGGACATCAAGGAGCAAACTTGTCAGAGTGGGTTAAGCCTCCATCCGGTTTGACGAAACTGCCTAATGAAGTGTGGCCTACCCCTGCTTGGGTGGCCATCTGGAACGTGGAAGAGAGAGGGTGGCGGTTGGTTGGGGAGGAAGGCGGGGATGGGGGCGACTTTGATTTTGAAGGGGCTCTTCGTGGGCCAGACAACTCCGGCGCAAATGTCGATGGTGGCCACAAGGTGTCGCTACACCTCCGTTGACGAGGCGCTTGATTTGGAGCAACATTTTTTTTTTCAACAAATGTAACGGTAGTTTGCAGCCTTGAGCCGTTTGCCAAAAATAATAAAAACAATTCTGCTTATCGGTAACACCCAGGGTGGCAGATGCTGACAACGATTTTTCTTAAATCATTGTATCTCTACATTACACATTTGTCGGATAGCAAAGTCATGGTGGTAGCTCTTATTGAGACAAAGGTTGTTAAAAAAGGGGCACATTTCAAGCGAGGATATACTGGGTAAACATGAAATAGTTGGCACCCGTTGGGCCAACGCTGCAATGTTGACCGCGTAGTTTCCGAAAAGAATAAACGCGCTTTGAAACGTTTACAAAATATTAAAGTATAAATGTGTGCCTATAAAACAGATATGCAGGTAAGCCGCGCTTTCTGCAAAAGTCGTGTTTGTCACCTCACGTGGTACCAACCAACCCACCCTCATATCATTTATGGAAAATTGTCCCGACGTTCTGACACGGCCATCGTGTACCACCCAAGAGAGCGAGCAACCGAGATGACCTGTTATATGGCTTAAAGCACGGAATCTCAGTCGCGCTGGCTAATTGCTCTGACACGGCCATCGTGAGCTCCCTGACTGCTGCCCGGTTACCGTGGGTTAAACCTATAGCACCTATACCAGCGATGTGACAGCACCCTGAGGAATCACTCTCTAAGCGATGAGATGAATTCCTCGTGATTCGGGGCTTGCGATAGCGATGAAAGCATTTGATGTATTCCTTGTCATTTCATTCGTATTGTTGATCATTTATCCAGCCTTGATTTTATACAATTCGTTTTTTTATTTGTGACGCTATTGCCTAATTGGCAGTGGTTTATGTATGCATGTTGAACTTCTTTTGCACCGTGCGTAGACCAACCGTGCTGATCGGAGATGCGGGCGGAAGGACAACAAAACCAAACACAAAAAGCTGCTCGGACGAGATGAGTTTTCAGTTAAAAAAATTCGTTTTCAATTTTGACTGACTGCCCTCTGCTGCCCAAAACGTGGTCCCGTAGCAGCCTACAGCACCCGTTTTTATGCAGAGTAGTCGCTATACGTCCAAATTACGAATACAACTCGGTTTAACTCAATGAATCAATGCACAGTTATAGTAATAGGTTTTTACCCTTTCAACTGGTACAAAAACTGACACCTTTATACAAGGGTAAAAACCCATTACTATATTTTGCCACTGGTAAAGGAGATGTCTCATAAAATGCACAGTTACACAACACATCATGAGCTGCCCGCGGGGAGACGGACAACCGCTCTCGTGGCAAGAACCCACCGGACTTGGCATGGTATGCAAGCATATTCATTCAGACGCTGTCTTTCCGACAGCCCTGTTCTTCACCTGAGGACGGCTGCTTGCGTTGTGGCCGAAACGTCGTGAGAATTATTTTATTATGTTTTATTTTTATTACTTTATTATTTCCCTTCTACGTGACTTTACCGAAAGAACCAAGAAGATGAATCCCTGCAGTCACGAAAGCTTTAAATCTAAAAATATATTGAACTTCTTTCGTACTGTACGTCGCCAAATCGTGGCAATCGGAGGTGCGGGGTAGTTGCCAAACCCCCGTGCTCTGACATGGTGCCAATTCCTCATCTTTTGTACGGCTTTGTGTGTAGAGAGAGAGAGAGAAGTGATTTTGCCATCCAATTGCTTTCTGTGAGAGTTGGTCAATTGCAGACACACCTCTCGCGTTATGTGTCTCGTGCAGCGCGCGATGTTACGCGCTCCGCCGCGGTTTGTTGTTGGCAAAGGGGGAAGAGTCGTGGATTCTTTGCTCGTGCGTTCGACGTTTCGCATCTTCCGCGCTTGGCGCCGACCCGGTTAATTCACTCTGCCCATTGCTTCCGTGGAAGGTGGAAGCCAGGCAGTGTGGCCGTGGGCTCGCTGATGAGCTGTGTTGAGCGTTTAGGTGGACGTGCCGGGCAAAAACCAAGAACTGGTCCATGCCATTTCGATGCTGAAATTAAATTTTCACCCAAAATAGCTGTGGGGACACGGCCATTGTGAGTCTTTTGAGTGACGGGCAGCGGTGGTGTAGCAGTGAACCCGGCGACCCGAGTTCGATTCCCGCTCACGGCCAACACCAGCGACGATTATCTGAACCGGTCCTGGGCCTCCAGCTAAGTTTATTCAGCCTCGAATGTGTACTTGCCATGGTGTGGAAACTTCGCCACTGGGGAGACGAAGGCGGACGGGCGTGGTGCTGGCCACCCACACCCTCGTGTGCCGTGCCGGTGTTCTTCGCTGCTTGCCAACAGCACTTGCCCCTACAGTCTGTTAAGGCTACACGGGGAGCCTTTGCCCCCTTTCTCACCTTCCACGACGTTGTTTTACCCGCCTGTGTCTCACCCCCCCAATCTCTGACCCTCCCCCCACCCCATCCCCTCCACCCGCACCACGTGGCTGAGCAGGGAGTAGAAGGATGATGCTGCCCTGGTCTGCGAAGGACTGCGGGCCGCTGTCCATCCCCCTGCTGCTGAGCCTGCTGGTGCTGGCCGGGGCTCCCACGGCCAGAGGCTCCAGCCACCACAGAGGCCCTGGTGAGGGCGGGGGCGGTGTGAGGGGGGGAGTGGGGTGGTGTGAGGGGGGGGTGTGAGGGGGGGAGTGGGGTGGTGTGAGGGGGGGGGGGGTGTGAGGGGGGGGGTGTGAGGGGGGGGGTGTGAGGGGGGTGGTGTGAGGGGGGGGAATGGGGTGGTGTGAGGGGGGGGTGTGAGGGGGGGAGTGGGGTGGTGTGAGGGGGGGGGGTGTGAGGGGGGGGGTGGGGGTGGTGTGAGGGGGGGAGTGTGAGTGGGGTGGTGTGAGGGGGGGAGTGTGAGGGGGGGGGTGTGAGGGGGGGTGTGAGGGGGGGGGTGTGAGGGGGGGGGGAGTGGGGTGGTGTGAGGGGGGGGAGTGCGGTGGTGATGGGGGGGGAGTGAGGTGGTGTGAGTGGGGGGGAGAGTGCAGTGGTGTGAGAGGGGGGGAGTGCGGTGGTGTGAGGGGGGGGTGCGGTGGTGAGGGGGGGGGGGTGGTGGGGGGGAGTGGGGTGGTGTGAGGGGGGGGGGAGAGTGCGGTGGTGAGGGGGCGGGTGGTGGGGGGGGGGTAACGGTGCCAAACATCCGCTCCATCTGCTTCACGGGGGACGTTTAAGATCCGCTGATGTCTTTCGGAACGCGTAGCCCATTGCGTTGCGAATTTTACAAATTCTGAAAATTGCAATTGCACCCATCGCCTCCCTACTGTGGGACCACCTTCACCATGATAGCTCTCGCGTTATACTGGTAGGAACCTCTTGGTTACACCAGCACACAGGGGATTATTGTGTCCGTCCGTCGTGCAGGGAGGGGCTGGGTGGGAATGGAGGGGCTGGGTGGGGAGGGGAGGGTGGGAGGGGCTTGGTGGGGAGGGTGGGGCTGGGTGGGGGGTGGGAGGGGTGGGGCTGGGTGGGGAGGGGCTGGTCACCCCGTGGTGCCCTTATAAAACTAAACGTTTAACCTACTCACGCCGGCTTGTGCCCGCCCTCACAGTCGGCCATATTTGCGGAATACACCACGCCGCCGTTGACCCTGGCCATTGACCGTGCAACCCAACGTTCCTACCAGCTCCCTCCGCAGGAATGTGTGAAAAATCGCTCGAATACCAGACGTACTAAACGTTTGTATTGTCATCGTTATTATTATTATTATCATCATCATCATCACAGCCTTCACAGCCTTCACAGGTGCAGTGGATTTTGGTGCCACCGTTTGTTCCAGTTTCTTGCTTTCTGCGAAACCCTGCAACTTTAGACAAGACAGCGAGCGTGATACCAAGCAGTCTGGTGGTGATGTCACGTGACCTGCCAGTCGACGACTGATCTAATTGTCTCAGTCGCGCCTTTTGCTGTCCAGAAATCACCTCAGCGCGCGTTATCGCTCAAATCCTGACACTTGCACGGCTCACACTCGACCATCAAGATATGTGCCCCGAAACAGCGAGGGCGTTTAATTTGTTTAAAAGTTATCATTTTGAAATCCAGGATTGGTTTGGAAACCGGTGGAAGGGATCTGGAGATCTCCCGTCTCAATACCAAACTTTATATTTTAGCAGGTAAGGCCCACTGAGCCATTTATCTCTTTTTTCAGAAGCGACCTGGTCACAAATGATAGCTCGACGAAGTGGCTTGTCATGTACAAATGTATAGCAGCCAAATACTCTAAATGCATGTTTCTAAATGTGGAGGGAAACATCGGAGGACCCGGAGAACATGGACAGAGGTACGCAAATTCCAAATATACAACAGGCGTAAGGGTCGGGATCGAACCCACGACCTCCTGCATACCAGGCGAGGGAGTTTGCATCTCACAGACATCTTCAACAAAAGTTGTCAGTTGGATAACGCAAAAGTATTTTTTGTTAAGTATTTAAACAGATGTCCTTGTTCAAGTCTGATGATTAAAATGGAAGTCAATGAAAAAAAACCAAGTGGAGTTGAGCTCTATTGGCAGATTGACTGTGAAGATGCGTGGAACGATACGATGCCGGAAACCCACAACAACAGAGAAACTGGGCACAACGATTTACCGCGAGGTTTCTGCGAACGTAAACAAAAAAAATGTTTCCCGTTATTTTGAATAACATCGGCCACGTGAAAAGTATGGGGGGTGGGGGGGTGGACCAACCGCTGAGCTTGCGAAAAAATAATTCTGCTCACGGAATAATGTTTGCTTGCAATTGACTGTGAGCAGCGGCGGTCTTAATTTGGAGCGATACGTCTCTCCGCTCGACGATTGCCGTAATGAGGACAACACAGCTCTATTACTCCTAATTAGCTTCTCCCGGTGACTGCGAGCGAGTTCACTTTTCCAGCCTCCGTTACAAATTGTGCCACCATTAACAAAGGCAAAGACGAACGTCGCCCGTATAGCCTTGAACGGACTTTTGCGGCAAGTGCCGCTCGCGAGCGCCTGTGAAGGCACGGCGCGGAGCACGAGGAGGTGGGTTGGACAACGCCTCGCCCGGCCGCCTTTGTCTCCCTCGTGGCGATGTTAACCGCGCCAGGTACTCATTTGAGGCTGAGCCGACCTAGGGGAGGGCCCAGGACCGGTTCAGATAATCGTCACTGTACACACCACCAGCGTGGCGAAGTATGGTCAAACTTTCACCTACACGGACTGACCAGTGTGGTGAAGTATGGTCAAACCACCCCCCGTGACTGGCACGGGAATGGGGGGGGGGGGTGACCTTCTCCCAGCAGTGGATTGACAAAGCACTGTCATTGATTATTGTTCAGTAGAACCCCTCTTAACGACCACCCCTGTTAACGACTAATCACTTAACGACGGGCCTCCATAGAGCCCAATGTGTAGTGTATAGTGTAGTGTATAGTGTAGTGTATAGTGTAGTGTATAGTATTGTAGTGTATAGTGGTGTAGTGTATAGTAGAATCCCGCTTAACGACCACCCCTGTTAACGACTAACCACGTGACTGGTTTACAAGTCCGTTTAATCAATAACCCTGCCAGCCACCCACAGGCCCAACTCAGTCATCGCACGCTGGTGTACACACGTGTATTGATGTACTGCGCAGCACGTAAGGACTTTCACAAAACCACACTTTACTCCCTTGCTACACGAGGAAATAATGAAAAGAGTGGCCCATTCCTAATGTGCCACACAGAGAGCCCAATGTGTTCACTTACCCACCATTCCCCTGTTAACGATGGGCTGTTGTAGGTACGGTAAGAAATAATTAACGCATTGATTAACCATGTTTATTTTAATATTGTGTTCATAATGTTGTTAGTATCTTTATGGATTCATATCCATTGTTAAAATTTTATTAGTTTCGTTTTTTGGGTGAAAAGGGGTAACTTTCGATGCTATTGGAACGAATTAAGTCTTTAACGCGTATTTCCTAGACTCAACAATGCATGTTTTTTGGGTTAGATCGTGTAAATATATAAATGTGTCGTTAAACCCGCCACCACCCGACACAGCCAACTAGTAAGGGTTGTCACGTAAGCAGAACGTGGCCAATTCGTCACAAGTACAGCACACCGGTGTGTTGGAGAGCCAAGCCACAACATTTACAATCCGAGTACGACGAAATCACTTGACGACAAAATCATTTAACGACCGCTTTTGTGGAACCAAATCACCGCCGTTGAGAGGGCTTCTCCTGGATGATGATTATTATTGAATCACTGTTATTATTGTTTTTTTTACAGCAGTGGGATGACATTGGAAGGCAATCCAAGCAATTGTTTGACTTGTCCGTGTTCGTGAGTGACATCCCCGTCGACCGCACGTGGGGTTGTCTCCGAGTGCTCCAGTTTTTCCACCTTTACGAAAAAAAACAAATAAACATATTTATTAAGGCATTGGCCAAACATCTCAAGCACGACCCTCGTGAAAATGAGTCTTCAAACTGAGCGAGGATTATATTATTAACGTTATCTTTAGTAGATTAAAAAAAATAGTTTAAAGCGTGTTTCAAATTTTGGCCTTGAATTGCATCACAGCTGATCGTGGCAGGAGAGCTGGTTGGAGCTTTAGGAGGCCTTGATCCAGCGGTGGATTGACCATGGCCAATGAATTAACCAGCAGCAGGCTTTGCTCGTTTAATATCAGCTTTCGCTTCACACTCTGCTGGAGGTAAATGACTTGGTTTGTGTGTGTGTTGTTTTGTCTTAGCGATGTTCAGGAAACCAGCAAATCCAGAGGAAACCCATGCAGAACAGGGAGATTAAACTAAACATTTTTTTGTATTTTATCAGGCAAGGCCCACTGAGCTGTATAGGTTTTAACAGAAGCGAAGTGGCTTATCACGTGGAAATGTCCAGCAGTCAAATACTCTAAACGCACGTTTATAAATGTGAAGGGAAAAACCGGAGGACCCGGAGGAAAAAAATCAACACGCCCACGGGGAGAACTTGCAAACTCCAGATATACAGCAGGCGTCAGGCTCGGGATAGAACCCACGACCTCCTGTCCATCAGGCGGCATCTCACCACCGTGTCGGCCCACAAACTCCATGCAGAAAGCTGCCCGAGTCGGGAGTCGAACCCAGGCCCTTTGCTTGCCGTGAGGCACCAAGTGTTACCACCCTTTCACCCACACCCAAATTTGCCTTGAAGTGTCACATTATGATGTTTGGCAATCGTTGAAATGTTGCTTAATTTATGTATAGATTTGGTCCACTCCATCTTCATGGCTCATTGATGTTGGGGCCTATATTTGGATTACCTTTGGCTAAGAGTGAATTGAGAGTCTAAGTCTAATCTAAATAACTAATTACCCCCCCCCCCCCCCATTCCATATTCCTCCACACAAATCTCTTTTGTCTACACATCCCATCAACCACACAGGCATCTGGGAGTGCATCTTTGTCGGTGACATTGATTCAACGCGAACAACACTCGGCACCGGCTTCGACGATCAGAGTCCTTATCAGCAGTCAGACCTACGTCAACCAATGCTGGTCGACTGCCCGGTGTTTTTATAGGCAAGGAACCCCCTCTGTTAGCTCTGGGTTTTAGTTCGACAGCAAAACTGGGTGATACAATGACACAAAGTAATCACCAGCGTCGCTCTGTTGAGAACATTAAAGTATAAACACAACATGAACCAGCACTGGTGTAGCATGGGACCTTGTTTTTGCCGGTATCAAAGTGTGAAAAACAAGGAGGGGGTTTTACCCTCGCTGGCAATTAAAAAGGGAGGTATATATATGGAAACACCGCCACTTTTTTCAAATGTTCTTGCTGTGGATTTCACACCTGATGACGATTGCTTGTGTTGCAGTCGAAACGTCGTGAGAATTTTTATTGTTTAATATTTGTATTATTTTATTATTTTCCTTCCACGTGACTTTACCGAAGGAACCAAGAATATGAATCTCTGCAGTCACGAAAGCTTTAAACCCAAATTTAAAACGGGAGGTGTTAAGATGTTCCAACGGTTGTGGTTATTTAGCTGCTTTGGTTTTGCTTTTTGGGCTCCTGTACGGCGCACTGGTCATTTCGGATGGAGGCACGGCCGGCAGATGACCGCTACGCGGTGATGAAACGACACGGGGAAGGGTAAAGCAAAATGAGGTTTCTTGTGTCAGAGGGAGCCCTTCGCAGCCAGCGCGTCCATTGTGCGTTCCGTTCGCTAGGTGGCGGTACCCATCCACCGTGAACTATGGGACAAGCAATGCGCCTTGAGCTATCATCATTATTCAATTTAACACGGAGTAGTAGGCTTTCGCGAGAAATGTTATTCATCAAGGCCGTAATTATAATATATATTGGGGGGGACACATCCCCACCCAATATTCAAATATGCTCAAAATGCCCCCCCCCCAATATCTTGCTATAGAAAAAATAATTGCTATGCTATGTAAATAAAAACAATTTGCTAAACTTTGGCCACAATATCTGCACTTGTTTTCATATAAATCAAGGCATAGATTCCTGTTTATATGATTGTGGTTATGGTTGTACTTTATTAATCCCTATTCTCTGCCATTACATACAATGAAACAAGAAATGGTAAAAAAAAGTAAAAACAGAGCAATGTAATACAATATACGATTAGACATTATTGTAAAAAAAAAGTCCATCCCATGTGTGAGTGCATTTTTTTATATTTTAGGCAGGAAAGTAGTTTTCAAATTTAGATATTTTTTCTGGGTTGGGACCCCCAGGCACCCTGGACGATTTGGTCCCCCCCAATGTTGACTCCATGGCTACGGCTTTGTTATTCATAATTAAGTTTTTTTTATGGGTTAGATCGCTTAAATATAAATGTGTCGTTAACCCACCACCACCCGACACAGCTAACTAGTTAGGTTTGTCACGTAAACAAAACGTGCCAATTAATTTCTACTTCAGCACACTGGTGTGTTGAAGAGTGAACTCACAACGTTTCTGACAAATCGCCGGTGAAGCTGGTTTTGTAATCACCAGCGAAACGTCGTACTTAAATTAAAACTGTTGTGGGTTTCCTCTCCAATGCACCGGTGTGCTGAAGTGTCATCATTCAGGCCGGAGGATCTCGTCTCATTTTGTGTTTCCCAAACCTGTAAACCCCTTATCAGTGCCTACCTTATGACAGACCTATTCAGACCTTATTGGTCACCCCGTGCCCTTATAAATCTCAAAGTTCACCCTACAAAGGAAGAAACACAAACAAATAGACACAAATAATAATTTGCCCATACTGAAACGGTTGTATGCCGTATGGACCTAAAAACCCCCAACTTCCTTGCACAAAAATACGGGTAAACCGTGTGGGTTGACAGGTAATGTGGTTTCCCCATCACCCCAAATGGAGACATCAATATTCTGCTTCATTGTGATGTCCCTATTCGAACCTCGCACCGATCCAATGTGTGTGCGCGTGTCCACGCGCCCAGCACATTGGGGTGGTTAAATACTCGCCCCTCTGGTGTTGATGCTTCCATTGCATTCGTGCATATGGCAGCAGTGATGGTGCCCATGTCGAGGTCTGCTGCTGGTCACGACGAGAGGGCTTCAGGAGAGAGAGAGAGGGAGAGAGCTCGTGTCGTGTTTATGTTAAGAGCAGGCTACAGGGGTGTGCTACTAGGTTGGCGATAGTAAAGAATACTTGTGCATATAAAGCTTTCGTGACTGCAGGGATTCATCTTCTTGGTTCTTTCGGTAAAGTCACGTAGAAGGGAAGTAATGAAATAATAAAAATAAAACATAATAAAATAATAAGTAAAGTCACGTAGAAGGGAACTAATAAAATAATAAAAATAAAACATAATAAAATAATTATTATGTTTTATTTTCTACGTGACTTTACCGAAAGAACCAAGAAGATGAATACTTGTGCACTTGTTGACAGCGGTAACCACTCGTTTTACTTTTCGTCGCAAGCGATAAAAACATATGACGCTTGATGTTGTGGAGTTACTGACCTTTTTGTCGGCTCGGTCATGGTTGAGAGTGAGAATTGTCAATACAAACTGGATATACGAAATATTCTTAGCGGCTGAAGCACGCTGTTCAGCCGCACCGAACCTCACAATAATAATATCCAGGGCCTACCTGGCTTCTCCCACCCTCAACCAGTATATATACAAGGACTGTTTTCTTGGAATTTTTCTTACTTGATACAGCTATCGTGCTGTGACGGTTCCACCTGAAGACGGAAGCTTGTGTTGCCTCCGAAACGTCGTTATTTTTATGTTATTTTTATTTTACTTTTATTAATTTAAATTTAATTTTTTTACCTTCGTGACTTTACCGAAAAAAAACCTAAGAATATGAATCCTTGCAGTCACAAAAGCTTCAAATCTAGAATGGATATACGAACACCTTTTGTAAGCGCAGCTCTCTAATATAAGCTACACGGGCTTACGTTACACTGGTGTGGTGGTGGTGGGGGGAGAGTAACACCTGATTCAAGTACATTTGGGACATTAGAGCCTTCTACGTATACGTTCAGCTTCGGCGAATATCACAAGCTACAGCGTTGCGTAGTCTGTCCATATTCTTATCCAGTGCAAAGTATTCGTTGTTGTTGTTGCTCCAATCAGCGTAGGCGTGCCACTCGGCTCCTGTTGACAGCCAGTGATGGAAAGTCCACATTCCTATGACGCAGGATGGCTCTGACGACGTAAGAGGTTGGTGCCAGAGAGACGTGGCCACTACGTGAGCATGCTCGCACAAGACAGAGCGCAAAGTGAAAACAAATGACGAGATGTGCAGGCGATCTGTCCACGGATCGTGATGATGATGATGATGACAGGTGGGTGGGTATGTCAGACAGGAATACGTAACATAGAGACAACGCCTTGTTACAGCACCACCACCACCACCACCGACAACAACACTAAGTCCTAGGGGACACCCAGGGTAGCCAGGACAGCACCAAATGACTTCCAGGGCAGCCACAGCTACACACGAGGCCCGAGGTGGAGATGAGAGGCGGTGATTGTTGAGGGGGGGGGGGGGGCAAGGGGGGACAGGCAAGGGTCAGGAGGTTACGCGGGGCGCAGGGCGTCTACAGACTGCGTGATCTGGGCACTGTGTGTGGACATCTGCCCAGGTGGCACACTGCTGATCCAGTGATGGCTCGCGACTGGAAGGGTTGTGAGTGAAAATCCCCGTAGATAAAATGAGGACCGCTTCGTGGAACTTGAGCTGTGCATGTTGGTATTATAATAATAATAATACTCGTAATCTTTGCACTTACAAGACACTTAAATGCCTCGGCATCTCACAGTGCCCTTGCATCATATACATCGCCACCATTCAAAGGGCAGGCTGCTTGTCTCCGTGCAGTGCAAGTGACTCGGCGCTGACACGAAGTTCGTTTTTGGGGCGGCCAGTTTGACAATTAAGGGGCAATGATCACGACGTCTCAAGCCTTGCCACGCAACCGTGGAGTTGACACTCGCCGGCTCGGTCAGTGCCGTTTTCGAGAGCAAAACCTCCTCCCCCCCTATTTTTAACTTCTTTGTATCTCGAGAAGCGTGGCTCGTTTTTTTTACCCCATTGGAACCTCATTTGCCAGTAAAAAAATATGATAATTGGTTTTTTACCCTTCTATCTGGCGTCATCTGGTCCAACCCATGTGAGACTAGGCTCTAAGGAAAGTTGTCTCGGGTGTGGACCAATCAACTTCAAGGACAGTGCATATATTTTCAGAGTTATGTTTTTTGTTTGCATTATGGCTGCAGGTATTGTGGTCTATGCAAACATGACTCCTTGTAAAAAAGGTGTAAGTTTTAGATTTGAAGCTTTCGTGACTGCAAGGATTCATATTCTTGGGTTTTTTCGGTAAAGTCACGTAGGTAAAAAATTAATAAAAATAAAATTAAATTAAAATAAAATAAACATCACGACGTTTCGGAGGCAACACAGACAGTAGACGGAAACTTGTGTTGCCTCTGAAACGTCGCGATTTTTATTTAATTTTTTATTTAATTTTACTTTTATTAATTTTTTACCTACGTGACTTTACCGAAAAAACCCAAGAATAGGTGTCAGTTTTGTTGCCAGATAGAAGGGTAAAAAAACAATTATTGTTTTTTTTTGTTTTGTCCGTGTCGGCCCGGCGCTGCTGCGAGGGCCGTGCCCCTTGGCGTTGCCGCTTCACGAAGGCGCACGTTGTCGTACACGGCAAAGCCCGCAGCAGTGGCCCTGTGGCCGTAAGGTGGCCCGATGCTCGCGGCCCCGCCGCCCGGCAGTAAATGTCGCACTTGTAAGGAGCGATCGGACGCTGGGCTTGGGAATCGCCGAAAATGCCCCGGTGAAATGATCGCTCGTGGCCGACCAAAAACCTCGCGCGATTATTCTGTTCACGTCGCAACCCAGATGTCTCTCTATCCGTTTGGCATTTGCCGTGGCCTGCTGTCGGTATGTATGTGCCGTGTTGAACTTCTTTCGCACCGTACGTAGCCGACCGTGCTAATCGTAGGTGTGGGGGCCAAGGACGAACTAAACAACAAAAAAATGCAGCATTGTGAAGTTGTAATTGCTGGTCATTGTTCAACAATGTAATTCATATATACTATGTAGATAAAAAAACACGATGTTGCTTTGCTTTCTTCAATTGTATCGCTGATGTTGCGATTCCGCGTCATCTTCTTGAAATGAAGAAGGCGGTCTTGGAGTTAACGTGATTGAAGATTTGGAACTCTCGCAGTAAGCAGTGCATCACTGAGTCTGAGAATGAACCGGGCATAACACGCTAAGGTTATTTTTTTTAAAAAGTCGCTTTATTTCCGACGCCGGAGCACGCAGTACTGTAACATGCCGCGTTCCTCGCACTTTGAATCAAGTCAAGTAAATTTTGTTTAACCACGTGGGAACTCAAGGGACCCAGGGTAGAGTCTTCATCTGCGAGAGCGACCAGGGGCATTGGGGTTGCAGGTAGGGGGCGCTGATTGATATACATATATTTAATTTAAATCCCAATTGAGTCATTTGTGGTGTAATTTTTTTTTCAATTTGGCAAATTTGGACCTTCACGCTGGCACAAAATTGACCCCACTTTTGCCAATGACGTCAGGACATCTTTAACGTCTGCTAGGAAGCAGACGGTGTGCGTTTTTTTGTGCCTTTAATCATGGCTTGGCTTCGCGAACGAAGATCTAGGAAGGACATCCACGTCTTCTGCAGGCACGCTGGTGGCTGAAGAGGCCTATGCGGGACAAGCAGGTCCTGTGTCTTTGATACACCAGAAAGAATAAATTTTTTTAGATATTCATTTTGACCAAGTAGGATCCACTGAGCTACGTAGCTCTTTTTTCAGAAGCGACCTGGCCACAAATGATCGCTCAACGAAGTGGCTTGTCATCACGTGGACATTTATGGCAGCAGCCAAATACTCTTAAACGCGTGTTTCTGAATGTGGAGGAGACAACCGGAGGACTCGGAGAAAAATCTACTCGACCGCGGGGAGAGAGAGACACGCAAACTCCAAATATACAGCAGGCGTCAGGGTCGGAATCGAACCCACGCCACCCTGTATACCGAGCGAGGTAGTTAACATCTCCTAGCCACGTGATGATGATGAGAGAGACATGCCAACTCCAAATTTACAGCAGGCGTCAGGGTCGGGATCGTACCCATGACCCCCTGTATACCGGGCGAGGTAGTTAACATCTCCAAGCCACTGTGATGATGATAGTGAGAGACACGCAAACTCCAAATACACAGCAGCAGGCGTCAGGGTCGGGATCGAACCCACGACCTCCTGTATACCGGGCGAAGTAGTTAACATCTCCAAGCCACCGTGATGATGATAGTGAGAGACACGCAAACTCCACATATACAGCAGGCGTCAGGGTCGGGATCGAACCCACGACACCTTGTATACCGGGCGAGGTAGTTAACATCTCCAAGCCACCGTGATGATGATAGTGAGAGACACGCAAACTCCACATATACAGCAGCAGGCGTCAGGGTCGGGATTGAACCCACGACCTCCTGTATACCGGGCGAGGTAGTTAACATCTCCAAGCCACCGTGGCGCTCCTGGGCGGTCTGCCAGATTCGGATGATGAACCTCCGCAAAAGGCGGCGATCCTGATACCTCTGGGCCATGTCGCCAACCATGACACTGGACCTCTTGGATGCCCCCGAGTGAGCCTTTACTCAATGGCAGGCCGCACCTTTTCTTTCCCCTCGGCTTTAAAAAAATGTAGACATTCTAAAAACAGCCTCGCTGGTGCAAATTATGTCGAAGTACGTCACCACATTTTCACAGCATCTTGAGATGCAGTCACATTTAGATGTTTTGTGAAACCTATGGTGTTTTCCCAAAGGTTTGCTCATTCTCAAATGGGTAGTAGCAGCAGTAGACAAAATGGTCCCATCGCAAAGGGATGCGCCAAACACTTTTTAAAAATGATTCGGCCAAACACCAATGCAGAACCCTCCTGCTAAAGAGTCATGAGATTCAATGGGGGCTTTCTTAGACAAATTATATTGACATTATATAGCTTACAATATTTATATTCAAATCAAAGTTCAAAATATCTCCACACTCAAACAAGCATTAACTGGTGACATCTCTCAGTTCATAAGCATGTGCCAATTCCACATTCCTATGGAATGGCCCAATAAACCCAAAGGACACTCATTGCCCATAAACTGTACGCATATTGCGACTGTTTAATAATGGCCATACCATTTGTATTTATCTTCCCCTATAATTATTACGGATATTACATTAATGCATGGTGGCTCTGTTCATCGCACATAAGCTACGTCTCCGGTCACGTGTTTTCACGCACACACAATAGTGGCCGCACTCGTACGAATAGTGACATAATTGGAATAATGAGGGCGGTTCGCTTAATTAAGGCTCCACCGAGGATGTCATTTGCATTCCGGTTGTATCGAAGGCTCGTGTGTGAATGCACCTCTTCCCCCAAAGTAAAGCCCGCAGTTTAGCGGACAGAATTAATAAAGGCGAGATTTAATAACAATCCCGGCGAGGGAGTGCATTTTACCCACAAAGAGCTGGCGATGTTAATTGCTTGATCTTTGTAATTACCACCGAGGTTGCCACGAGTTTCGAATGTTAACCTGGGAATGGTGTTATGCATAATTTGAAAATCTTCCCGAATGTTTTTTTGTTTTTACTTCATAACAACAATAACAACAACCGCCATTCGCCGCGAAGTGGTGGTAACGTCACCGTGGCGGTAACGTCACCGTGGCGCTTGTGCCAGGCTAGGTGCACGTTAAGGCCAACGCGAAGTTGACGAACGCCCTCTGCCAGAAGGTCACGGGGCAGACCCAGGTGCCATGGGGTTAACCGAGATGCTTTACATAGACACACACACAGACACACACACACAGACACACACTCACAGACACACACAGACACACACAGACCCACACAGACACACACACACGTGAGACCTTCGTGGCTGGCGCTGCGGTGTTCTTGACGTAGAAAGCCGGCGAGGTTCCCGTGCGTTGTGTTTGCAGGGCGAGTGTGGGAATTGCCGAGTGTCACAGGCCGAGCGTGCAGTTGCCGCTTCGCAGTCGGCGGGTGGGCGAGCGTGGAGGGAGGGAGGGGGGGCGATATTCACAAGTTGGGGGCGGGGTGGCTTGCGATGGGCATGCAAAACATCCATCGATTAATTAACGAGCACAGTCGGTTACGTGCGGTGCGAAAGAAGTTCAACGTACGGGTTACATACTTGCGTGCGTGAGTATCACATGAACCAGTTGGCAACCGTGGCCGCATCGGGCGCAATCGCGCTGTGCCGTTCGCTCCACGTGTTTGATTCCACGGCTTGTAATGCCTTGAGTCGACAGGCAACTTCAACCTCTGTGGGTCGTACCCCCTTCCCGTTCGGACCCCCTAGGCAATGGGCCCCGTGGAAACCCAGCAACCACGAGGTTGGGTCCACCAACCTACGTACGCAACCATGGCAAGATAACAATACCGTACATTTCGATTTAAAGCTTTCGTGACTGCAGGGATTCATCTTCTTGGTTCTTTCGGTAAAGTCACGTAGAAGGGAAATAATAAAATAATAAAAGCAAAACATAATAAAATAATTTATTATGTTTTATTTTTATTATTTTGTAAAATAATTTATAAATTTTATTTTTATTATTTTATTATTTCCCTTCTAAAAACATACAATTCTCACGGCGTTTCGTCCTTCAGACGCTGTCTTTCCGACAGACCTGTTCTTCACCTGAGGACGGCTGCTTGCGTTGTGGCCGAAACGTCGTGAGAATTGTATTTTATTATATTTTATTTCTATTATTTTATTATTTCCCTTCTACGTGACTTCACCGAAAGAACCAAGAAGATGAATCCCTGCAGTCACGGAAGCTTTAAATCGAAATTTCACGTGATCTTCTCTGTTCTGAATTAGTTCCCCACCCCGTACGATGCAGGCCACGTGTCTCGATTTTACAATAAAAAAACCCGAACAGCACGCTTCCCCCCAAGTATTTAAATACCCAATTAGACCCATCCCAAAGTTGGCAATCTCAATTTGCGTCGCCTTTGTTCATTGCGCAACGTCAGACACGCGCGCCAATTAGCAGCGCTTAACCGGGATATTTTAATCGTCAGATTCAAAGGAAATGCTGGCTTCGTTTAATCTGACGAGCCACCTCGATTAATGTTTCACAACTTTCGTGCACGTTAATTTTATTATTCTTACGTGGGATAAATAATTAAAGTGGCTTCGATATCATTTTGACTTGTAAAATATATTACTTCCCAAAGTTTCATTTAGGCCGTTCCACTGCGCGTCGGTGAGCTCATCGCCCCATCTCGTCAGAACCTCGCGAGCTAAGCAGCCTTGAGTCTGGCTTGTGCGTGGATGGGCGACTACCGTGCACAATGAGGGCCTACAGCGTGCGGGGCAGCAGAGAGGGTCTCAGCAACACTCGGTGTCCAGCGATATACCACGCTCCGTCTTCACCAACACCGCAGTGACCCGCGCGGTGAAGTATGGTCAACGAACCCCCCCCCACCCCCCCCCCCCATGAACCGCACCGTGCAAGGAGGCCCTCATCCAGCAGTGGATTGACACACGGGATTGTACGTTACATCGACACATGTACGGTACATGTCATGTAATCGGCTGTATTATTCGGTGACATAGTGAGTCTGCTGTTTTAAACACATTCCTGCGGAGGGAGCTGGTTGGAACATTGGGTTGCTCGGTCAATGACCAGGGTCAACGGCGGCGTGGTGTATTCCGGAAATATGCCCGACTGTGAGGGCGGGCACAAGCCGGCGTGAGTAGGTTAAACGTTGAGTTTTATAAGGGCACCACGGGGTGACCAGCCCCTCCCCACCTAGCCCCACCCCTCCCACCCCCCACCCAGCCCCTCCCCACCCTCCCCACAACGCCCCTCCTCACCCTCCCCTCCCATCCCCTCCCCACCCTCCCCTCCCCACCCTCCCCACCCTCCCCTCCCCACCCTCCCCACCCAGCCCCTCCCACCCTCCCCACCCAGCCCCTCCCACCCTCCCCACCCAGCCCCTCCCCACCTTCCCCTCTCCAACCAGCCCCTCCCTCCCTCCCCACCCAGCCCCTCCCTGCACGACGGACACAATACTCCCCTGTGGGCTGATGTAACCAGGAGGTTTCTACCAGTAACATGCTGGTGTGTGGGCATGTTAGTGAATACGTGGTGAGCGAGAGCACTCGAGTGAGTGAGTGGTTGAATATGTGAGTTTTGAATTAGCCCGTGAGCATGTTTATGAATATTCCATTCAGGGGAATGGACAAGTGAGTTAGTGTGCGGGTGAGTACGTGGGTGAGTGCGTTGGTGAGTTAGTGAGTGACATTGAGCTAGTGGACAAGCGAGTACTTGAATATGTGAGTGAGTGAGTGAGTGCATGAGTAAATGTCTCGGTGACTAAAGTGAGTTTTTGGGTGATTCGGTAGGGTGAGTGAGGGAGTGGGTTGGTTGGTGATTTGATACATGTACACGCGCGCTTGAGTGTGAATCTCCACCTAACAGATGAAACCTCAATCTAAGGGGTTTGTGTAACGCTTTGGAATGTCACACGAAAGCAGCATCATAACCCCAACATCATAACCCCAGCATCATAACTGGAATCTCACTCATGCTCAACAAAACATCCGGCCAGGTCCAACACCCACTGGTGCAACTAATTCCTACGACCCGCCACAAGAATTGTAGCGAGTAAAATGTTTAAGAGCAGCGGATGAAATGTGAACTACGAGACCTCCTTTACCAGTGGCAAAATATAGTAGTAGTTTTTTAACCTTTCAACTGGTACAAAAACTGACACCTTTATACAAGGCATCATGTTTGCAATAACCGCAACACAAGCAGTCAAAATGCAAACAAAAATAAACAACTCTGATGATGATAATGATATGCACTGTCCTTGAAGTTGATTGGCCCACACCCGAGTGTGGACCAATCAACACACATCTCGGGTGTGGACCAATCAACTTCAAGGACAGTGCATATCATTATCATCATCAGAGTTGTTTCTTTTTGTTTCCATTTTGACTGCTTGTGTTGCGGTTATTGCAAACATGATGCCTTGTATAAAGGTGACAGTTTTTGTACCAGTTGAAATGGTAAAAAACTACTACTAAATGGGAACTATTTAAGACTGAAACAGTAAGATTTCACCACAACTCTGTTCGTCGCCTGATGATGCTGGTTGCAATTACTGGTTGAACAACTCACTCGCATCGTAAATGTTGTGGGTTTACTCTCCAACACACCGGTGTGCTGTACTAGTAACGAATTGGCGTGTTCTGTTTACGTGACACACCTTAAATTTCGATTCGGTAAAGTCACGTAGAAGGGAAATAAAAAAAAATAAAACATAATATTAATTTCATTATGTTTTTTTTAAATAATAAAATAATAAAACTAAAACATACGAATTATTTAATTATGTTTTATTTGTATTATTTTATTATTTCCCTTCTACGTGACTTTACCGAAAGAACCAAGAAGGTGACACACCTTACTAATCGGCTGTGTCGGGTGGTGGCCGCTTTAACGATTTAAACGTGTTCATCTCAAAACAGATGCGTCCAATGGAAACGTACTTGAAGCAGATGAACAAACGACATCGTTCGGCGTTGTGTCACGCTTGCGACAGATATTGCCCAATGGCAGTTTGGCTAAACGGCCGCAGTTCTGGAAGAGTAACTTTGAACTCGAAGCCTCTCGTCGGCGAGCCCCGTCAGACGAATGGAAGAATAATTGGCGGCCTTGTCAGCTGGGCCGTTCAGTTGCGTTCACGTCAAACATTCGGGGGGCCTCGCTCTCAGCAAATGCGATCACGTTTAGCTGCGGCTCGTGACAGATTCGTAGTGACAACGCCGGGAAAACTTGGCCGGGTATCATTCCGACTCTTCTCTTCCCCCCCCCCACCACCACAACCCACCCACCACCGCCGCCTCTTTAAATGCAGACAACAACAGCGAGCGGGCCTGCACATTTGCGTGTTAAAGTTTCGATGCCTGTAAATTGTTGGCGATGACTTTTTTTCTTTCTTTCTTTCCTCTCATCAAATTAAGCCGTTCGGAACTCGTTTGCTAGCTCTGACACAGTTACTCTCGTCACATCGAATCAAATTAAATTAACATAATGATTATGTTTTGTTGTGGCCAAAGGCAAGATTTAAGAGGAGGAAGAAAAAAAAAGATTCCAGTTGTTTTTGATGATGAGAATAGCTGTTGAATTACAATTTGTAAATACACTTAAATAAATAATGTTTCCTGTTTAGCACTGCGACTTAATTGCGTATCGCTTATTGCAGCAAAACAAAACAACGCAAGCAAAGCTTGCAATGTGAAGTTTGTGAGTGTCATCCCGAGGCGATTTGTTGTGTGCAGTACTTTCCGCGTCCCTGGAGATTTAGGGTCGTCCATAAATGACGTCACGCACTTAGGGGGGGGGGGTGGGGGTCAGACATTTGTGACGATGTGTGACGAGCGGGGGGGGGGGGGTTTGAGAAATGTGACGTCACATCTAAATGCGCAACTTTAAATAAATATAGACAACACGTTCTACATAATTAAGCAAACTTTTTAATAAATGTTTTCTCCTACAACATCAGAGTGCAGCGGCACATTAAATGCGCACTACAATGACAATAGTTTAAAGCGATTTGAAGCATGTTTTATTTGGGTGAGGGGGGGGGCGGAGCTTTGTGACGTCATATTTGATGGGAGGGGGGGGGTCTGACTTTTTGTGACGCCGTGTGACGAGGGGGGGGGGGGTAAAAAATCGTCCAAAATCGCGTGACGTCATTTATGGACGGCCCCTTTGCTCCTCATCGCCCCCGCTGGCTCGCATTGCACGCGAAGGGCCTCGTCCACCAGTGGATTGACAAAAAAAAGTGCAAACGACCGTTTCCAAGGCACGTCACACGAATAATTTTCTACTCCATCTCACAATGGCTCCATCACCACGTGCAGGAGAAAAATGCCTTTGTCGAGGTCTGCTCGCCACGACGAGGCGGCCACGACGAGACGGCTTCGCGAAAGAGTGTTCGTGTCGTTTTGCTGTTCCTCCTCCTCTTACTCTTTGGTTTTTTCGGTAAAGTCACGCAGGTAAAACAATTAATAAAAGAAAAGAAAACAACTCAATGAAATCACGACGTTTCGGAGGCAACACAAGCCTCCCTCGTCAGGTGTAATACAGAGGCACAGCAAAATAACTGTAGCGAGAGTTATTTGTGATGAGACATTGTTACATAGGGGACGAGGAGGGGGGAGGAGCCAAGGGGGACGGGCGCAGGATGGGGGGGGGGGGTTGGGGTGTGGGCGGAGCCAGGAAGGTGATTGACAAGGAGGTTGAGAGGAGGGGGAGGAGCCAAGGAGGACGGGCGCAGGATGGGGGGGGGGGGGTGTGGGCGGATCCAGGAATGTGATAGAGAAGAAGGACGGAGCCCCGGATGGGGGAGGGGGGACGCAGAGCGGGGGAGAGTGGCGGTTGAGGTTGAACATGTCATTAACATGTCATTAACATGGTTAATCACATCTTTCCAACGATTGCTCAATTTGAATCCATCTTCTCGGTTGAAGTGATGTCTATGTTTGTATATCTGTATAGCCTCATGGACAAATCTTTGGTGGTATCCAGACGCCTTGCAGAGTACCTTGGTATCGGAGAAAACAATATCGTCCTCTTGTTGAAGAAGAGCGAGCTACGGAGGGTTGACACTATGGCCCGCAGTGTGGTGTGCGTGGCCACGATGGTCCTCCTGCGGCTTCTCTTTATTTTGTTTCCATTCACGAAGGAGATGCACGCATTTGGCCCGTTGACGTTACGATGCTGCGGGTCGATGGTTTCGCCCCACCCTCCCCACCCAGCCCCTCTCCACCCTCCCCACCCAGCCCCGCCCCACCCTCCCCACCCAGCCCCTCCACACCGTCCCCTCCCCACCCAGCCCCTCCCTGCACGACGGGCACAATAATCCCCTGTGGGCTGGTGTAACCTGGCGGTTCCTACCAGTAATACACAGCTATAGACATATATATGCACACATCTATATTCACATTTTAAAAAAACACCACATTACATGCAAACATCCCAAGAAGCACTGTTGTCTTAAAGGCATCTTGAGGCTCTGCTATATTTTATTGGGTAAAGATTTATAAATTACAAGTATGGCGCACAGCATGATTGCTTTTGTGATAAGGTTTCCTTAGCCATTACAAAGCAAATCATTGAAAACCCACAATGCGCCGCCTCCAAGGGCGCCCCTAACCGACGGAAATTACATTCTCGATCACAATTATAATTGCCATTATCTTTGTTAAAAATAGACCTCCACTTCATCAATAATTTGTACATTTTTTCATCATTAAACCCAGCAGCTTTTGTGTGTGTGTGTGGAAAACTTAAAGATGGTGGGGTAATCAAATAGGTGGCACGGACAGCCTTGATAACAAACCTACTTGCTGTCCTGCCACTTAGAGATCTCGCTTAACCCGCAAAGATTCCTTAAACTCAATAGTTTTTTTTTTCTGAAACGCAAAGTACGTTGAACTTCTTTCGCACCGTACGCACCCAACCGTGCCAATCGGAGGGCGCGGGGGGAAGCACAACAAACTCGACACGAAAATCAGTCCTGAAGGATTTAGTTTTCAATCTAGATTTAAAAGTGCATAGCTCCACAGTGACTTCCTGATATCGGAAGGAAGCGTAAATGGTACCAAAAACTGCACAAGTTCACAGCGACATTTGCTGGTCCGCAGATTATAGTTATTTTTAACTGGCAAGTTGTAACGCTGCCAAACACCCCCCCCCCCCCCAAACTCCAAAACCAAACAATAGCACTCGTTTGCTGATTGATCAATTAAACCTCCCCATTTGCCGCTGAACTGCTGTATCTGCTAATTGGGGGATCAGTAACTGTAAGCCATCGCCCGGGTGCTCAAAGCAAATTGGTGTCATCTGTCAGGACGGTGCCCGCATCTATCACCTGTCCTGGGGTGTCTCCCCTGTCCAATCCAGCACGCACGTGCAGAGCTCTTCCCACACAGACCAGCAAATCTAAGAATTGCATTCTCTTAGATTTGCTTGCTTTATTGTTTTTTTTAGTTTGCATTTTAATGAGGTTCCACGTTTTACATGGAATGTTTATGCCAGTGGCGTTTATCTGACGAGTCCCACGCTGCTGATGAGACCGAGAAGGTTGAAACCGGATAAGTCTTTGCTTGTTCATTAAATGCTGCTTGGTTATATTTGTCTGGATAGCCGAATGGCTGATGGACTAAGAACTAGTGTAACTACCTCGCCTGGTATACAGGAGGTCGTGGGTTCGATCCCTACCCTGCCACCTGTTTATTTGGAGTTTGCGTGTTCTCCCCGCGGTCGCGTAGATTTTTCTCCGGGTCCTCCGGTTTTCCCCTCCACATTATGCTTTTGAGAATATTTGTTTGCTGCTATAAATTCGCACTCGATAAGCCACTTCGTTGAGCTATCAATTGCGGCCAGGTCGCTTCTGAAAAACAGCTTCGTAGCACAGAGGGCCGTATTTGGTAAAATAAAAAAATAGTTTAGTTTTAGCGACGATCCCCCCTCGGTAACCCGACAGCCACCTCCTGAGAGTTTGCGTTCCTGAACATCGCGTACCGAGGCTCGTATCGCATGCGGCTATTTTCAACCTCCTGACTCCGTTGAATTTTTAATCATTGTTACACACACACAGATCCATCCCGGCTGGCGCAGCGAATAGGATTCTTGCCTTCGCGACGAGAGACGCGCAAGTTCACATCTTAGAAATCCTCGCCTAGTTGCAAGTCGGTAAAAACGAGACGCGCATGTTGAGATGTCACCCGTTTTTGTCTTGAGCCTGTAAGGCGACCACAGCTGGCATTTACGTTGCGCCCGCGAGGTAATGCATGTCACAGAGTGCAGATTTTAGCCTAGGGGACCCTGGTGGCAATGGGTCCTTGCGCGCCCCAAGGCGAACGCAACACAAGCCTGCAAGCCAAGCGGTTATGAGTCTGATCTTAGAAGCTAAGTGGCGTTGAGTCCGGTTGGTCCTTGGATGAGAGATTTTGTGAGAATTCGGGGTTTGCGAGGTGGTCAACGGGAGATGACGGGATGGCGGTGGATTGTAGCATCGACACGTGGAGAAGTGTACGTCTTATACTCCTTCGTACACGTGGGGTTTCTCTAGGTATCATATTTCGTCTCCTGATGCCGGTGGGCTAAAGCAGTGAACTATTTGTCTTTTGTCAACGTGACACTTTTTTGCTGATTGGCCGTGTCGGGTGGTGGAGGGTTACGACACATTTATAAATAACGCGATCTAACCCAAAAACGTTGATTACGAATATTTTGTCTCACACACGCCAAACGCAAATGGAATTGGCCAAACAACACAATGCAGACCTCTCTTTCATTTTTTTTAATGATTGCTACTGTTTCCGGCCACGGGAATATGTATGGAATTTACATGCCTGGTTAAGAGCCCGAGTTTTTTGTTGTTGTGGCGAGCGGCAGCGCAGTGGTTAGCGCGACGAGCTACGAATTTGGCGACCAAGGTTCGATTTCCCGCTCGCGGCCAACGTCGACGACGAACAATCCGAACTGTTCCCAGACGTTCCCTCGCCCGGCCTGAGCCTCACACGAACACCTATGTGCGGCGTGTGAACACCGGCGCTGGAGAAACAAAGACGGCCGGGCATAGTTCCGGCCCGACACGAGGGCCACGTTGGCTTGCAACAGGTGTGCTCGCTTCACAGGACTCCCTCCCTACCCCCCTCCCCCCAATGTTCCCGCGAATGCCACAGGGTTGGTTTGGAGGGGGCCCAATCTTTTGTCTCCCCGCGTGTCCTCCCGCGCGTGTGCGTCAGGCCACGTGAAGATGGGCACGTGCGAGGTGGTGGAAGCCCACCGCTGCTGCAACAAGAACAAGATCGAGGAGCGATCGCAGACCGTCAAGTGCTCCTGCCTGCCGGGCCAGGTGGCCGGCACCACGCGCGCCCGGCCATCCTGCGTTGAAGGTACATCGGAATGAGTAATATTTAAAAATACTTTAAAAAAACACACGCTGTAATGAAGTGTACCGTACTGGTAATGGCAGAACTCCACGACTCTAGGAAGACAGCGTCTGAATTTCTTCTACGTGACTTTACCGAATGAACCAAGAAGATGAATTCCTGCAGTCACGAAAGCTTTAAATCGAAAAAGAGTTGGTGAGTTGACGCCGAGAGTTGCCCGAGTTTTAGCGCCCAACCGCGTTGCGGTGCAGTCATTTGTATTTTTTGTGTAACCGCCGTTGTGTTCACACAGCCGCGGCGGATTCGTATAGGCGTTGGCGGCTTGCCCCGGTGTAATCTCGCGACCGAGACGCACCCCCAGCTTATTGCATTGAGGTGGTCAATAGGCGGCACGCCTGTGTAATATTCATAGCGCAAATCGTGACAAATCCCGTTTCGACGCAGTTGTAGCACAGCGAAAGTAGGTCGTTCAACCTGTCTCTCTCCCTATATAGGGCGCTTCATTTTTTTTTCACACTTATATGGGACTATCGTTTTTAATGTGAAAAGAATGGATAGTACACTGTAACATGATAACAAATGTAGGTATAAAATAAAATAAATTAAATGACGACGTTTCGATTGCAACACGAGCAATCATCATCAGGTGGGAAAACCACAGCAAGAAATTTGTTTTTTATTCTAAATGTGCAAATTTTTTTTGCACATTTAGAATAACATTAATTTTTTGCACATTCAGAATAAAAAATACAATTTTTTGCTGTGGTTTTCCCACCTGATGACGATTGCTGTGTTGCAATCGAAACGTCGTTATTTAATTAATTTTATTTTATATCTACGTGACTTTACCGAAAGAACCAAGAGTATGGATCCCTGCAGTCACGAAAACTTCAAACAAATGTATGTTGATAGCTTCAAAAAGTCATAGAGTCTCCCACTTGTTCTCCATCATTGTCAACGCGTGCCTGGAATCTTCTCCAGGTGGTCTTCAGAGCCCGGCGGCAGCACATTCCTTGTGGCGTTGTTGCAAATTCTTAGAAGCGTTAACATTTTTTTGAAGCACCTTGTATATATATTTTGTGTGATTATCAAGTACGTGTTGGTTTTTATATGGCACCAACTCTGGATTTCTCCCACATGCAAAACAAGGCATATGTACGTATGTTGAACTTCTTTCTCGTATGGCAATCGGCCACAATGCTTTGAGCAGACACCCTTCTGAAATTCTGAGTACTTGCTGAAATTGATCGTCCAATGGGAGGGAGCGGTAAGAAAGAAAAGGCAGTTTTGCCCGAGCCTCCACGGTGGCGAGATGTTATCTCGCCGCCTGGTCTACACGAGGTCGTGGGTTCTATACCGACCCTGACGCCTGCTGCTGTATAGTTGGGGTTTGCACGTTCTCTCTCCCCGTGGTCGCGTGGATTTTTCTCCGGGTCCTCCGGTTTCCCCCGCCACATTTTAGAATCAATATCCGTCCAGAGTATTTGGCTGCTATAAATTTTCACGCGATGAGCCACTAAGTTGAGCTATCATTTGTTGCCAGGTCATTTCTGAAAAAAGCTGTATAGCTCAGTGGGTTTTACCTGTTAAAGTAAAATTTGTTTAGTTTAGTTTTAATTTCACGTAAAAGAGGGCCCCACAATGCGCTCTTTGTCGCTCATGAATAAGACATCGTGTCCCTGTGCCTCCAGTCTCATGCCTCTTCTACATGGCCCTGCTTATGGGATAAACCATGGAATACAAGACAATAGGCGTTAGTGTTGTTATATGTGGAGTACTTCATCCACTGAACAAAGATCATCCAGACTCAACACTGTCCATTGACTCAACACTGCACCATAGACTCAACACTGCACCATAGACTCAACACTGTCCATAGACTCAACACTGTCCATAGACTCAACACTGCACCATAGACTCAACACTGCCCATAGACTCAACACTGCCCACAGACTCAACACTGCCCATAGACTCAACACTGCCCCTGCACATGAAGCAGTTCCCCCTCCTGAACCTCCATCCATTCCTCTCTTGAAGCCTCACCTTTTCTCCATCGTCCATTCTCTTCCTCGTCCCTCCCCTCGCCCCCCCGCCAATCCTTCCCGTCCCTCCCCTACCCTTTCACGACCCCACTAATTGCCCCTCTATCGCGGTCGCCCAATCCTCAATACCTTGTAGCATGCCCCCTGCCATCAAAATCTTTCTATTTTATGACTGTTTATTAATATTTTTTAAAACCACGTCAAGCGCCTCGAGTGAAGGCGCTAGACAAATATAAAATAAGTAAAGACGTGGGTTTACTCTCAGTTTACGACAGACCACACCTGCGGCAGCTGGCATTCGACTTACCTGGGTCGCCCCCCTTCCTAAGTGATCTCACCCTGCGGTGAGTAACTGGCGTGCTTGAGCGAAGAGATCAGTTCTTGTGCGGGATTGAGATGGATTGTGGCTTCGCAGGGCCACGAGGGATGATCGTGTGGGGGAGGCTTTTGTCCAGCAGCGCATCGACAGTTGCTGCTGATGATGGGGGTGATGCATTGCGGTTAACGCCTGCGCTGGGTAGACAAAGATCACAGAAGCAAGGGGGAGGGATAGCAGAGTGCTGGCGAGTCAAAGATCCCCCGCATAGCCTTTAACAGACTGTTGGGGCAAGTGATGTTAGCGAACGCCTTTGAAGGCCGGCACGGTACACGAGGGGGTGGGTGGCCAGCACCACGGTCGGTCGCCTTTCTCTCCCCCGTGGCGATGTTCACGCATTGCAGCAGGTATTCATTTGAAACTGAGTCGACCTAAGGGAGGCCCCCGGACCATTTCAGATAATCGTCACTGGTGTTGGCCATGAACGGGAGTCGAAATCGTGTCGTCGGGGTTGTAGTGTGACGTGCTAACCGCCACATTACCTCTCCCCACACACGCACTAGCCTCTTAAAACACATTCCTCCTGCGGAGGGAGCTGGAAGGAACGTTGGGTTGCTCGGTCAATGGCCAGGGTCAACGGCGGCGTGGTGTATTCCGCAAATATGCCCGACTGTGAGGGTGGGCACAAGCCGGCGTGAGTAGGTTAAACGTTGAGTTTTATAAGGGCACCACGGGGGTGACCAGTTCTTCCCCACCCAGCCCCAACCCTCCAACCCAGCCCCTATGTATGTATGTTGAACTTCGTTCGCACCGTACGTAGCCAACCGTGCTGATCTCCGCTATTGTGTTTTCCAGTTATGTAAAGGTTTTCTTCAGCGAGTGCTCGTGTGGGTTTGTGTGTGTGTGCTGCAGCGTCGATAGTCGTGCAGAAGTGGTGGTGTGAAATGAAGCCGTGCCTGGAGGGAGAAGAGTGCAAGGTGTTGCCCGACCGCACGGGGTGGACCTGCTCCAACGGCAACAAGGTCAAAACCACCAAGGTAACTGGGTCTGCCCGGCCACACAGCTTACCGATAGAGACAAACACGCGGTGAGGAAACGCGCCCCCAGCTTATTGCATTGAGGTGGTCAATAGGCGGCACGCCTGTGTAATATTCACAGCGCAAATCGTGACAAATCCCGTTTCGACGCAGTTGTAGCACAGCGAAAGTAGGTCGTTCAACCTGTCTCTCTCCCCATACAGGACGCTTCAAAAAAATGTTCACACTTATATGGGACTATCGTTTTTAATGGGAAAATAATGGATAGTACACTGTAACATGATAACAAATGTATACTCTTGTTTCTTTCGGTAAAGTCACGTAGGTATAAAATAAAATAAATAAAATCACGACGTTTCGATTGCAACACAAGCGATCATCATTAGGTGGTCGGGCTTTTCATGGCCGTGTCAGTAGGCTGAGCCAGCAGCTAGAGAGAGGTCCTGGGGCCCAGCAAGTGCTGGACCGTCGAGGCTAATCCTCGGCCCTTGAGGGCAGCTTGTGGGGGCCCCTTGACCCTGGGATGTCCCTCGGTCCGTGGGTTTGGTCGCGTTTCAAACCGGTGACGCGCAACTTAGCAGGCGGGTCTCGGTAACTCTCGCGAAGACGATCCAATGGTCGACAAAAACCCCTTCAGGGTGACGTTGCTGCGGTCGTACCGTGGAGATATTCGGACAGAAATCGTTCAGGGAGTTTCCCAGAAGCTTGGCGACTAAAGCGCGGCGCTTGAAGCGGCGATTCTTGTCGACCGAGTCGATGATGTCGTGCGCTCACCTCCTCTACCCGACCACGAGGACGTCACGCGTGACGGCGCATGTCGTGACACCTTCGATCAGCACGGTTGGCCATGTAAGGTGCGAAAGAAGTTCAGCATACGTACATAGGGGACAGCCCCTTGATGCTGACCTGACCTCGACGGATGCCTCGGCCTCGAATTCAGGAACCAGGTGGAGTGGTCGCGTGGTGGGTTTTTCTCTCTCCAAGGGGACTCAGAATGGCCATGGTGCATCTTCACAGTCGAAAGAAGGGCCCTTTGCCCGACACGCTGAAAAGCAGCGTATCGTCGGACGAAAATCTCGCTTTCCTGCCCCTTGCCAGAACAGTCCATTATTTTTGTTTCACGATGGCCGTGCTCAAACCATTGAGCCAGCACTGCTGAACCTTGGGGTCAAATCTAGTGAGTAGTTCAACGTAAAACTATGTTCTCAACCGTAGTGGTTTGACGGAGTCAGTCTGGTAACCTTTGGCTGAACAAAACGTCATCATGTTTGGTTTTACACTTGTTCCGGCACAGCGCGGCTCCAACGGGCTGCATTTCATTTTGTCAGTCAACACGTGAACACTCTTTGCAGAACATATTGATCGCTTTCACCGGTAGTAGTAATCTCCGTGGCCAGGTGTGCTCAAGGGTTCGAGCACTGAGATGGTACGATTCAGATCCCCACGTTTGAATCCACGTGGCCGGCCTCCCAAGTGTAGTGAGTTGATTGTCTCAGACCGGCCACTGATGTCTGCACAATTAAAACCAACACGTTACATTCTAGATTTGAAGCTTTCGTGACTGCAAGGATTCATATTCTAAGGTTTTTTCGGTAAAGTCACGTAGGTAAAAAATTAAAATTAATAAAAGTAAAATAAAATAAAAATATAGACAACACGTTCTACTTAATTAAATAGACGTTTTAATAAATGTTTTCTCCTACAACATCAGAGTGCAGCGCCACATTAAATACGCACTACAATGACAATAGTTTAAAGCGATTTGAAGCATGTTTTTTTTTGGGGGGGGCGGGGCAGAGCTTTGTGACGTCATATTTGAGAGGGGGTCTGACTTTTTGTGACGCCGTGTAACGAAGGTGGGGGGGGGGGTCAAAAATCGTCCAAAATCGCGTGACGTCATTTATGGACGGCCCCACAGAGGGTGCTAGCTCGTGCGCACGCTTGCTGGCAGGTGCCAGTGAGTGGCTTCTGAATGATGATGATGATGATAACAGAGGCGTAGTCACGACATTATCAGCTCAGGGGGTGCGGCAGTTGGTCACGTGGCCGCCAATATTTGATTTTCTGCAATTCGCGGAAGCCAAACCTTTCCGCTCTAATTAAATAGTAAAAAAAAAAAGTCGTGGCACGTAAATGAAAGCACTTTCATGAAAATAAATTTACACCGCGTTTTAAATTATTGTTACGTCCTCTGACACTTTTGGTGGCTGTCAAGGGGGGCTCCAACTCGCAGCTTTGGCCACCAGGGGGAGGAGCGGCAAGACACCCCCCCCCCACCCCATGCTCGTTACGCGACTGGATGATGACGAAGATGGGCCTCGTGAAAGGGGAACCACTAATGTATTACTCAACCTTTAATGAATGTGTTCAGGGAGCGGCTTGTCAAATTAGCGACGTATGCAATATGTCCTCAGCTGTACATACATTTCTGCCTAATGGGTTACAAGGCTTGGCAAGAGATTTACAATTGTGAAGATAATTCCGCACGAAATGGATCATTTGCTGCTGTCATGAAAGGCTAATGTTCAGGTTGATACAATGTCGCCGAGTCTACTATTTCCGCCCCGTTGAAGAATCGCGTTGGTTCCGGAACGTTGCGTGCGCACAAAGTTTGGTGCCGGAACGCTTCCGCTAAGCAGTGCACGGGAAACTGTTTTGTTTTCGACAGAAGAAAGTGGGGAAAATGATTCATAGTTGTTTTTTTTTACGTCAATCATGAATGTTAAAATGCATTGCGGGGGACTTCTGATGCGAGAAATTATAGTGATCATTTAAAGTGCCTTAGTATTGTAAGAAAACATTCCCAGGTGCCCGAAGGATCAACGCTTGAATCAGTGTACATCACCTGCCGCGACACATGATGGATCAGAAACATGGACAATGACGAAGAACGTGGAACAAAGAAGCATGGAGAGATACAGTACATGCTTGGAATTGCACTGCGAGACAGAAAGAGGAGCATAATGGCAGCGCCATGGCCAGGATATGCTTTCTCTCTCCCCCTCCCCCCGGTACGCAGGAGGTCGTGGGTTCGATTCCGGACCCTGACGATGCCTGTTGTATATTTGGAGGCCGCATGTTCTCTCCCTCTCGCCCGTGGTGGTCGCGTGGATTTTCCTCTGGGTTCCTCCGGGTTTGCCCCCCCCACCTCCGCCACATTTTAGAATATGCGTCTAGATTATTTGGCTGCGACTATCAATCCCAAGTTGTGATGCTGTAGGCCACTTCGGTGAGCTATCATCGTGCGTGGCCAGGTCACCTGTGAAAATGAACGACTAGATCAGTGGGCTTTACCTCGTGAATAATAAAACACAATTTAAGGACGTTTGCAATTCATGAATGCCTAATGCAAGATGTTGTCACTCATCATCAGCCATGGTCAATCCACTGCTCAATGAAGGCCTTCCCAAGTCACTGATATCCTGTGATGCAACAATCCACGCTGCACGCGGGCTGATCTCATCACTCCATCTCCTTGGTAGACGATCCTTTCTGACGCGTTCCTTTTTTCTCATGACAGCCATTCCATGATTATCATTATTCCTGACCTTCGGCCCCTTAGCGGCCGTGACCCTTGTAAACAATTATTTTACGGTGATTCAACTTTCGATGCAAGAACTTGAACGAGGTTGACACTCGCTCTGGCACTGCCACTTACACAGAGAGAAAGAGAGAGAGAGAACAACGGTAAAGTTGTACTTGCGAAACAACATTGTCGTAAAAGTACACACACACACACAGAGTCTCGGCGTTGTACAATCCCAGCACGCTCTCGGATCAATAAATCCGGAGCTGAGTGCTCGTTAGGGTGTTTTAACACGCCGACTGGTGGGCCTGTGGGTGTTTGTAAAAATTGCCACAGCTGCTCACGCATGGGTTGAGGTCCACCACCATGGTCCTGAGCTTTAATGACCGACGATTTAATGACTTAATAATTATCAGGCCTGCAAAAGGGAGAAGAACGCGATGCTGTGGCCGGTTCCGTGAGGCCCGGCAAGCTTTATGTTCTATCGAGCGCGTGAGAGATGGTGTCACGACTGTTTGGCCGTGACACCAGCGGTGTCAGCGGTGCCGTGATCTCCCGATTGAGAGACGCTCAGCTCGTCACGTGGGGACGCGTTTAACAATCAGCGCGCGCGCGCGGCGTGGAACGAGTTAATTTGTCATTTTAACGAGATGAGTAAGTTGCGCGAACGGGAAAAGACGGAGCGTGCTGGGTCGAGAGGACTGGAGTTTGGGAAACTGTGCAGAAACTGGGTTATTGAAGCTGGTCTGGGCTACCACTAGGTTAACTCAGCATAAAATGATTACATGGTGTGCTTGCGATGTCATGAACACCGGCTAGAGTTGCCACCTGTGCTGGTTTAACGAGGCATGCCGCGCTTATTGAGGCAGCCGTCCTGTCGGAAATCTGCGAGTCTTCCCGGCACAGTTGCGTGAGACATTCTTGTTCTTCCCATGATATGTCCCCTGTTATACTGGTAGGAACCACCTGGTTCCACCAGCCCACAGGGGATTATTGTGTCCGTCCGTCCGTCGTGCATCTAAAATGGGAGGGGTGGGGCTGGGTGGAGAGGGGAGGGTGGGAAGGGGCTGGGTGGGGAGGGTGGGGAGGGGCTGGGTGGGGAGAGTGGGGCTGGGTGGGGGGTGGGAGGGGTGGGGCTGGGTGGGGAGGGGCTGATCACTCCGTGGTGCCCTTATAAAACTCAACGTTTAACCTACTCACGCCGGCTTGTGCCCGCCCTCACAGTCGGGCATATTTGCGGAATACACCACGCCGCCGTTGACCCTGGCCATTTATCGAGCAACCCAACGTTCCTACCAGCTCCCTCCGCAGGAATGTGTTTTAGCACCGCAGAGGTGGTCCCCTTACTGACGTTGATATTTAAAGCTACGTGACTTTACCGAAAGACACAAAGAATATGAATTCCATGCAGTCACGAAAGCTTCAAGTCAACTATCCATTGTAATTTAAATGAACACATTAACTGCCCCCTCTGGTCTTTGCGCCTGATTGGCCCACAAGCGACGACGTCACATCTATCGCTCTATTTAAGAACGACACAGGAGGAAGATATCTCCACAACTCTGGCTGTCGCCTGATGAGATTGGTTGTAATTTTTTACCCAAAAATCTTGTCACCCAAAAAAAAACCTCTGTTAAGGATCATATTTGATCGCGAATGCCTCAACGCGTTAAACTGCCTAACTGGTTTTTTTTGCGTGCGCGTGTCTGTGTGCGTGCGCGTGTCTGTGTGCGTGCGCGTGTCTGTGTGCGTGCGCGTGTCTGTGTGCGTGCGCGTGTCTGTGTGCGTGCGCGTGTCTGTGTGCGTGTACAGGTCAGGACGTAGCCTATGTGAATGGCCACGCAAGCTTCTCGGTTCGTCCCTCCGAAGAGAGAAATAAAAACAACTTTCGCGGGAACGTTTCAAATTTTGCGGACGAAGATGACGACGACGACAACGATGACTACGACGACGACGAATGGCACGTGACGACGGAGGAGACGATGCCAAAACCGCGAAAACCACGACGGCGGAGATACAATAAAAACAAAACGCCACGTGTGAGTAAAGCGACGGCGCCGTTCGCTCTCCGGGCGAAGACTGCAACGTCACCGGGCTGCAAAAGACGGGGGCGGTTTTGCCACGTTGGGGTAACGGTGAGGGGTGAACGGAAGCATTGGTTATGCACGCCACGGTGCTTCGTTTGAAGCGGATGGTTTTTATTCAACAGATGTGACTGGCGTCAAAACAGAAGAGTGAAACGGACAAGGGGGTAAAAAACGAGGGGGCGAGGGAGGGGAGCGAGAGAGAGAGAGAGACTCTTATAAAAATCCACGAGATATAAAACGCCCCAACACAGTTGTCCCTAGCCTTACGGAGAGACGCCGAGAGAGAGAGAGAGAAAAAAACAAAAATTGTGGAAAAAATATTGAAGTCAAAAGTACCGTGTCATGATTTGCAAATGTATTTATACTGATTCCACTCCGTTTCTTAGCTAAAGCCCAGGGTCTCTTTATTTATCCGGAGCCTGGTAAATGCATAGCCATGTATAAAGTAATGTTTTTGTTTACGTTTTGTCTAGAGTGCACGGTATCGGCTCCAGACGACCCGCTCCGTCCCTTACTGCTGCGAGTTCTTTCCGTGCGAGAGTGCTCCTGCGTGCTCCTGCGTGCGTGCCCGTCACTCCGTGAGCCGCTCAATTCTGTCACTTCCTAGGCTTTGCCGTCTCATTGCTCTCGCCACGGTTGAGGGGGGGTGGTGGCGGGGTGCGTAAAGGCAAACGGTAAAGGCGCAATCTTGCAATTGCTCGCTCAAGCCACTGCTGGCGAAAGGAACCTCCTACTAGAGGGAGCTCTGGAAGAGCCACTTCGAGATGCTATTTTGCCTTCTGCTCTCCCACGCTGGTTGCAGAGACGTCTTGGATAGAGGTGGGCGATTTAAGAACGTTGCTCCGTTGTTTCAACCGCCGGCGCCTGGATATTGAATAGTACCCGTCACCTCTGTATTGCGAGTCAAAGTTGTTTTTTTGTTCCCACCACGCACCTCCGATCAGCACGGTCGCCTACGTACGGTGCGAAAGAAGTTCAACGTACGTACGTGCAAGTGGTGCCGACCGTTTGCACCGTGGCAAACAATTACCAGCTGCTGTTTTCCTCTGCAAATTTTCAAACAACAACAACAACCAAAAAAACCCGAAATATTAATTTTTTGGTTGTTGTGTGGTGTCGTCGCCGAACGACGGTTATCGACTGCCGACGTCACAGCCGCCCACGTGCTCGTCGCGTGCTCGTCACGTGTCTGTCACGTGCTCGTCGCGTGCTCGTCACGTGGCCGTCACGTGCCTGCCACGTGCTCGTCACGTGCTCGCCGAGCCGCAATCCAAATCCAAAGCCGCCCGCGACGTTTCGCCGGCGTCTGCCGTGGTGGCACGGGCGCAGCTCGAATTTTGTCCGACTTTCAACGCCCTTGAAACGGGGTTCCTTTCACTACGTTCCAGAAGCCCCGTCGCTTTGTTTCGTTTTATGGTTTTGAATATTTGGACGTGAAGTAGGACCGATGGGTTTTTTTTGGCGAACTCGCGTTGACATTCGCTCACGTCCTGTTAGTTAGGTTATTTATTTACTTGTGTACAAACACAACTTTTAAAGGACCCTTTGAGATACAAACGATCATGGTGTGAGTCTGGGTTACGGATCACGTTTCGCAGATTTTCTTTTTTTAAACCGTGTGGCTCTTATCATTAGTAAAAACAAAATGCACACGTACATGAGACATGTAACAATTCGTCGATTGAAATCAGTTCTTATGCTCACAATTCAAATATCGATTCGTTCATATAAATATAGGTATTTTTTAAACTTAATTTGCAAAGCAAAATTTACAGGTACATTTTATAGTCATGCCAATTTTTATGGCTCAAAGACTATCGTCACAGGCGCCGTGCTTCACGCGGTTTGTGATAGTTTCACAGTAGGGGGAGGCGATGATTGCTGTGTGTATAATCCCAATTGAGCAATGTGCAAATGTTTGCAAATCTGGACCATGACATCGACAACACAATGGCCTCCTCAGTGAATGATGTCGCCCGTATCTTTAACGTCCGCAGTGAATTGGTCGGCGCGTATTTTATTGTTAACCAGGGCGGCCGCGCGGGTTTGAACCGTGAACTGCTTAAGCACAAACGCTCAAAGAAACACCGCTGCTTAGCCAACGATACTAATGAGACGGTAAAATTTGTAGATGAAAATTAATATTATTAATATTATTCGATTCTAGAATTGAACCTTGAGTCCAAATCGTGACGAAGTATTGCATCGCTGAATCGATACATGTCTGGTGATTGTATGTACATAGGTTATACGAGACATTACATCAGCTGTGCCACATGTTGAAGCATAACTGACCCATTTTATAACTGTGTATGAGTTAATGAGGCTTTGTAAAAGGAGACTATTTTCACTGAATGTCCATTAATTTAACACTTCTACACGACTTGCTTTGACAGGGTGTTAAGCGCTGAAACATATTTTACCGACTGGCACAGTGGTTCGCATGTATCGAGGTAGATTGACCAACGTGCAGTCACTAACATATCGTCAAATTTTGTAGGAGATTGATACTTTTTTTGGAGGGGATGTATTTACAATTATATTTTAATTTGCCTGGGTGGATGGTGGCGTTTTGTATTTATGAGTACGTGCGTTGAACTTCTTTCACACCGTACGTAGCCAACCGTGCTAATCCGAGGTGCGGGGGATGGACAACAAACTAAACACAAAATGCAGTCCTAAAGAAATGAGTTATCAATCTAATGCAATGCTTTAACGTAAGGCATTATTACAGATTTTTTTTAGTTTAATGCACTCTGATGGTAAATTGGAAACATTTCTCCAGTTTTCTCGCAATAAACCTTGCCCATTTGAACTCCACGACACTGACTTAAGAAGCACATTTCCTGCCCTTTATTTACACTTTTGGAGATGCTATTGTGTTTTCGTGGTTTGGTATATTTAATAAACGTTTATTTATCAGGTTGGTCATTGGAAACATACATATTATGGTAGAGTAGTGCTTAAGGATAAAACTACAATTCCCTGTTGCTACTTTTCTGTTCGAATATATATTTTGCCTATTATTAAATAAAGAAAAGAAAACGTATTTCGGCTATAAATGTGTGCAATTTTTTTTTTTATAAACACACGATCCACTTATATAATCTCAATGGATGTTGCAAAAGGGTTTAACCACTTCAAAAACGGACACATTTTTTTTGTGGTGTGCAAAGTGGTTTCGATGGAGTGGGGGGCATGGAGATGCGTGGGGTGAGGAGCGGGGGTTGGGGGTGGGTGCAGGCTGCGGCATTGATACCGTGCAGGGTAACTTTTTAAAATGTGCCCGGGGATTTCCCGTGAAACGAACCCAGGAACTTCTTTGCTTTGAGGCACGAGCGTCAACCACTGCTCCGCCACCATGCCTGCCTCGGTAAGATACATCCCTCGCCTCTGCTACGGCCTTACCCTCACGCAAAGACAACCCCCCCCCCCATATAGCCTGCAACAGACTGTTGGGGAAAGTGCTGTTAGGGGTCACCTATGAAGGCCGGCACCGCACACGACCCGACTTAGTCTCCACAGTGGCGATGTTTACACACCGCACCAGCTCCTCGTTTGAGGCTGAGTCGACCTAGCGAAGGCCCAGTACCGTTTCAATACTCGTCATCGGTGTTGGCCGTGTGCGGAAATCGAACTCGCGCAGTGCGCTCACCGCTGCGCCCCCGTTTTCCACCACACACACACACACAACACAAAGTAATACAGGGGATTACATTTAGATTTAAAGCTTTCGTGACTGCAGGGATTCATTTTCTTGGTTCTTTCGGTAAAGTCACGTAGAAGGGAAATCATAAAATAACAATAAAAATATACAAACACAGAGACAATTTCAACCGTGAAGATGGATTCTGGCTTAGCAATCATTGGAAGGATTTGATAAACCATTTCGGTTCTTAATTGATTGTGTTCACGCTTACGGTGACTTTCAGACCGCATTCCATTCTCTTCTTCTCCCCCCTCCTTTTTTCCCGAACATAGATGGACTCGTCCATCTGACCAACTGCCAAATCGCTGTCCTTGGTGCTGACGTTAAGAAAAACCGCCACTTTTTTCAAATTTTCTTGCTGTGGATTTCACACCTGATGACGATTGCTTGTGTTGCATTCGAAACGTCGTGAGAATTTTATTGTTTTATACTTTTATTATTTCCCTTCTACGTGACTTTACCGAAAGAACCAAGAATATAAAAAACCTGTTATGGATGCTATTGGTCGCGAAAGTCGAGTGTTCGGTGATATTTGGACGATTTAAGTGACTCCTGAAGTAGTTCTGCAGTGTCAACGTCCAGGACCATTCCGACTTGACGTGACGGACACATCTGAGTGTACGAAGGGCCTAGAGAGCACATTCTGAGACGTGATTGGTGCAAACACCTAACACGGCAGTATACCAATGGCACTGTGTGTACGTTTGAATGTTAACTACTTGATTCATGGTTCCGTTGCTATAATAAACACACGTATTTTTACGTTCAAATAGAAAATAAATTAAAGCAGCGAAGAAAAGGGGGTGATAACACTGTTTGTGATATGTGGGTATCATTTTCTTTTTTCAATAAAACATCACTCGGGTTTAATTTCTATGCCAAACCATATCCCACCGTATTTAAAGATTAAAATGTCCCCCTCGTGGCCAAATTGCTATTTCAGGAGCCGGTTTGCTGTTGATGCTGTTCTTGAGTTCATGGTTTGAAAAAATCAGCACAAACGCAGACATTTTGTCAACGCACAGGTTTGTGAATAGTTGACAAAAATGATCTCCTGCACACTGAAGGATTAAAAAATAAAATGTAAAGCAACATTAACCGGATTTCCCTTCTTACTTATACATTTCAAGACATCTTATTAGAAACCAGTGCCTTTAATAGTTTTAAAAATACATATCACTCGGAACAATGCATGCGAAGCGTCCCATTGCACAAATCACCATGCTTTGAGAGCACAATGCGAGTGATTGTTCTCCGCACGGCAACGTAACCGTATTCTCCAGGTTGTAAAGATGCTCCGGTGAGTAAGACGTAGCCCGAACATGTGCCCTGCCTCGGTAATGTGTTCCTAGTTCTGTTATCAAAACGATGCACGACGAGGCTGTGTTGTGAGGTCCGGTGAAACCACCCCCACGGTTGGCTTTGGGATTCTTTCATCCAGCAGTGGATAATGGAAAGGCATGGGAACTAATAAATACGTGGGTACATTAACGTCATTTCCAGCTCAAATGAGCATGGAGGCTGTTTACAGTCCAGAGCCGGCGGATGGAAATTCCACATTCCAATGGCAGGGGTGAGTATTTCCAAAGGTGAACCCTGGTTGACTTCACCACATGAAGCGGGACTCTATTTATTAATCTTGGAGGGATGGTGGGCTGAGTCAAAATTAATAACATTCATTTGCATCGAATGGGTTGAACAACAACAAAATAGCAACAAACACAATATAATTCCATCACGTCATTTTCTGGAATGCACATTATTTGCACGAAGCCGAGTTTTGCACAAAAAAGCCCAAGCTTGGGTAAACTTGGCAATTTTGTGTGCAGTAATTCCACGTGACGTGCACATCGCCTAAAGAGAGCGAAGCTTAAAAAGCCATCGCACGATCAGAGTGCCGTGGTCGTGGTTCTTACGAGGGCGGGAATTAGGAAATCTTCGAGCAACAAATGCATCAGCCGTGCCACCCGAAACCTGGGCTCATTAAAAACATTCCCCGAATCGCACAGCGCACGCAATTACTGTTACCGAGAATTCACAGCCTGAAATCCTACGACTCGTTCCCCGTATTATTCACTTACGAGTTTGTAGGGCTTTACCAAACCAAGCCATGAACCCTGTTTTATTTGACCAGATAGAGGCCCACTGAACTATAATAGCTTTTTTTTCAGAAGCGACCTGCCCACAAATTATATCTCAACGAAGTGGCTTATCGTGTGGACATTTATAGCAGCCAAATACTCTGAACGCGTGATGTTGATGGTAAATGTGGAGGGAAAAAAACCGGAGGACCCGGAGAAAAACCCACGTGACCACGGGGAGAACATGAAAACTTCAAATATACAAATATACAGGTGTCAGGGTCGGGATCGGGATCGGGATCGAACTCACAACCTCCCTCACACCAGGCGTGGGAGTTGACATCTCGCCACCACGACGCCCTCTACTTAATTCATGGGCCCTGACTCGATGGAAAGCAAATCCTGACCATCGACTAAACTGCGCCGTACATCTTCTTGGTTCTTTCGGTAAAGTCACGTAGAAGGGAAGAAATAAAATAATAAAAATAAAACATAATAAAATAATTCTCACGACGTTTCCGCCACAACGCAAGCAGCCGTCCTCAGGTGAAGACCAGGTCTGTCGGGGAGACAGTGTCGTACACGTTTCTACTGCCGGTTCGACCAGAAGCGAAGGTGAAAAAAAAACTTCCCCCCATTGTTTCAACTGCTACGCTGCGACAACTAAATTGCAGGTCCGGTGCACTAACCATTACGCCACGACAGGCAGCAGAACATTGAAACAACAAGGCGGACGAAACAAACAAGCTGGCTTGGAACGATTACCCTGCTACGCTTAGAATTGTCAATGGAGGAGGGAGCCTTCGTTGAGATCCCAGCGTGTCACTATTGTCTTAGTCATTAAAATGGTGACCTATGGCTCGGTGTTGAAGGTGTTTTTTTAGAAACAACAACAACGACGAGTAGTGGTAGAGCGCTCTAGTCTTTGCTCAACAGGGCCCCACGCACTTCGTGATATCAAGTGTGGCACAAAAAGACGTCCGCATTTATTTTTGTTTGGTAGCATTTTTTAAATAACTTCCCCCAACGTGTTCTTAAGCAATGGCTGGTAAGGTTACATTTTATTGAACGGCTCTATTCGTGATATATTAGCAGTGCTGGTGATTTCACTTTCCCCGAGAGAGAAAAAAATGGACATCCTAAACTGCATTCTGGTACCACGCTAACAGCGGGAAGACTTTTTTTTTAGTTTTGAAGAATAATGACATTACATATGCTGTCGCTCGTCTATATGCAGTGATCCATTAAAGAACGTGGTTAACTACTGGGTAGCCGGAGGGTGGCTCACAGCCTTTGTGTATATGCAAAACACCAACAGCATTTTCTGAAGAAGTACATTAAGGTGTTCTTTCCTTAGGCCACTGTCACAGTAAACGTGAGCAAGTGTGACCGACTTACTTATGTATGTTGAACTTACTTCTCACTGTACGTAGCGAACCTTGCTAATCGGAGGTGCGGAGGAAAGTCAACAAACTAAACACAAAAAGCAGTTTCTTCAGAAACGAGTTTTCAAATCTTCCTCGTATGGCAAAGAAGAATGTTCCAGACGGCCACAGAAGCGCATCTTAAAACGCGCGATTCAGTGAGATATGCACTTTTAAATCTTGATTGAAAACCTATTTCTTTGGAACAGCTTTTTGTGTTTCGTTTGTTGTCCTTCCCCCGCATCCTCCGATTAGCACGGTCGGCTATGTACGTTGGTGCGAAAGAAGTTAAAGATGCGTACGTGCATTCATTCTACAGATTATCATTAGGTGCCAAATCACGTGAAAGCGTTGGCTATGATGATTAATTGACAGCGGTGCCTTCACTTGAGCAATAACTATAATCTGAACGCTGACTTTTCTAAATGTTTTCATGTCACGTTACACGCGCACGCGATGGTATTTATATGTTATGGTGTGACATTGTCTTTAACACTTTATTGGCAAGGAGACGAGAGAAAAAACACTGGCTTATCTTTCCTTTCGTAGGAGAAAAGAAAATATGTGAGAGAGCGAGAGCCATTAGTGCGGTAAAGTATTAAATAAATCGCGGTGTGGCAGTCACGCTGCTAGTGCTAACGTCTAATTGCTTTCAGACATTAAAGTGACTTCCGCTTCTTAAAATGGGTGAGTGCGAGGTAGCTGAGGGTGGGTGGAGTGGAGTGGGAGGGGGGGATTGCGTGGAGTGAGAGATAGAGAGAGATGGGGGAAGCGAAAAGGGGAGAAATTCTTGAATAATATATAATGGATGCTGCCGAAGGTGTCACCGTTTGCACTCGGTAAAATATGTATGCGACTCGCTGAAATGTTTATTGCTCTGAATAATGCATGCGATTCAATGCAGGCGTTGATTGCCGGACGGTACTTCGAAAAGTGTCGTGCCGAGGAAGACGCCAAGGCCGTTCTGAGAAGCCATCACGGTTTCCGAGGCTTTCTTCCCTCTCGAGTGCCCTTTGATCAAGAGCACGCGAATTCTCTTCGACGTCCGGGCCAAAGAATTCTTCACTCGCACGCGCGCGCGCGCGCGCCGTCGTTTCGTAGGGGGCCGACAAAGCGACTCAAACGTTCAACGTTTGAGTCGCTTCAAAAGCGGATGATGATCATGAATCGTAAGCCGTTGAACAGAAAAGGGTAATAATGATAATCAGTGAACGAGAATAATAATAATTGAGTATTTAATAAGCATATTCTTAGGTTTTTTCGGTAAAGTCACGTAAGTAAAAAAAAATAAAATTTATAAAAGTAAAATAAAAATAAAATAAAAATAAAAATCACGACGTTTCGGAGGCAACACAAGCTTCCGTCTTCAGGTGGAACCGTCACAGCACGATAGCTGTATCAAGAGATTACAAGAGATACCACTCCGTATATATAATGGTTGAGGGGGGGGGGGGATGGGCCAGGAACGGCCCACTTTTTATTATTATGGTAAGGTGTGGCTTGAGACTACGGCTAATTTTAATTTTTTAACCTACGTGACTTTACCGAAAAAACCGTAGAATATGAATCTTTGCAGTCACGAAAGCTTCAAATCTAGAATTATTTAATAAGCAAATGAACGGGCAAGGGCGATCGTCTGTCTTGTGACCAACATTTGTCGGAATAGAATGATACTAAAGTCTTCTGGACAATATTTTCCCCTTCCCAGTTGCATTTGTTTAACGGCCGCATGCTTACTGATTAGGCTCATAAAGTTGAATCCAGTCGCAAGTTTACAGACTAAAGAATGCTCAATCACTACTATCATCAAGAGGCATTGCCTAATAACTTACATTTACTCTTTATTTACTTAACACGTAAATAAATCGACAATGATGGTTTGTTTAATTAAACAAATAACAAAACAACAAAATTGAGGTCCATTCGTGGGCCTTTGGACCAATGGATTTTCAGCAGCGTTTATTTAAGCGCCGCAATTCGGAGCCGATTTAGACTTTGGGACTCTCATCCAAAAATTTTAACAATTTTTATTTTATTTTACCAGGTAAGGCCCATTTAGTTATATAGTTCTTTATTTAGAAACGACCTGACCACAAATGATAGCTGAACGAAGTGGCTTATCTCTGATTGGCAAGGTTGGCTACGTACGGTGCGAAAAGACGTTCAACATACACAAATAATGTGGACGTTTATAGCCGGCAAATACTCTAAGTGCATGTTTCTAAATGTGGAGGGGAGAAACCGGAGAAAGTTCTACGCAACCACGGGGAGAGAGATGGCCATGCAAACTCCAAATACACAGCAGGCGTCATGGTCGGAATCGAACCCACGACCTCCTTGAACACTCGGCCAGGGAGTTAACATCTCACCACCACGGCGCCCATTAGCAGCGTGTAGCCTGCGTTACAAATGCTGCTGATGTCAAAAGGCAAACGCCTCCCACAAACGCTATAGGGCTTTTCATGTTATTTTGATGTGCGTCTCTCGACGCGTTTATGTACGTACGTAACACACGCGCGTCTCTATGCACGTGTGTGTACCTGGTGCGACGTGTAAACATCGCCACTAGGGAGACAAAGGCGGCCGGGCGTGGTGCTGGCCACCCACCCCCTCGTGTGCCGTGCCGGCCTTCATAGGTGCTCGCTAACAGCACTTGCCCCAACAGTCTGCTCAGGCTACACGGGGGGGGGGGGGGGGCATCTTTGTCTTTGTGTGCACGAGCGCCTGTTTGCACGTGAGTCAAGATGAACGGTTATCAAGTCAGCGAGGAGGTAGCGAAGAAGGATACATGGCAATGACACGCTGTCAAAACACTATTTGACCGTGATTTGAAGCTTTCGTGACTGCAAGGATTCATATTCTTAGGTTTTTTCGGTAAAGTCACGTAGGTACAAACATTAAAATTAATAAAAGTAAAATAAAATAATGTTTTAACCTACGTGACTTTACCGAAAAAACCTAAGAATACTATTTGACCGTTTTGCGCGCATATAGTTTTCCGGAAGAAGCGCGCGCACACGTTCCGGTGCATTCCGAACGTGCCTGGGTGTTGCTCGGTCTTCGCGAGCTGGGGGATAGGGTGGTGGTGGGTGGTGGTGGGTGGGCGGGGGGGACTGAAAGCTATTTTGGTTTTGTCGAGCGGTCCAGTTCTGCACGGCAGAAAGAGTGCAGCGGAGTGTGTGGAGGTATCGCAACGGACGCAGCGCTAACGGATTTAAAAAGCACTTCACGCATCCCACACCACCCCCGCTCGCCCCTGTTGCCCCGAAGTAAAACAAGAATGTTTTCACGTTTTGATTCCGCTACGTTAGTCGAAGGAAGGTCCACAAAATCGCCGTGCGCGGCCTATTGGAGCACAGTCAATTTCACCATCAATTGGCACGATCCGAAACGGGTGTTTTTTTTTGATCGCGGGAGTTTCCTTTTCAAGAACGCGGCAGGCGAGAGATGCCGAATGTGCTCACGTTTCCCGTCCAGTTGTCCTGAGTTTTTGAGAGAAAACAGGGACTGTTGCTGCTGCCCTGGTGAACGTCGTTAGTGAGCGCGCTGGCCTCTGCGATGTCCAGCCACCTTTGTCTTCCCAGCACGAACATCGTAATCACATTGCACCTGGAACATGTTTTAGGCTGAGTAAACCTAGGTGCTTGAAAACTAGCGAGGTGCTAACACTCGTCAATCTTTTGGCTGGCCATCGAACAAAGACGGTCACCGCACGGCACGCTTTCAGATGCGCTTCCACGGCCGTCTGGAACGCTCTTCCGTCCGATATTAGGAAGCCACTGAAGCTAAACACTTTTAAATCTAGACTGAAAACTCAGTTATTTAAAATAAATGTTTTAAATGTTTCGTTTGTTTCGATTTAAAGCTTTCGTGACTGCAGGGATTCATCTTCTTGGTTATTTCGGTAAAGTCACGTAGAAGGGAAATAATAAAATAATAAAAACTAAAACATAATAAAATAATTCTCGCGACGTTTCGGCCACAAAGCCAGCAGCCGTCCTCAGGTGAAGACCAGGTCTGTCGGGGAGACGCTGTCTTCCCTTCTACGTGACTTTACCGAAAGAACCAAGAAGATGTTTCGTTTGTTTTACTTCCCCCGCATCTCCGACTATCACGGTTGGCTACGTACGGTGCAAAAGAAGTTCAACGAACGCGCAAACTTCGATGATGACGTCCGCATTTTGGGACAAGCCGTCTCATCGACAGGAGATCAACGAATGAGAGAGAGATGAAGCTGAAGCTTCATGATGTTCGTGGCCGCTTGAAGAAGCTGTAACATCCACCCACCTTCAGGAAGCCCACAGAGTCAATCAATAACTTCCTCAGCCGCTTCCAGCCATCTTCCGTGTGCTCGGTTCGCATCTCCAGAGTGAGGCAGTCCTCTCACAATCGCCTCCGCTGAATGTTTCCCCAGTCACCGGCTGCAGTGGGAATGCGTGTTCTACAAAGAAAATGCAGCCGATTAAACACACGAAATTTTGAACTGAACGTCTCCCGATCGGCTGTCTAAACGTTCGGAGATGAAACTACTGTGGTGGAGAAAGGTGTTCTCGATGAGGTTATTACGTCACCTGAGGTTGTTTAGATATTAAATGTGTCGGTCGAGTAATCCGGGCGCAAGTGTTTCAGCTTGTGAACTATTTTGATGGAACTAATCATCACTTGTATTGTCGTGTTCCTTACGAGTCACTATTATGTTTTACAGGGTGTTTAGAAGCTTTTGGTGGTAATTAATCAGGTAAAATAGTAGTTTGTTAGCTCAGTGGTAGATAATAATAATAACAACAACAATAAAATCATTTTTTATGAAGCGCCTTTCAAATGAGTAGACTCAAAATGACCGTCAGATATTTATAGCAAAAAAAATTACATTCAAACAAAACACAGACAGAATGCAATAACAACAAAGATTACATTCAGATTCATAGCTTTAAAGCTTTCGTGAATGCAGGGATTCATATTAGTGGTTCTTTCGGTAAAGTCACGTAGAAAGGAAATAAAAAGTAATAGTTTTATTTTTATTATTTTATTATTTCCCTTCTACGTGACTTTACCGAAAGAACCAAGAATAACAAAGATTAAACCCAAATAGGAAGCATAGGCAACGAATTAAGTAATTGACTCACAATCGGAAGGTCGACTCAGCCCATCATCTCCCTGTGGCCGATAACATTAGTACCAGTTTGTGGGGAAGTCAACAGTGGTTGTCCTGTGAAGAACCTCGTCCCCGCCATAGTAACGAGGAATGTCCACCACTGGCTCAGGGCTGTAAAGGGGAGGTGAGCACTGCCTCAATGCTCGGTTGAGCACGAAGTCCCTTTAAGAATGGCGGTGGGACAAATACATTGGAGAGGCTGGGTGAACTAAATGTGAAACATACACGTGCAGTAGAAGTTAGTTCTAAATAAGGGCCATAACATTGGCCGAGCACTAAACGGCAGTACATAGGAAGTAAAAAAAAATGACGTGCTCGTATTTTTTAAAAAATATATTAATAAATGAAGAGAGCTTACATTATGAGGCAGACAGAAAAGGACCCAAACATCTGTGGAACAATTTAATCAGGAAACCATTTAAACCTTAAACAATTTAAACCTTACCCACAGACGGAGCCTCCGTTGATGTCACCAGAAGCCCAATGCATTGGCATTTTAAATTATCTTACAATTTTTTTGTTAAAAGTCTGAACAAACTGTTTAACCGACCAGTGTTCACTACGTCCTAATGCCCAATCAGGACACAATTGCTGATAAAAATCCATTACAATCCTTGCCCCTCCACCACTCCCCCAAATCCCAGAAGGCATATCACAATAAATGAGCGCTTGTACCGACCAATAAAATATTAATCTATATTCTCCACCGGATATATATATTTTAACAACCGTACAAGGAAGTAACAATTTAGTTATTTTCACATTTGTGTTGTTGTTAGAAGGCTAGAACCTCTGCGTGTGTGTCTGACATGGCCTCCGTATTCTGTCCATTATGGGTTTAAAAAAAAATATATATCCTACGGGAACATTTGCAATGACTCATGAGCACTCTCGCCGTTCTTTGCTCAGACGTTGTACCAAACTGTTTTGACAACCCTCCTTGATGCCACCATTTCTTGGGAAGGGAAAAAAAAACGTTTTAATAAAAAAGTGCCACGTCAAAACCGCTAGGACTGACTCTGCTTTAAAAACATTTGGCTTGCTTGCCGAGGCAAACCGAAATAAAAAAAAAAATTCTGGGAAAATTCTAGAATGTAAGAACATCACGCGTGAATGTACGTTAAACGTCTTTCGCGCCATACGTGGTCAACCATGCTAACACGAGCTGCGGGCGAATGACCACAAACTTAACACAAAAGGCAGTTCTCAAGAAATGAGTTTTCAATCTTGACAAAATAGTTTTCAATCATCAGCCATGATGATGACATCCATGTCCAAGCTGTCCACTGTCGCCACCTTTTGCGAGATCCTGCAATGTAACATTCCACCCTGCAACCTACACGCGAATCGATTTCATCGCTCCATCTCCTCGGTGGATGGGGTGTCTCGGACGTGGTCCGTACTCGTTGCTGGCGCTCCGTAATTATGTCGTGACCGTCCCGTCAGGCCCGTGACGCGTCCTGCCCAAGACCCCCCCGCCCCTACTTTGTCTTTACAGTTTGAATGACGGTGTCTTTAACCTGCATGTGTTTGCTGATTCACACGTGCCTCCTTTTTCCATCTGCCAATGTAATTGCAAGCGTGTGTCAAGAGCCTTGGTGAAAAGTTACGCACGTGTGAGAAAATAAAAGAAAAGAATAAGAATCGTATGAGGTTTAATACATCGTGTAAATATAAACGTGTCGTTAAACCCGCCACCACCCGAACACAGACAATTAGTAGTGAGGTTTGTCATGTAAAAAAAAGTGCCAATTAGTTCACTAGTTCAGCACCCACAGTAAACCCACGACATTTACAATGTTACTTTCCAACACACCAGTCTATCTGGTGGTAGCGGCGGCTTCACGACACATTTACATTGATGCGATCTAACCCAAAAAAACTAGATTATGGATACTATTGGTCACGAAAGCCGACGTGTTAAAACAAAATAATTCAAAGCAGTCACAATCTGGGAATGCTCATAAGTTGGCTTGTGTTGATTTTAAATGTATAGTTCCTATGCTTTAACACTGAAACAAAACACTTCATAAATGGTCTTGGCATGCAATGTTCCAACCCTTGCAAGATTCAACGGAATGTAATACATTGTTTTTCAAAATGAACAATCTAATTCATGCTTGTTTCCCGATGCGCGTGATCTGCCCTGTCTCAGTGTGATTCCCAGGACGCGTCGCTCCGTGCTTCTTTGCGCACTTTTCTTTGTTGAGAGAGAGAGAGAGTCCATGTTTCTGATGCGATACGTCAAGGAAGCCTTAATGTACAACGCGTTACAAGTTTCTTTTGTTTAAGCAGGAGTAGAGAACTCAAGGGAGCAGGGATAGGAGTCTCATTTGCAAGAGTGCCCTGGGCCACAAATATAAACAAAAGCACCGGGCGAATAAAAATAAAATCTCATCAGAACACGAACAACAACATTCGCTGCATCACGCGAGGAATTGAATAAAAGTGCAAATCGGCTTAGGCAAATTGAACGCAGAACGTATTACCGAAACTTAGCGACGGAAACTTTAAAGGAATATATAGGATGACTGTCAGTGCATCGATTTGACCAAACAAGGGGTTTACGTCAACGTCATCAAAGGCATTCGTAGAGATCGATATGAGAAGATCTAAAAATTTGAAAATTGGATTGGAGAAATGATGTTGCCTCTCGCATGCGCGGGGTTTTCTCCGGATGCTCCGGATCTCGCCCCACCGTGTCAAAGGCTCGATAACACCTTTGCACCAGAATCAGAATATTTATTTATGCTGGAGGAATCCGATGATCTATAAAGCTCTTATTTCACAGATGTCCAGTCGCTTTTGAAAAATAAGTTAATAGCTTAGTGGGCTTTGTTTGGTAGGATGGGGAGCCCTCATTACTTTGATAGTGCAGCATTGTCTTTGAGCTGTACGCCTTTTGGCGTCCTCTGGTCGAGCACCAATTGGGTCGAGGCTCAAAAGAAAGCTGTCTCTGGCGTGGACCAATCAGTTTAAAGGACAATGCATATATTATCATAGTATATTTTTTGTTTGCATTTTGACTGCAAGTATTGTGATTAATGCAGACATGAATCCTCGTAAAAAGGTTTCAGTTTTGTTGCCAGAAAAAGGGGAAAAACCCTATTATTATAGGATGGGGATGGTTTAATGGTATTTGTGTGTAGTTTGGCAGAATTTTTTACCTTTCTTGTACTTTGCACTCATATCGTTTTGTTTGTTGTGACGTTCTTACCCGCCCTGACTGGACATCTGTGAAAAAGACCTTTATAGCTCATCGGATTCCTCCAGCATAAAAACATATTCTGATTCTGACAAACAATGCAAAAACACGATAGTCGTGAAAAGTATAGGAAGGGTAAGTAATTCACAGCAAAACTCAGGAATAACAATAAGCAAATCTTTTTTAAAATATTTATGAGATAAAGCCCACCAAGCTATTAGCTTCTTTTTCAGAAGCGACCTGGCCACAAATAATAGCTCAACGAAGTGGCTTAGGATGTGGAAATTTATAGCAGATAAATAATCTAAGTGATCTTATATATAGAGAACCGCAGAGCTTGAAGAGGGGGGGGGGGGGATTTGACGCCAGTTCACCGTCTGGCTGTCTTTCCCGCTCGTCTGCGGTTGCACTTTGTGCCTCTGGGTCGTTCACTGCCTTCGAAAGCGAGCGAATCCTGAGCGGCGTTACAAGTTGAAATAATGATTCTTATTAACATCATCATGAAGCAGGCTGCAGAGCTTGACTCAAGTTAAGTATTGTCGGGACTAAAGAAAGGTTCCCCGAAGGCCTAGCGGCTTCAAATTTACAAAGGAAAGAGGTGACAGAGAGAGAGTGAGAGAAGCCAGGTTTGAGTGCTTTTGAAAAATGAAGTTTGATCATGAAAACCAGCTGACCTTTAGGGCTAAAGAATGGTTTAAGCATGGGCAGCCGAAACTCAAGATTTAAATCCGGCATGCCTCTCATCACTGGCATCTCATTGCTCTGACTTGGCCAAATGTACATCTTCAATTGTCTTAATAAGAGCTGTTAGTGATAGGATAGGTTTTTTTTTCCTGACAGACTCGACAACTGTGTATGTCATTAGCTGCATGATAAGGATTCACATTTGTAGCGACGAACCTCACAGATATGTCATCTACTGTGAGAGACATAAAACAAACATATTTGGGAGCAATATTCTGTGTTGACGTTACTGCAATGCAGTTTAATTTATTGCAGGATGTTTGAGTGATAATAAGGCCCATTAATAAATATGTAGTGGCGGTGCGGGCTCAATGGGGTTCCAATTTCCCCCCACCCACCACTACAGCCCACCTCCCTTCGTCCAATCCCACTCCTTTTGATTTATAAACTATGAGCGAGAAGACAGAAAGAGATGCAGCGGAGAGATAGAGACGCCGTACAACGCCAGGACGTTAGATGAGAGGAAAGAGATACAGAGATATAGACACGACGGAAATGTGATAGATTAATTCTCCCTTTTTTTGGCAACGTTAATTAATATGTTTGATAATTATAAATGCTGTGGGGTTTCCTCTCCGACACACCGTTGTGCTGAAGTAGCAACTAATTGGCACGCTTTGTTGACGCGACAACCAAGTTGGCTGCGGGTTAACGACACATTGATATTTACGCGATCTAACTCAATAAAAAAAAAAACCTCTCGTGGATTTTTATGTTCACAGTATTAAGATTTCAATTTGCGCTCATATTTTGCGAGCTGTTTCGGGACCACAGGCGTTTGCCTCGGTTTGCTTGGGGGGCCCAACGCAGCGCTCTCCCGTAAACGCGTGCGCTGGCCCTCCGCAAGTGAATGAATTCCGATGAACGAATTTTAAAGTAATTCCATTGACCGAGGGCCACGACCATCCACGTTGTTGCACGCTCCTTCCAGCGCCAACTCGATTCGTCGTGAGAAGTCGCGGGAAATCGCAGCCGCTGACAAGGGCGGACTGGCACCGCTTTGAAGGAAGGCACAATAGCCTTCGCTAGCACCGCCGCGTTTGTCCTCCACACTGTGTGTGTCTTTGTGCGTGTGGAGGGAGGAGGGGAGTCATCGCGTAGCCGCTGTGCCGTCGCTCACTGTCCCAGGCAGAAGGGCCGCTACGAGGCGATGAACGACCGCGGCGAACGAGCAGAGTTCGGCGGCTTTCGTGGCGTTATTGCCACGGGCCCTGCCCTGGTGCAATGATTTTACACTCGGGGGAGGTGGGGGGGGTGTCTGTAAAATTTCTTACCCCACCCCCCTTCCACCTCTTAGTCGCCCGGTGCCTGGGCCCAACCTGCCCGTGGGCCCCGCTGCAGTTGCACCGCCTGCACACTTACTGCACAGCGACGCCGTTGCACGGGCACAGCGAGAGGCCACACTGGGCTCGTAGGGAGTGATTTGACGCCTGGCCATGTTTAGTTTAAAAACGTTGCCTTGGAGGCACGCAACACTTTAGTTTGGGGCCGTCCATAAATGACGTCACGCGATTTTGGACGATTTTTGACCCCCCCCCTCGTCACACGGCGTCACAAAAAGTCAGACCCCCCCACCCCCCTCAAATATGACGTCACAAAGCTCTGCCCCCCCCTCTCCAAAAAAAAACATGCTTCAAATCGCTATAAACTATTGTCGTTGTAGTGCGTATTTAATGTGGCGCTGCACTCTGATGGTGTAGGAGAAAACATTTATTAAAAAGTCTATTTAATTAAGTAGAACGTGTTGTGTCACGATCTGCTGACGACTGGAGCTGAGCTCTCAGATTTTATTGAAGTCATTGTAATTAAGCAATTGATAATTCTACCCATTATCGGTTTGGTTTCTCGACGAATCGGCTTGCACGAAATAGTTGCAACGACAAAAAAAGTCTCACCTCTGCTCCTTACCATGTGCCGCTGGACGGAAGGTGATAGGCGGGGCTGCACGATATCATCAGCCACGTCACGCTGGATGTGGTTTATATGTGTGTGGGGGGGGGGGGTTCCTGCCTTCAAGGAAGCAAGATGAGAGGGCCACTGCCATTTATAAAGCGAGGCACCGGGTAATCGACCACAACAAAAGTAGTCGATTTAAAGTTTGTTTTTGCCCAATTATATTATCCAACGCAAATCACCGATCGTCCCAACTCTAAATCACAGCACAAGATCGGACGTGACGGAGCCTGCTTTGAGATGCTGAGGAATTTAAGCATGCTATCAATACAAATATTCATCCCAGGTTAAAAAGGATAATCACGAGATTGACCTTTCCTTATCCTTACCATGACATTGTTTTCTTCTTCGGGTCCCAGTGGTCTGCTCAGCGACGACTGTGGTTCTGAATGAAGTCCTTCCGTTGCTTCTCTGTCGTCTTCCAATCGTCACGGCTTCGTTCGCTGCCATCGCCTCTCTCTCCTCCGCTTTCGTTCACTCTGTCAAGCCAACGCAGTTGTCTTTCAACCCTCGTATTCTGCAATTGGAAGGACCATGCCGTGTAAATTTAGAAGAAGAAAAAAACCCCAGAGTTTGTCTCTGACCTGCTCTCAAGATTGCTTTCAGAAAATAAAAGTGCAATGGACCCCATGGAAGGGAATTGATTGAACGGAGCGGTTGTTCAACGCTGGCTATTTCCTTTAATTGGCTGATAGCTGTGGCAGGCATCTGACTTCCACAACTGGCTTCAGCAGAACATGATTGGAACGCTTTTGTCACAAACCACAGAGGGGTTACTGACGCTCCCGTTAGTTTTAACAAGCTGCTTGCACCGTGCGAAAGTGTACAGCAGACTGTATACATGTTGTGCATTTGTGGGTGAACCTATTAGGGACGAGTTCGGAAATTGTAACGTGAACGGGTTAAGAGCCATTTGTCAGTTCCAACTTGCGTTGCAGGGAATGCATCTCCTTGAATAATGATTTACGTTTTTTTGCAGCGTGTTTCGATTTGTCCTGCGACGCAGTTGCTTTTGCTCCGATTTCTATTTTTGCTTCAACGCTGAACCTTCTCCGCAAGCTACCTGGCGATCGACCCACTGCGGTGAAGTCATTTACACTGCTGGCTTGACAGAGGTGTGGTGATTGTAGCGACTCGCGGACCGTTGTATCAACTGCCACGCCGAGGGAGGCAGAGTCATCAGTTACTTGGCTTGCAAATCCAGCGTGCTCACCATTACACGATGGGAGGTCTCACCCCCCACCCCCCCCAACACACCTAGGCATACTCGGCCTAAAACATATTCCCCGCTGCGATGTGATTATGACATCAGCAATGGGAAGACAAAGGTGGCTGGACATTTGTGATTATGAGCCACATTACCATGGCATCAATAAGTGTTTAATTAACACGACTCGTCGAAACAATCCATCCTGGGTAGATAAAAAAATGTTAGCCCCCTGTATTTATACTGCATACACATGCACGTATGCACATATGCATCACAAATCTCTGTGCATTTGTCAGATTCCACTAATGCATTTGTATGTTGACACTATATAAAGCAGTGCTTCCTTAGGCAAAGGGCACATTCAATTTGTCCACATGTTCACAGGCTGACATATCTGGTGCTGAAAAATGTCTCGGCGGTGTTATCTGCACTCTGCGCTCCCCACTTTTGGCCCTGTGTTTGCATCACCACGGCTGGGGTTATCGCGAATATGACCGCAATCGCCGGTGGACAAACACGCGGCGTGGCCTCAACGTCCGAGCACTCCCTTCTCGCGCGGATGGGTCTATTCCCAAGGCCTGTCGCTGCTGCGCCTGCCATTACAACGGCATCGTCGCGGTAACCTGGGAGAAGCCGCACGTGCTACGGTGCAGGGACATTTAAATCGGTGTTCAGTGAGTCAGGTTTTTATGTTTTACTTTAGCCCGCGTCTTGGTCTACTCGATGGCAACCTGTGGAATTTTTTATCGTGTCTTGGTCCGTGTATTTCTTTTAGACGACTCCACGAAAGCAGCCAAACATTTTGTTGAGATGGTCAATTTGCTGTGGATCACACACAAAATAATGCTGAATACGAGCCACTTATTTTAGGATTTAATAAGGCTAAATGAATAATGTTTCACTGATTATTTATCTTGGGGGCGGGCGAAATATGTTTCTTTGTAACTGGTTTGTTTGTGACATTTAACGTAAAGGCTAAACATCTAATAAAATGTAACCTTAATGGATGGT